>NC_056739.1:1487172391-1487502391 GCF_019279795.1 Protopterus annectens
GACACCAGCACTGGCCATGTTGTCGGATCCAACCCCAAGGGCTTCGGACCTGACCGCATCCTCCTCTTCTGCTCCATTTCCTTTTCCGATCCAACCTCTGACTTCGGAGTCAGAATGTCCTGAGCTCTGATATTAGTGGAACCCTTGGATCTGAGACCTATGACGGGATCTTCGGATCTGACCATTGCGCAGACATCCTCGGCTCCATCAGGGCTCGAGGAGTCTAGGAGCTGACACACTCCAGTCACGTCCAGGGAGGTGAGTAAGATCGGACAGTTGTTGAATCCCACCTTGCCTCTCGGGGGATCGGTTCAGGTGTGCTTGGCTCCTACCTCAGCCTTGGGCCCATTGTCCTTGATTTCAAGGCTTCCCTCGACTTCTTCAGATCCAGGGATATCCTCAGATTGGGGGCGGGGAAACCTATGAGGTTATGAGAGTACTATCTCTATAGACAGTTCTGCTGTCATCTCCGGATGTTCTACCCCCAAAAGCACTGGTGTCTGCCTCTGTATCTTTGCATCCACAGGAGCACAGAGATCCTAGGTCTCAGGATGCTCCACCAGGCACACCCCACTCTTCCAAAACCTCTCCAGAGTACCCCTCCAAAAAGGTCCCTGAGAAGAGATTATGCAGGAGGAAGCATTTAGACTCCCCAGAGGAGTCCGTCACTTCTGATACGGACCACAATGAAGCTGAAGGGTCTCCACGGTTGCCTCTTGATGTTATCTCCTTTGGAGACATCTTAGAAATTCTGAAACAGAGAGGTGGCTGGAAGTCCACCAGCTGTTAAACATAGGAGTCCGTATACCTGAAGGGCTTTGGATCTCACCTTTCCACCTCGTGGGTGTCTACACCCTTTTGATGAACTTATGGACCTAGTTTCTCGGAAGGTGTGGGAGACTCCAGATTCAGTTGAACCTGTTCCTAGGAGGCCAAGCAAATTTATCACATCCCCGTCAGATAAAAACCTTTCTAACTAATGGAGTCCCCCGTCAGATAAAAACCTTTCTAACTAATGGAGTCCCAGTAGATGTTATGGTGATGGCGGCAGTCACCAAGAAGGAACTCTGAGACATCTTCTGTTCATCCACCGAACAAGGAGTCTCATACAATGGACAGATATGGAAAGCACATTTTTTCTTCAGTGACTTTCGCCCTCAGATCGCTGAATTCCCTTACCCATTTTACTAGATTACATAGCGACCTCATGAAAGAGCTAGGAGATACTTTCCAAGGTTCAGTAGCTGAAGGGGTTTCAGATAGTTTCCTCTCAGCTCTCTACCTTAAACTCAGTTGTCAGCGCCTCCATGAGGCTGATTTCTTATGCAGCGGATATCGCAAGTAGAGCAGCGGATTCAGGAATTTCCCGAAGGAAGCATTCTTGGATGCGCTTGTGTGACTTCGCGGAGCCCTTTAAATCTTCCTTTGTGAATGCCCCATTCGATGGCTCGTTCCTGTTTGGGCCCAAAGTCAAGGACACACTAACCAGGTGTGAGCAAGAAGGAAAGACACTGTTTGCTGTAGGAGTCCATTTTTCCATGCCTACCAGACCTTATCCCAAAGGTTAGAAAGGAAGTGGCAAAATGTGGTTCCGAAAATCTGAGAGAGCTTTCCAGGATACTAATGGTGATTCTTCCTCCAGGGCAGAGGGGGAAGTAGTAATGGAAGATGCCGATCATGTGACGTAGGGGGTCCGCCAAATCAGGGCGACAGAGAATCTTTCTTTGGTAAGCCCTTTTAGCACTCATGAAAGGAGGCCCGTCTGTCAAACTCTGGAGGCAGTCGGGGGCCGCTTATCTTTGTACCCATAAGCCTGGCAACAAATAAAAGACAAATGGATACAAAACATCATATCCAGAGGTTACTCGATACCCTTTTCCTTCCCCTTCCCAAACATAAACAAGATCCCAGACGTTCCACCCCAGTCAAAGGGGAACAGACAATGTTAGAAATTCAAATTTTGCTAGAGAAGAGAGTCATCCAGACAGTCCCCATAGACAAAATAGGATCCGTAACTTACTCAAGATTCGTTTTAGTTCCAAAGAAAACTGGACTGGAGACCAATTCTGGATCTCAGCAATTTAAACAAATCAGTAAGAAAGTCCAAGTTCTGGATGGTAACACTGCAGTCAGTACTCCCTTGTCTGGGACAAGATGATTGGATGTGTTCTGTAGACCTCCAGGATGTGTACTACCACATAGAAATGGATAGGCGATCCAGGAGACACCTGCCCTTTTGGCTGGGAGACCGTCACTACCAGTTTTGAGCTCTACCCTTTGGCCTCACTACAGCCCCGGAGTGTTCACCAAATGTGTGGCAGTAGTCGCAGCTCACATGAGATGTCTAGGATTCCTAGTGTTTCCATACTTAGACGACTGGCTCCTAACCACCACCACCACCGAGCATCTACTAATAAAAGCAAGAGACACCACCTTGCAGCTCTGCTCTCACCTACGAATTACAATAAACTACGAGAAATTTGCCTTGCCGCCTTCTCAGCATGTCGTATTTATATGAGTCGAATTGGCCAGACTTCCTCCAGAAAGAGTTCAAGTTCTAAGTTGTCAGATTTTAAATTTCTCACAAAGAAAAGGGCTCAAGCAAGAATAGTCCTAAAGGTCTTGGGGGTCATGGCAACAGCAATAATTCTTATCCCTTTAGCATGTCTACACATAAGAATTCTTCAGTGGCTGCTGTCCACTCATTGATCAATGCAGGAATTGCCAGTGTCCCACAAAATAACAACAGAAACTTGCACAAAGGACCTTCGTTGGTGGCTTTACTCCACTCATGACTCTAGGTCAACAATTTGTACTTCCCCAACCACTTGCCACAGTTACCATGGATGCCTCACAGATAGGGTGGGAGGGGGCATTATTAGGGAATTATCTGGAAGAGACAGTCCAAGGCACCTGGCAGGATCACTAAGCCCACTTGCACGTCAGTGTCCTAGAAGTAAGAACGGTGCTTCTAGTGTTACAAGCATTGCAGGACTGTCTTCCTCTGGGAACTATTGCAATACAGACAGACATGTCAGTTGTATGGTATGTAAACAAACAAGGAGGAACCCGATGTTACTCCCTTTGTCGAGAGGCCCTGAGGTTATGGCAGTGGGCAACCTCCTCCCAATGTTTTCTGATAACGCACATCCCGGAGAAACCCAATGTGATAGCGGACAGACTCTGAGCGATTCTGATGCCTCACGAGTGGTCCCTAAAACAGGAAGTAGCGGAAAAGATTTTCCACAAATGGGGCCAGCCTTGTTGCAACCTTTTTGCAACATCCATGAATGCCAAATGCAGTGGCTACTTTCCCTTTATCCTCCCTCCGGGGAAGTCACCAAGGGATGCACTCATTCACAATTGACCCTCGGGACTCCTGTATGCTTTCCCCCATTCCTTTAATACTCAAAGTACTTCAGAAAGCCAAATTCTTGGGAAGGGACTTGATACTCATCTCTCTATACTGGCTCGTCAGATTTGGTTCTCCTTTCTATGGCCTCATCTTCGAGAGAAGCCTTGGTGGCTGGACTCAGTTCCAGACATTCTGACTCGTGCGTCAGGAACACTCCACCCTTCCCTTCAGACCCTCAAATTGACAGCTTGGCTGCTCCAATTCCAACAATACCCAGGTTTCCTAACCTGTCTTACTCAGTTAAGCACGTCCTAATTTCTTCTCATAAGGCTTCAGTAAGAAAGACATATAGAAGCAAATGGAAAAGATTCTCCTTATGGGCTTCTCATAGTCATATTCACCCTTTTTCTGCCCCAGTGAATTCCATTCTAGAATTCCTGGCAAAGCTATTCAATGAAGGCGCAGCCGCAGCTACCATTAGAGTTCAGTTAGCAGCAATATCCAATTTCCATTTAAGTGAATCAGGCTTCAATATTATGTCTCACAGACTATGCAAAGCCTTTCTTAAAGGTACTTTGTTATTAAGACCACCTATCAAAGACCCTCCAGCACCATGGACTTAAACTTCATCCTATCTCGTTTAATTTTTCCCCTGTTTGAGCCAGTATCATCTTGCAAACTCAAGTTCTTGACATGGAAAACTATTCTGTTGATGGCCATTACCTCTGCTAGAAGAGTGTCAGAGCTGCAAGCCTTGTTTATAAAGCCCCCATACTTGCTTTTCCATAGAGATGGGATGTCCTTACAAACAAACTCTTCTTTCTTTCTTCAGACTCAAATTTGAACCAAACTGTAGAGCTGCCAATCTTCTACCCAAATTACGAAAATAAGGCAGAGTACATGTTACATAAACTGGATGTGCATAGACACTTACATTTTTACTTACATAGAACTAAGGAATTCAGAAAATCTGACCAGCTCTTTATCTCCTCTTCAGACTCAAAGAAAGGTACCCTAGTCACTAAGGTAGCACTTTCAAAATGGCTTTCAGATTGCATAACCTTTATCTATAAATCTCAAAATAAAGATCTCCCCAAAAGAATTAAAGCCCACTCTACAAGAGCCATTGCAGCCTCTTCCGCCTTTATGCCAAAACTACCAATAGATAATATTTGTGCTGCGGCAACATGAGCAAGACCACATACCTTTATCACTCGTTACAAAGTCAATTTGGCCTCCAGGAACGGGACCTCCTTTGGTTCCATGATTCTGAAGAATATTCTCCTTTGAGCCACCCAAGAAAGATGGTGCTAGGGATGCTGTCCCAACCTAGTAAGAATGAAGGCGAGATAGGACAATGACACATAAAAGAAATAAAAATGGTCAGGGGAATGGAGGGTGGGGTGAACGAATGAAGGCGAAGATGGACAACGCACATTTAACGTTATGGTGAGTACATAATTTCTTTTTCATTCTGTATTATCTGTTCATTTACCAACATTTTTGTGCACAGTCTTCTTTTTCCTTTATCTGTGTTCTGTTTGACCCCATCCTCTGTTGTAGCTGTAATTGGTTACTGACCTGTTATGTTAACCTTTCCCATCTTCTTAGGGGCAGAAACACCTTAAGGGTCATTCACATCATACATGTTTACATTTTCTCTTAAGTCATAATTTACATAATCTTCATTTTTGTCTTCTTCCTGGTATACCAAATTCACCTGTATAGGACTCTTCCCCTTCTATTGTAACTATCCTTATTAGGGTACATTGTGTCATAAGTGTATTGCTGAAAAAATATTTCTTTTATTCTGTCTAGACCTAGGGTAACGTCTGTTTTCTTGATATTCAGTTCAATCTCTGTCTCTCTAATTTTTTACTTTTCCTTCTAACCAAAAAAACACACTTCTCATCTATTTTTATTTTAAGATTATAATATTTGTTTTTCTTCCTGTACTGTAAAAACCAAATCATTAGTAATATTAAAATTAACCTTTTCAATCTACTTAAATAGTGCTTCCATTTATCTTTCATTTTGACAAATTAAAGCTCTCATAATGGCAAAACCACAATTATCAAAAATTGTCAGCAGCTCTTTATGAAATTCTGATCCTTCAGAGACATTTTTTTGATATTTATAAACCCTTAGTCCTGACTATCTATTTTTGTAAACATTCTTTCAAATAACTATTATCTAGGCTAAGGGGTTTGTATTTCAGTATAATATGTAATAGATTAACATTTGTTTCATATGAGATCACATGTTCATAATGTTCAACCTATGAAAATGAAACATTATCATCAATTTACCATTTACCCCAATCAATTTCTCTACTATCCAAACTAGCATTATGAACTCTGAGTATAACAGGATTATTAAAGTCACCTTTGTTAGTGATAGCAGCTCTTTGTTCCTTCGATCTCACTACTCCTTATCTTTTATTTATTTCTAATTCCGTTCCCATTTTGGCATATGAGTAAAATATCCTGGGTATATCATTATGTGAACCCGGCATACACTCCTCATTCACAAATGCTCGTCAACACCTGGAATCACCATCCACTTCCTGTCATCGCGCACGTAATTTCGTCAGCATATCCTGTATGAATGCAGTTTTTATAGTTTAATATTAATATATTTGTTTTTATATGTGTAGGCTTTTTTGTGTATAGGCTGATCTTTACATGTTATAGGCCTGTTTACACATTATAGGTTCTTCCTCAAATGATTTGTGTTGTTTACCCATTTCTCAATCAACGTAACTAGATAATATATTTCAGCAGCCGTTTTATGCTATTATTTAAGCTTATTTTGATGATTAATTGTTCTATTGGTTAATTATTTAATGGGAGTCAGTGTAAATAAGATCAAGATCAGAGAACTTGCATATGTCTGAAGAAGTCCTATGATAGGATGAAAAACTCTGTGATCCTTTTAAGCGTTTAATGTGTGTTTATGGTTCGTGGATGTTTTTATTTTATTATTAAAGTTCTGGATCGTACATTGGGTGTCGTTTGAAGACTTATTCCTGGTTACTTCTTTAGTACCTTGTTATTGTGGTCTCTAATATGAAGCCTAATTTTGCCCTGACCAATGAACATGTCAGTGTATTTATCTTCATGTCATACATGTTTAAAACTAGATGTACCTAGTATTTGTAAATCGAGAGGCACATTTCCTGCTTCTCATTATTACCTTGTAGGAATAAGAGTTTCCTTTGGACTCTAGTTACTTCATTCAGAACTGGGATTGGTAAGTTATCTGTTTATTTTCATATTGTGTGTCCCTAAAGACTGATATTTTTTCTTAATCCGTAACCCACTCAAGGGATGTCAAATATATGTTTCCACTTTGCTGAAGATTTTGGTGACAGTTCCAGTAAGTTAAACCAGCATTAGACAGTTTTAGACATCCTCTGCTGTCAGGATAGCTGTCTGTAGAAACTTTCAGAAGACTTTCTAAAAGGAGAATGATGTGTTACTTTCTGACATTTGTAGGATTCTTTGGTGAATAAATCCCTGTTAGCCCTCTTCATACATGCACAGACATATGTATCTCTTATTAATATATAAACTTGTGTGTTTGCATATGTCTGAGTGTGTATATACATATATATGTATGTTGATTTATCTAAATGTAAAAATCATCAAAACAGGTGGTTAGTGCCAGCATTTCAAAATCAACATACCAACACAATCTACATTGGGGGAAAAAAGATTGGAAAAGGAAAGATTCCTTTTGTGATCTGTTAACCAAACTCCTACCACTAAGTTCAGGTGTGCATTGTCTGAATAATGGTAACGTTATCAAGAGGGTTTTATAAGGTGTAGGGTTGGGGTTAGGGTTAGCAGACATTAGTAAGGATGGGCAGGGGAGCAAGGCCATTCAATATCCATTACCTGTGCAAAATACTTGACTTTATTGACTGCAGACAGATGTGTGTGCACATAGATATATTGTGTGTGTGTGTGTGTGTGTGTGTAGATGGATATAGAGATAGATGTATCTTTTATATCTATATCCATCACATATATATATATATATATATATATATATATATATATATATATCTTCTTCTCCTTTGGCTGTTCCCATTGGGGGTCGCCACAGCGGATCATCTGTTTCCATTTCTTCCTGTTCTCTGCATATTGCTGGGTCACACCAGCCACTTGCATGTCTTCTCTCACCACACCCGTAAACCTTCTCTTAGGCCTTCCTCTTACCTGGCAGCTCCATCCTTAGCATCCTTTTCCCAATATACCCAGCATCCCTCCTCAGCACTTGTCCAAACCAACGCAATCTCGCCTCTCTGACTTTGTCTCCAAACCGTCCAACCTGAGCTGACCCTCTAATATACTGATTCCTAATCCTGTCCATCCTTGTCACACCCACTGCAAATCTTAACATCTTTAACTCTGCCACTTCCAGCTCTGACTCCTGCCTTTTTATCAGTGATATATATATATATATATATATATATATATATATATATATATATATTTTTTTTTTGGGCTCGATATTTTCCGAATTACTCATTTGAGAGGTTGACTGTATAATGGGATGTTTGTTAGCCGTTTTACATCACTGATCACAACTAACAAGTTTCTGTCTCAGTCTGAAGATCTGTAACACAAGAATACGAAAATGTGTTGATAAAGCAAAAAAAAAAAGTTTACACTGATGGTCATAAGAACAAATCTCAACAAACTATAGGAAGTCAGCTTAGGAAAGCTACTGGGTGTCTGCTAAGGAAAAAAGGGGAGTGAGGGTAGTGTGTAGAATGTTGACTTTTCAGTTATTTGACGGTCATGAACTTTGACAGCAGTGATTTCTCTGTAGTTACAATTGTAGGATTGTGAAGTTAGCATGTTTATTAGTCTGATGTGAAGACAAAGCTCCCATATTGGGACCTAATATAGAATTATTTTTATGAGTAAGAGTGTTTCTGACTGTTGATAGGCTGATAAGCTGTAATAGTGTGATTAGTTACTACACTGCATTTGGTGAGTTTGCTTTTTCTCTTTTCTGCATTTCTTTCTAGTTGTTTTAGTTTGTGTTTCCAATCAGTTATGCTGGAAGTTCTGTGCAGGTGGATAGGTTTTGTAGGCAACATGATGTGTTCAGTGGGATGTGAGGGTCAACTATTGCTAAAATCAATTGCAAATAGTTATACACACACACACACACACACACACACACACACACACACACACACACACACACACACACACACACACACACACACACACACACACACCCTACAATTTTCCCCTGCATCCATAATCTCATCTTGGATACTTTCTAGCCAAAAGCCTTTCTTTCAAAAACCCATATTGTGTTGAAAAATTATCCCCATTCAAAAGTAGCCTGGAATACCAAGTAAATTGTGCTTTTACAGTGCTTTACTTTTATCCTAGAGTATGTGTGCTGTCATTGTATAGATAGCTTTGGGTATTCTTTAGGAAAAGTACTTTTTTGTTCAGTGCGCCATACATCATTTTTTTTGTACAGCAAGACATCCAAAAATAGATACTACTAGATTCCACTTTACACTTAAAAAATTCAGTTGTGGTCTGTCTGTAAGTAGTCAAAAATTAGTCAATTTGGCTTTCCAGGCTAGTTTCAAACAGAGCATTCTCTGCTCCAGAGAGTGTTGGTGCAGGTGCTCCAAGTGAATTCATAATGTTGTGCATTTTTTTTTTGTGTCTAGTCACTGCTGAAATTGATTAGACAATATAACTGCTGTTGAACATACGCTGTTTTGGGGTTTCTTTAGAAAGTTTTTGTTTGACATGTCTTTAAGATACTCCATTTTTCCTGTAGCTTTTCATTTTTCATTGTTAATAATAGTTTTGGAATATCTTATCCATTATTCCTTGGACTGTTTATGTTGACAAAAAATTGCACACCAAGACAAATGCTGTTTTAGTTTTTGCTACATTGGAGAAGGCATTTGCATGGAAAATTGTCTCTACTATGACTTGTATGACTAGAGTTCCCAGTCAGCAGAGATGGTACTTGAACATCTCCAAAAAACATTTGATTAAAAGAAAGGATTCTTCATTTTTCTTTAGGGAAACATTTGCACTCAAACTCTGCACTGTACCAAGCATGTTACAGATAGCATCAAAGCATTGCTCCAGCCAGTGTTGTAGGTCCTGTTCACCATAATTTCTTGCAGCCCTTCCTTGTCAATAAGTAAACATGTGGAGCTGTCATTGGAAGAGTGCATTCCCAGGAATAGAGGAACCAGCCTGTTAGTGAGGTTGTTAAGGCCTGACCCTTCAGTCACTTTTAGTCTTGTCTTCACTGATATATCTTTCATTGAACTCATAAGACAACCTGATGAAGTAAGGGTTCTCAGTGAAGCCTGTTTAACATCTGTGCTATCCAAAGTTTCATTTCTGAAAAGTTTTTGAGAAAATAGCCATTGAAATATTTCAGTATCATTCCCTCATCAAGCTAATAATACTTAGAAGTGAGATATCTACCTTCTCTCTGGCTGTCAGAAGCCTAGCCTATTTCTAGGGCAACATGATGTATTGCTGATTTTGCATGTCTTAGTGGGGTTTGTCATCCCAACGGAATAGTACAATGCACTTTCCAGATCATCTGATGACCATCCTCTCTGATAGTAAGAAGAAGGGAGAGAATAATCCAGAGATAAATTTACTATTCAGTGTCAGAATCAGAGGTATTCCATGAGAGTGTGACACTGTGAAATTCTACTTTCTTTCTGGGACCTTTGAGATGAATATTCCTCCCAGTCCTGAAGAAACCGTCTCTGATTTTTAATTGTAAAGTTGACCTACTCGTGATCTCTCAAGTCTCCTTAGCAGGTATTTAAGTGGAGATGATAGAATTTGTTAGAACCTCCTCTTACGATTTTGCCTTTTGCCACTTCAGTCATCCATTCTGTTATCCAAGTATGTGTGGAAGGGCCTTGACAGACTCCAGGCCAACAACTACCTTTGCTGTGACCCTGTCTGTGCACAAATAATAATGGACACATCTTGCATCTCATTATTGTTCCCCAGCATATGATTATGTAGGTAGCCTCTGCTGTTGATCAGTAAATTATAGATTGTAGTGTGCATTTAACCAGGTACCTCAGCAGCTTTAGAAGATGCTACAGGAGCTCTTATAAAATTCTGTGATATGAATATGAAGAATAACTCCTCAGTATTGTGGCTGACTGTGCAGGGACCTTTACACATTCACCCAGCTGTGTTTAACAGCAGGCACACAAGTACAGATGAATGACTGGCCTTAAGATCATATAGCAAATGGGCTGTGCTACTTTGAATAATAAGCCATAACCTGCCACACCCAAATAAGCATTACAGCGAACCACCTCCATTGGCCCCTGAAACATTACCTCTGTCGTGGTCCTAACTGCAGGTATACAGCTGCAGATCAGAGCTGTAATCTCTGGCTCCTTAGGATCAGAGCTTTCCGTTGCAGTTTTACCATCCATCCATACTCAACCCCTTTCATGCAGTTTTACCAACAGCATTTAAAACGTGCTGAAAGTGTGTGTGCACACGTACATTTTCCAGAAAAGTTGGGTGAATAAATTATCTCTACTGTACCAACTACCCGTTCCCCAGTTTTTAGTATGCTGCCATCAGCCAAGCACCTTTGCAAACTAGAAACACAGGATGTCCTCATGTATCATTGTTGCAGTATTCTAAATATAAAGGATCTCCTACCAAGGCTAGCCCATCTGTCTAGTATACCAAGGCCTTTAGGTTTTATAGTCACTGTAAATCGCACACGTTTGACACTTAAGGCATAGTGCATAAAGATGACGTATGGATGCAAACACTCAGCTTTTGTGCAGCCATTCGAAATGCCATTATAGAATGTTGGTCTGAACGCTCTTCTGCTGTGCTGGTTACCAAACCTCTTTCAGATAAGTGCCCCATTGTTGTTTCTTCTGTCCTTTTTTCAAACTGGTCTTGCATTTGTATTCGTCATCCAGGAACATAAAATGTCAGTGTGAGAGGAAGATTCCCCATAAAGGCTGTCACAACCAGTGTCTTTTTTGCTTGGGCACTTCACAACCATACACAGTTCTCTATCTGTCAAGCATTTGCTCTTAGTTGTAGTTGTTTATCCATCTTGTCCATATACCTTAAAACCCAGCGTCTTAAGCTGTTGGTTGAAGGTGCTATGGCAGAATCCTCCTGCCTTGAGGGCCAGCTGTCTGCCAAGACAGAGGCAAGTTTCAAACAAAATAGGTTGCATCAGAAAATAACTTAAATCAATCTATTGAGCTAACTGTTCTTCCGTAATTACCAGAACAGAGGCGAATACTCCCTGCATCTTCTGGACGTACATAGGCAGTTACATTTTTACTTGCAGAGAACTTCAGGTTTCAGGAAATCGGACCAACTTTTCATATCTTACACTGAGACTAGGAAAGGTCAACCAGTCTCAAAGGTTACCTTATCCAGATGGCTTACTGTTTGTATATCCCACATCTACAGTTCAAAAAACAGGCCTCTTCCCTTTCCTGTTGAAGCATACTCCACCAGGTCCGTAGCTACATCTGCAGCCTTTCAAGCAAGGTTACCCTGGGGTGTTCTCCGTGCCGCAGTTACGGGGGCAAAACAGCTTACCTTTATTACTCATTACAAGTTGGATTTGGCCTCTAGAAGTAGAGCTTCATTTGGTTCTGTGGTTCTGAGGAATATTCTCCCGTGAGCCACCCAGGAATTAGGTTGCTTGGGATGTGGTCCCTTCAGTGAGAATAAAGGCGAAATTGACAACACATAAAGAAGTTATGTACTTACCATAACATTCCATTTGTGTTGTCCATCTCAACCTTTATTCTCACAACCCACCCTCCATGCCCCCTTCCAGAACTCCTAGAAGACCGAGTGGACATTGGCTTTATGACTCTCCATAACCTCAGAGATACTGACATTGACCACTAAAAGGCCATAGCTACTGTGTAGATTATTTTCTTTTCTGGGTGGGCAAACAAGATCTGAGGAAGTTGGGGAGCTACATTATGGGTAGGGAAGGAGGTCCACAAGCTTTACTGAAGACCTCTAGCTATTGAAAAAGCCGAGACAGATCCAACACATTCGATCTGAACACATCAGTGAGAATAAAGGTCGAGATGGACAACACACGTGGAAAGTTATGGTAAGTACATAACTCCTTTTTTACTGGGATATTTTAAGCTAATAACTGAAGCTTACAGGAAAAAGTTTTGTGACCATAGACGCAAGGCTGATCAAAGTGTATGTGATTATATTGCTGAGTTAAACACTGATTTTCATAGTTGGTTGAGTGGGTGTCAGGTCACCACTTTTGAAGGGCTGGCAGATCTTTTGGTGAGGGAACAAGCTCTTAGTACTTTGCCTGAAGACATGATAATCTGGTTGGCAGACGGGAGTGTAACTCTGCAGATGAGCTGGGAAGAAAAGGGGATCTCTACCTAACAAGCAGGGCATCACTGCACAAGAAGTGGATATACCCAGTGCTGCCCATGGTTATAGGGGAACCCATGGTGGGCAGCCTAAACTACCCCAACAGAGTACACCAGTAATAGGGGAAGCCACTAGTTCAGTACACATCCAGGACCAAGGGTTAGATGTTTTAAATGTACCAAGCACAAATTTAAAGACAAAGTCAGTGCCCAAAGAGAGTAAATACTCTAACCAATCACAAAAACTGTAAATTGGGCACTAGAAATGTTCCGATATTCCAAGCAAGGTATTTTTATTGTACACAGAGTACCACAAATAAGTAAAACAATCCAAAGATATGTGCTCATTTAAACCTGGATGCTTACAGGCTTCTAAAACTAGCTGCCATAAACACCTCCCTGACTTCTATTCTCGCTTCCCATTCACCACCTCTAATATTCAAAGGAACTTCTAACACAAAGAATGTAAATTTTGCATCCTTACATACTAAACTGCGCTTAAATAGTGCGTAATTAATGTCCTGCTTAATATCATAAAGATGTTCATGTATCCTTCTTTTCAATATTCTCTCAGATTTTCCCATGTAAAATGCTAGACATTTTCTACATTCAACCAGATGTACAATTCCCTTACTATCACACCTTGAATGTTGTTTGCTTATCTCTACTTTCCAGAAAAGTCCTATTCACATTCTTTATATGTGGACATTGTGCACATTTCCCACACTTGTAAGTTCCTTTTCTTTTATTAGATACATTTTTCATAGTGGGATCACGCTCAACATATTTTTAATATTTTTATTTCTCCTGTATGTAAACACTAGGGGCTTGCTAAAAATAGAATCCAAGTCTAAAAACGGTGCAAACATATTCCAGTTTTTTAGTATAATATTTCTAATAATACCAGCTTCTCCATTATAATTCAAAATATATGCTCCTGGATATTTATCAGCCTCTCTTTGTTTGCACTTCACTATATTGTTTCCTTCAGCTCTCAACCCTTGACCCAAATCAGGGGGAAACTTATCTAACTTCCCTTCTCTTGCCTCAGAAATAACCTCTGTCATCTATAACGGATATTTTCTCTCTATCAACATATTTTTTAACTTCCTACATTCTTCACAAAACACATTGTTATCTGATGTCATTCTAGAAATTCTAATAAACTGTCCTTTAATGATGTTTCTTTTTTGTTTATATGGATGGGCACTTGTAGAGTAAAGATAGGAATTTGAAAATGTACTTTTCCTAAATATCTTGGACTTAAATTTATTTCCCTGGTAATCTTTATACACAGTAACATCCAGATAATCCACTGAATCAGTACTAATGTGGTGAGTGAATTTCAAAAAATCCATAGTAGTGTTAATTAAGAAACTCATCTAGTTTCTCTCTAGAATCAGTCCAGAAGAAGCCTAAATCATCAAGGTACATCTTATACAGGCACCAAGAGCTTTTATAGGGTGAATTAAGAATAAATCTTTTCTCCCAGGTACTAAGTACTATGTTGATGTAAGTAGGGGTGCAACATGCACCCATCGCCACTCCTTGGATCTGTTTGAAGAACTCGCCCTCAAACAGAACAAGATTATTATTATTTAGCTCCATGTCCAACAATTCCATAATCACCCTGAGGGTCTTTCCTTGTAAATTTATTAGTCTCTACCAATACTTCCTCAAACCATTCCATCCCTATGGAATGAGGTATTACCGAAAACAAATCAACAATGTCAGTTGTGACAAAAATAATACCCTTACCATAAATTCACTGGAAAATACTTATCAAAAAAATCCCAAGAATCTTTCAACAACTCAGTGTGCTCTATCCAGATAGCTTTTATTCTTGAATCAATGTATTTAGCCAAGCTATATGTTTTTGAACCACTGGGAGCTACTATGGACCTCAAAGGGTGGTTATTAAGGTCTGTATGTACCTTAACTATACCAAAAATGGTAGGTATCACTGGTTTATTTACCACCAGATATTTATACAAATCACTTCCAGTCATATTATCGTATACTAATTCTCTAAGGGCCAAATCAGTTTTAGAATAAGATATATTAATCTCATTGATGGAAGTTCTGCTATATTTCTCTTAATTTCTTAAGATTTCTTCCATCTTAGCCACATATGTAATATTATCCATAATCGCCATACCTCCCCCCTTGTCAGGTCTCATGACCGAATATTCTTTTTCAAACTAAGCTCCCTAAGTAGCTGTCCCCCTTTGTGGGGAAGGTTGGAAAAAAACACTTAAGAGAGGTCTTTTAATTCTTGCTCGACTATAGATTCAAAGTTTTTCAACTGTGGATGCAACAGGGGATTGAAAATACTTTTTCTCTTAAACATCTCTATTGAATGACTATTGATATCTTTACCTTTGTCCCTGTACATCAACTCTAGATTTTTCTTTCTAACAAATAGTTTTAGGTCTATAAGAACCTTACTAATGTTACTTTTATTATTAGGAACAAATTTAAGCCCCTTCATAAATAAGTTTAAGTACCTAACATCTAAATCCAAATTACTATATTTGTAAATGTTAGTTTTGAAAAGACCACAAGTATCCCTTTTGTCCAATTGTTGCCTTATTCTCTTCACTATAATGTAAAATAACCCATTCACTTATCTCTTCCCCCCCATTGAAGTGGTAATAAACTGTAAGTTTGCTCTTTATTCTCTCAGACCTTCATAAATGGGGAAACTCTAAAGGGTTATTTAATAGGTTAAAGTCCTCTTCATCAAAATAATTATTTGAAACACTTTCATCATTGTAAATTATCAGGTTTAAATGAGCACATATATTTGCATTGTTTGACTCGTTTGTGGTATTCTGTGTACAATAAAATACCTTGGTTGGAATTGTGGAGCATTTCCAGTGCCTAATTTACAGTTTTTATGTTTTAAATGTAACCAGATGGACCTTGTAGCATACAGATGTCCACTGAGGCAAGGTGGGGAACAAAAGGTGAAGGAGCTAGCAAGTGGGAATAATAGCATGTTGGCGGAAAAGTGTCTGGAGACAACGGATACTAAATTGTCACCAAAGTTTGTATCCTGTCTTACTGGATGGAAGACAGGCCACTGCTAAGGGAGACGCAGCCTCTGACATAACCATTGTGAAACCTGCAGTAGTTAGAGGAGCAGTACTTGCTTGGGCAGTCCACACTGGTCAGAGCTTTAGGAAGGACCCCAGTCTAAATACCTTTGGCCAGGGTTCACCATGGCTGGGAGGATGAAAAAGGAAGCAAGCAGGTAGGTGTGTTTGAGGATATCCCTGCAGATGTCTTGATAGGGAATGATTTTGATAATGCAGTACCTTATGTGCATGCAGTTGCACACAGTCAGGCTTGGAGAAGGGCATGTGGGTCAGGTAGCCTGGGGGAGACCCAGATTATACCCCACACCTGAAGCTGGGGCTAGTGAGGTGACTATTTCAGGGAGGGAGCTACCCTATAGCAGTGAGCCTGAAAGTGAGCCACAGATGCTGGTACGTACTGATTTTCCCGTGGACAGGGTGACTGCAAGGGCAGAAGTGAGTAGGAGTACCTAGGCTGACAGTGAGGCACCTCTGTCAGAAGAGACCGGCCTTCCACTGGAAAGGGAGGTAGAAAGGGTCACAAAAGTAGAATTGAGACAGGCTCAGCTTTCAGACTCTACATTATGACGCTTGAGGGAGATAGCTAAGGAGGCACCTGATTTTCAAGGAAAAGGGGAGACTGTATACTGGAACAAAGGGTTAAGGGTCCGAATGGAGACCTAAGTCAGCAAGCAAAGGAGAATAGTAGTATTGCTGAAAATGAATTCATCCTCAAGTCTTGGTGAGTACCTTCACGAGGTGGACCCTGTTTTTCACAAAATCTCACCAAGATGACACTGATATATAGACTGTATTTTGAATAGCATATATCATGGACAGAAGTAGGTCAAAAATTTAAAAAGATAGCTGGGTGCACAAGGACTAAGTGAAAAAAATTGCCCAATCCTGGTAGGCACACTGGTGCCAGGCCTGGAAAAAATGACAGTATAAAATCCTCGAAATATGGAAGCATCCCTACAATGGGGCTAGGCCAGGCCCAGGGGGAGGATGGCCTCTGTATTGTAGAAGGAAGTAGCAGTCCACAAAAATCACAGACTGATAGGCCAAAGAAGAGCCATAAAGACGATAGACTGGACTATTGAGGATAAGAAGGAAATTATGTATTGTTACTATTATGCAAAAATGCCCAGAATTTCCAGATACAAGATGTACAAAAAGATTGAGAGAAATTGCGCAGACAAATTCCAGTAGTAGTAGAAACAATGGGTCTTATAAAGAAAACAATCTACAATCGTATTTAGATATGTTGTTAATTCATGTAACTCCATACGAATTGCAGGAGGAGTCATTACTGGGCACATTACAGGTACTGCGAAGAGGACTTTTGGCTAACATCAAAGATTGAAACAATACTAATTTCATGAACTTTAAGCCTACTTTGACTTAGGAATGGTGTCCATTCCCATCATGGTAATAGAAACTCAAAAGACTTGGAGAAATTTTAAGTAGAACAAAGGGTTACTGTATAGAGCGTGGACCCTTGAGGGAGTGCTTGAGTGTGAGGTATTGCAGCAGTTGGTAGTGCCCAGAGCCTACCATCTGGCACTCCTAGCCATAGCCCATGACATTCCTTTTCCAGGTCATATGGGCATAAAGCATACCAAGAGACATATAATGTAGAACATTTATTGTCCTGGGGTTGCAAGGAATGTAACAGGATGCTGCAGGACTTGTGAGTAGTGCCAAAAGGAAGGCAAGGCAGGAGACAAGGTCAAGACTTCTTTGGTGCCTTTACCTGTGATTGCGGAGCCATTTTGGTGGGTAGCTGTGGATATTGTGGGGCCTCTGAGTACCCCAAGTTCCACAGGGAAGAAGTATATCCTGGTGGTAATAGATTATGCTACTAGATACTCTGATGAGGTGTCTCTGTCCTCTCTCGAGGCAGAGAAGGTGGCAAATACTTTGTTAGAGATTTTCAGCAGGGTAGGTTTCCTGAGAGAAATACTGACTTACAGGTGCAAATTTCATGTCAGACCTGCTGACTTGTCTGTGGAAGCACTGTGGGGCAAAACACATAAAAAAAAATCCCCTACCACCCCCAGACTAATGGTCTTGTGGAGAGGTTAAACTCTACACTACAGACCATGCTACGGTTGTTTGCAGACCAGTTTGAGAGAGTTAGACTAATATTTGCCCCAACTGCTGTTTGCATACAGAGAGGTACTCCAGCAATCCACAGGTTTTTCACCCTTTGAGTTGCTGTATGGGCATAGGGTGAAGGGGGCCTTTAGAGTTGATTCTTGATGAGTGGGAGGATGAGTGTGAATCCCACAAGAGTCTGTTGTGGCATGTCCTAAACTTCAGGACAAGGCTTAGGGAGCTCATGGGATTGGCCCAGGAGAACCTGGTAGGATCCCAACAGCAGAAAAGGGTCTGGTATGACAGGAACGATCACGCTCAAGAGTATGCTGTGGGACAGCAGATTATGGTGGTCATTCCTGTCAGACACAGTAAGCTGCAGGGAGCTTGGCAGGGACTCTTCAAAGTGGTAAGAAAGGGCAGTGATATTAATTATGTGGTAGAACCTGCTAGGCAGGAGGCAGGGACACAGATTGTACCATATTAACATGATGAAGCCTTACCATGATAGGTAGGCCCTGGTGGTGAGTACTTGCAGTGGATGGCAGGAGGAGTCTGAGGGGGATCTGGTAATCACAGACCTGATGAAAAACAAGCCAGATATGGTAGTGTGGACCCCAGCCTGTGAACAGGCATTCCGAAAGCTTAAAGGGGCTTTGAGAGGACCATCTGTGTTGGCCAGTCCAGATTACAACAAAGAATCATGGGGTGGTGGCTGTACTCAGCCAGTTTTCCTCAGCGGGAGAAGACCACCCAGTTGTATATCTCAGCAGTAGACTCCAGCCCAGAAAAGAATGTTATGCAGCTGTAGAAAAAGAATGTCTAGCTATAGTATGAGCCCTGCATAAACTTCAGCCTTGTCTGTATGGAAGGAAATTTACTGTGGTTACAGCCCACAATCCCTTAACATATCTTCATCATGCCAGCCAGCAAAATGCCAAGTTATTAAGGAGAGCCTAGGGTTGCAGGCATATGACATGACAGTGTAGCACAGTATCTATTAGTGCAGATGGGCTCTCAAAACAGGGTTTAGCTTAATGTGTTCCCAGACAGGCCCATTTCTGTCAAAGTTTTTCCAGGGTCACTTGAAAAACTAGCTTGAGTTTTCAAGGGGCAGGGAGATGTGATGTTATGAGGTAATGTCATCTACGCCAGGGGGAGTAGGGCAGTACATGTGTACATATACCACCATAGCTAGCTGGAGTGTTGTAGATCATTTTATGTTGTTTGACTATCATGTTGATTTGTACACATGTTTGAGTTAAAAATATATTTGTCAAGTTACTTGTGTTAAAAATGCATCAACTGTAGGTCCTGCTGAACAGAAAGAATGCAAACATGTATATTAGGTTGTATTGTAACTGATCAAATGTGTATGTTTATCAGAGAACTCTGGAAGGATGGAAAGTTTGAAACTGTGTTGTAGCTTTCAGATGCTGCCAAGATCTTAGCAAAGCTCTGTGTGTGTGTTGTACCAGACTCAGATGATCAGAGGTGATGTCATCCTCTAACCAGCATCTGATTTCTTAGAACTCTTGTAGCAACACTTTGGAAAGTGGCAGGAAAGATTTTTGACAGGATGTATATCTCAGACATCCAGAAGGGCAGTCATCATCTGGCTTTTGCTGTGTTAAGACACTCAGCACACATCAGCATGCCTTGCTTTATTAAGTAGTCAGAGCAGTAATTCTTTAGTCAGTCAGGGACATTTAGTGAGAATAGTTTAGTACTGTTTTCTGCATCTGTGAGAAACTATCCAACTGTATTATTTTTATATTTCTGTGGTTGAAACTCTGTTTATTGTATTTGATATTCTCCTGTTTTCTGTTTTATTATTTATCATTAAATATTTTTATACCTTTCATCGTTAGTGGTCCTTTAACTCATTCACTCCGGAGCAGCTCAGAAAATGCTGGCTGCTTACTTCTACCATAGGAACAACAGTGCAGCCTGAACTCATTTTCAGATAATCCACTTGTGATACCATATAGAAAGCAAATGTTCATAACTCTTTAACCATAAGAGCTAGACTAAAAATGTAAATGCGAAAGTTGTTCAGTAGACACTGATCTTTCCAACGGTGTAAATGTTGATAGTGTGTATGTAAATTATTAAATATTTGCCAAGGAAAGCTGATGTTATGCATATTTTGTACCTTTTTGGTAAAACAAATCACAATATCTTGGTGAACACACCATGTTGATCCATACAATTTGTAATTTGTTTGTATGAATGTCAGCTTTAAAATGATACCTTAACCATTATTGTGAGATGGTCCTTTACTGAGATATTCACAGAAATATGATTCATATTATATTTCTTACAATCTGATAATTCATGGGTTCATAGGTAGGTACTAGGCTATTGGCCCTAGGGCCTATATAAGCCTAGCCAGAAAGGTACCCTGGCTTTCGCCACCCAAGAAAATTATTTTCCTGTGCCCCTGTTGAGCAGAGCCACAGAAGTGATTCCTGGGGTGAATTTCCTATTTCCCATCCAATCAAGATTTTTCTTGGAGTGCTAATGAGGAGCTTTGTTTGACATAGATAGGTAGTTTGTTCCAGAGTATGGGAAGTCTTTGGGACAGGAATCTATCCCTCCAGCATGTTCTGTTTATTGTGGTGACAAGGTTTAGGTCCCTAGAGCGTGTAGCTTGGAGGGATTGGGATTTCTTTAAGTGGAGCATGTCAACAGCTCTGGGTTTGACATAACTTTGTATGTTAGGCAGAGATCACCACTGAGCAGGCAATATGTAATAGAGTAAAGCTGGAGTTTTTTGAGGCAGTCTGCATAGGGCATCTGTTTGAGGCCTGTAATCCTCTTTGTGAGGTATTTCTGCGGCCTTTCCAGTTGTAGATGTCTTGTGAGGTACATACCAAAAGGGGCGTTGTACTCTATAATGGGTCTAATGAGTGATGAGTAGAGGGGAACAATGACCTCTTGTTTTCCTGGATGAGAAACCTTTTGTGATGAGGTGTGCCACGTAGAAAGATTTCCCGACTACTGTGGCAATGTTATTATCAAAGGAGGGACTACTGTCCACCTGTGTCCCAAGGTCTCATCATACTTTCGGTGTTAAGTAGACTACCGCCTATGTGGTAGTTCATGGGTGCAGAGTTTTTACCAAAGGGGATGTCAGTGCACTTTTTGGCATTGAGCTTGAGGCCATGGCTTTGACACCAGACATCTGTTTCAGTGAGGCCCTTTTGTAGGATATATAACAGACAAAAAACGGCTATCAGGTAAAACCCAGTATATAAAAAAGGAATGTCTATAAGAACAACACTATACCGGGTACCACACAGTGACGTCTTTATTTAAACAAACAAAACAAAATGTATAAAAGAGAGGTGAGCGCTTTCGCAACCCTAGTTGCTTCATCAGACATAAATATAAAGTACTCATACATCAGACTTAGATATAAAACATGATAAAAAGTGTAATTGCATATGTATTTTTTAGACACACATATATATACACATCTTTTATATTATACATTATTATATTTTATTTATAGATACACCACCTATTTATACATGAAATACACACAGTTATATCATATAAATTATACTTTTTATCATGTTTATATGTTTTTATGTGGTCATTTTATAGTAGCTCTGACAATGTATCTTGGTTGAATACAACTTTAAATTTCCTTAAATGGATGACATCATTGATTGAGAGTTAATTGAGTGTACAAGTATATAAGCAACAGAGTGTTTTATATCCATGTCTGATGAAGCAACTAGGGTTGCGAAAGCACTCACCTCTTTTTTATACATTTTGTTTGTTTGTTTAAATAAAGACGTCATTTTGTGGTACCCGGTATAGTGTCCCTTTTGTAGGATGTCCACATCATTAGGAGTTTCAGTTATGACTCTTAGTTTGCAGTCACCTGCGAACTTCATTAGCCAAAGACCTTCTGTGTTAGCCTGTACGTCAGAGAAGTAGATATCAAACAGGTGAGGACCCAGGACTGAACCCTGTGGTACTCCACTTGTCACTGGTCTGAAGTCGGATTTGGAGTCTGCTACTTTCACAGTGTGGGTTCTGTCAGTGAGCCAGTTGGCAACCCATCTTGTGACATAGGGATTTATACCTAGTTTAGTGAGTTTATCTATAATTCCAGAGTGGGGGATGGTGTTGAAAGCTTTGGCGAGATCTAGATAGGCTGTGTGAACCACCTTCCCCTTGTCTACGGCTTTGGTGACTGCTTCAAAGAAGTCCATCAGGGTTAGGAGACATGATCTGCCTTTTACAAACCCAAACTGGGTGGGGTCCAGAGTTTGGAGGTTACCAATGTCTTTGTAAGTTTCATTATGATACGTTCCATGGCTTTGCAGACCAGGCTTGTCAGGCTAATGGGGCGGTAGTTACTGGGGTCCATGGTGGCTCCCCCTTTGTGGAGTGGGATATGTCGCTGTGCGCCTTTCAGTGGGCACAAAGCCAGAGGTGAGGCTATGATTGAATATGGTACTTGGGTGGGATGGCAGTTCGTTCTGTAGTTCATGTAGAATGCAGCCTGGGATGTTGTCAGGTCCCATGGCTGCTGTGTTCTTGGCTTTGGAGAGTGTGGTTTTTACCTGTGCAGCCGTGATTACAGGAACTTTGCATTCTTCTGGTATAGAAACCCTTTAGAGGGGGTGAGGGGGGAGTTAGCACTGAACCTGTCTGCCAGGATGTTGGCAATATCAGTTGGTTCTGTATGTTTAGTGCCATTGGGCTGTAACTCAGAGCAGATCTGAGTGCTGCCATTGAGATTCTTGACATAGCTATAGAATGCTTTGTGGTTGCCTTTAGAATCAGTGGTGATTTTGTTTTCGTAACTAGCTTTGGAGGATTTTATGAAGAATCTTAGCTTCTTACTGAGGCTGACCAGGGAGTTCCTCCAATCATGGGATTTTACTCTTTTTTGCAACAATTTCTTAATTCTGTTGTAGAGTTTGTTTATGGCAGGGAGCCGCCAGATTGGCTTCCTTTTTTGGAGGATAGCATCTTGGTTCTGTTAGGGATAGCACGATCCATGCACTTGTGTAAGTGCTTATACAGTACATTTGTGTAGGATTCAACAGTCATACCTCTATTTTCCGTCTGCATGGGTGTCGTGAAGTTTGCCACTTCTGTCTTAAGAAGCGTGAAGTTGGCTTTGGAGAAATTTTTTACAGTGGTTTCCCTAATGGGGGGTGGGGGTGGGATGTGGATGTCTAGGGTGATTAGCTTGTGTCCGTATCTAACCAACGAGGAATTGATCTCTGGTGTGGAACACCAGTCACCCATGTTGGTAATGACCAGGTTTAGGATATTGCTGCCCCTGGTGGGGGTATGGATAAGTTGATCCAAGGCATTGGAATTTTTGAATTCCAGAAAATGTTGAGCAAAAGAGTTGGTACATGAATAGTTTTCCCAGTTAATGGTGGGGTAGCTGAAATCGCCCATTATTAGGGTGTTGGGTTGTACCCTAATATTTTCCAGTGTATCAAGAAATGAGGAGTGGGAATCCTGGGGCATGGTGGGGGATCTGTAGCAAGCTACAATTTGGATTTCGGTCTTGCCCAGAGTTAGTTGCAATTGGATAATCCCGGATGCATTATGCTGAGCAACTAGCCTGGAGGTGTAGATATCCTTAATGAATATGGACACACCTCCGCCTTAAGTGTTTCGGTCCAGGTTAGATGGCCGAAAGGTGTGGTATGAATTATTATCTGGTAATGCAGGGGTGCTCTCTGGAGCCTTGAACCAGGTCTCTGTCACTGCACAGATGTGTATGTTCTCCATTTTAAGGAGTGCCTCTAGTGAGTGCATTTTGAGGTTTAGACTTCTAGCATTGAGTAGCATTACCCTCATATTTTGCTTGCTTGTACCTGTTACGGTGGTGAATTTGTCATTTGAACCTTGCCTAAAAAAGACACTATAGGGGTGGCAAGATCCTTAGCCAGTATCCAGAATCCCAAGGGCGACAGGTGCAGGCCATCTCTGCCAAAGCATCGTGGTCCATCGATCATGTCATCCCAGGCAGACAGATACTGGATCCCCTTTGAATAACACCAGAAACTTAGCCAATTGTTGAAGTCATTCATTTTGTCCTTGTACTGTGGTATCATTCTGGGTGACAGCAGGATGCTACTCAGGGCTAGGGTCATACCTGCCTGGGCTAAAAGATCGGGGAGCTCCTCCATGTTTCTTTTCATGTAGCCCAGGGAGGTACATGTCAGGTCATTCACACCAACATGGACAATGACAGAGTCATATTTGTACTTGTTGTGGAGTGAACTGAGTGTGTGCGTTATGTGGTGGATCCTGGCACCCAACAGGCAGCTGACCGTAACTTTCTCCTTGTTTAGCCTGGTGAGTGGAACATCAGTGTGCCTGACTATAGAGTCACCTATGATTAGAGTGTTGGGTATGTTGTTATGCCTTATGGGCTGTGGTTGAGTGGCACACTGAGTTTGTGGGCTGTGTGTCATTTGGGTTGTGTTGGGGGGGTGGAGGTGGCTTGCGTTTCTTCTTTGGAGGTCTCTGTTGCTTGAGCAGATTTTTATTGAGAGCCTCCTTGAATGTAGGTCTGTGTTTTGTGTTTCTATGCCTGTGCTTTGGTGGTGTAGATTTTGAGGGACTATGTGATGAGTTTGGTGTGATGCAAGTGTTTACCTTATCCTCTTGACTGTCTAGTCCAGTCTTGGGTGAAGAGAGCTTTGCTTCCAGTTTGGCTATATAAGTGCATCTCTCACAGGTTGTAGTGTTAGGCGGTAGGAGGAGAGGGTTGTCTGTGTACATGAGGCAATTGCTGCATTGCCCTAAGATGCTCAGATTCATCAGGTAGACAGGAGAAAACACAGGGAACTGACCCTTAGACATGCCTGAATTAGGTGCTTATTTATTAAGTACTAAAAACTGCTTTCCTCTAGACAAGTGAGGAAAGTTGAGTGCTGTGGTAATTTGTAGCTTATTTAGTGCTTACATTGAGTTCTGAACAAGTGCTGAGCTCAAATAAAGGTGATGCACAAAGTGAATTTTTTTAAATGTAACCGTAGCAAATGAGCAAACTGATTTAAACAAATTAACCAATTAACTAATAAAAAGCTAAAAACTGAGCCCCGTTCTAGCAGTCTTCAATCAGACAGTTTCTGACTGCACACTCCTTCCACTAGGGTGCAGGAGAAACTTCTCCAAAAAAAGATGGCCTGGATTAGTGCTCAAGTTATACAACCAAAGCTAGATTCAGCAGGTCTGAATCTAGTCTATGGTACAGCAAATGAGGCGTACCAGTTTCAGAAAGAAGCAGTTCAAATAAACAGGCACAATAAGCCTTTAACCAGTAACTCCCAGCTCATAAGGGCAGCATCTACCCTCTGCTCCCACAACAGACCACACCTTCTTAATGTAAAATAACTGGCCCAAAGCCCAAGTGCTTAAACCAGAACTAATACACTTTTAGAATAACAGACAGTAAGCCTTCAATCAGCAACTCCCAACTTAGAAGGGTGTAAGCTACCTGTCCTTCCACAACAGTGCAGACCACAAACCTTAATGTAAAACAACTGGTCTGAAGCCCAAGTGCTTAAACCCAAAGGCTTAGAATAACAGTTACAATTTAATCAGGCTACTAACAAGCAGTAATAAATGCAGCAGAATAAATGCAATTAAGTACTTTTATGAACAGGCAGCAAAAGCAAAATAAAGTAGAAAGAAGCACACATACAGTAAAAACAAATGAATAAAGTGCATTTTTTTTATATAACATTAGAAAACAAGCAAACTGATTTAAACGAATTACCCAGTTAACCAGTAAAAAAGCTCAAATCTGAGCCCTGTTCCAGCAGTCTTCAATCAGACAAGTTTTAACTCCACACTCCTGCCACCAGGGTGCAGGGGAACCTTCTCCAAAAAAGAGTGCAGACCACAAACCTTAATGTAAAATAAGTAATAAATGCGGCAGAATAAATACAATTGAGTACTTTTAAGAAGAGGCAAAAGCAAAATAAAGTAGGAAGAAAGACAAATACATTAAAAGCAGATGAATAAAGTGCAATTCTTTTGTTAGTAAAGTGCAAGGAGAGAGGAAGGAGGAGCAGAAGATAATTCAAGGATAAGAACCTAAGTGGGTTGGCATTCTCAAATGTTTTCTCTGTATTAAGTAGAGTGAACACTAGACTGGGAGGGGTGTCCCAGATCAAATTTACGGTAGGGGCGGGCAACTGCAAAGCCACCACTATAACAACGCAACAAGAATAGGGTAAGAATAGGGTGGGAGGGAGGGAAAACAGTCTCATGGTCGATGAGAAACAGAAAACAATGCCAGAAAATATACAAAATAATTCAGTCAGGCAAAAAAATAATTCAGACAGGCAAAATTAAGACAGTGCAGAACTCTGAAGGTTGAAATGCCAAGAAATATACTTATCAATCAGCGATATATTTCCAGATTGTTAGATAATCACACTTCAGCCAGAACACCAGGAGTTTCCAACAGTGTATGCAAAAATTTACAAATAGAAACTAATTTTAAATCAGCAAGCCATGAAGCAATCAGATAACACAAAAACTGTTAGACCAGTTATATAAACTCCACCCCAGGAATAGGGGAGAAGCAGTTTCAGGACAGATGAGAAACAGAAAACAATGCCAGAAAATATATAAAATAATAATTAAATAAAAAGCATAATGTCTCATCACCTGTAACAGACAGAGACTACATATCAGTGTGCAAGTTGTGTGGCTCAGTGTTAACTTCAAAATGACACATCATGCGTGTCATCAACATGCTCCCTTGCAAAAATATGGGCATAATGAAAAATATCCTAATTTCCATAATGTGACAAATAAGCAGTGTGTTTGGTTTCTGCCCTTGTCATAGATGAGCATTACATTTTTGCAGAAATTGATGTTTGTTTGTTCTGCTATGAATATTACACTTTACTCCTGACCTTGCCTTACTTCCTTGCACACACATTCTCAGAAATATGGCAAAAATATTAATTTTCATAATCCTGCAAGCAAACAGACTGTGACATCTGTCCATGTATGATGCTCACAATTCATATTACACAAAATTGTAAAATTTGATAGTGGCTTCAAAAGGATACCTCACTCATCACCTTGCCATATTTCCTAGCCGAGTAATTTACCAAAACATGAAACATTGTAATACGTTTCATGACCTAAGTAAAAAACAAACTGTGATATCTTTACATGTCTACAGCATACAGATACAGTTCTTAATTATATCACAGTACAGGCAGAAAATGATTGATTTCAACAATTGGGTAAGTTTCTGGTGTAATTCTAAGGGGATCCAGTATCTGTCTGCCTAGGATGACATGATTCACGGACCTCGATGCTTTGCCAGAAATGGCCTGCATCTGTCACCCCTGGGCTTCCGGATAATAGCCAAGGCTCTTGCCACCCCTGTAGTGCCTTTTTTTAGGCGGTGTTCCAAAGACCAAATTAGCACCATAACAGCTACAAAGAAATACAATATGAAGGTCATGCTGCTCAGTGCTAGAAGTCTAAATCTCAAAATGCACTCGCTCAAAGCACTCCTCAAAATGGAGAACATCGGCATTTGCACTGTAACAGAGACCTGGTTTAAAGCAGTAGAAAGCACTCCTGCACTACCAGGCTATAACTCATACCACACCTTTCAGCCCCAGAACGTGGACCCGAAGCTCCAAAGACTGTGGTGTTTCCAAATTCATAAAGGATGCGTACACCCTCAGACTGGTAGCCCAATGTAAAGCATCAGAGATACTTCAGGTGCAGCTAACATTGGGTAAGACAGTGATTCAAGTCATAGTCTACTATAGGTCCCAAACCATGTCCCAAGACTCGCACTCCACATTCCTAAGCACCCTGGAGAATATTAGGGTCCAACCTAACTCTCACATACTTTGCAACTTCAACTACCCCTCCATTAACTGGGAAAACTACTCATGTACCAGTACACTTGCCCAGTGTTTCCTGGAATTCATTAATTCCAATGCCCTGGACCAGCTCGTTCATACCCCCACTAGAGGTAGCAACGTCCTTGACCTGGTCATTACTAACATGAGCGACCGTTGCTCTACACTAATGGTCACCTCCTCCCTTGTTAGATCCGACCACAAACTAATCACCTTGGAAATACACATCCCTCCCACACCATCCCCCCTCCCCGCAAAGGTAACCACCATGAAAAACTTCTCCAAAGCTAACTTTGAGATCCTAAAAACAGAGGTGGCTAACTTCACGGCACCCATGCAAATGGAGAATAGTTGTATGACCACCAAATTATACACCAATGCCCTGTATGAACACACACACAAATACATGGATCTCGCCATACCCAATAGAAACAAGATGCTCTCCTCCAAAAAAAGGAAGCCAATCTGGTGGTCCCCTGCCATAAACAAACTCTACAACAGAAGGAGGAAACTGATGCGGAATAAGGTGAAGTCCCAAGACTGGAAAAACTCCCTTATCAGCCTCAACAAAAAGTTGAGATCCCTCATCAAATCTTCTAAAACTAGCTATGAAAACAGGATTGCAACAGATAGTAAAGACAACCACAAGGCCTTCTATAGTTATGTAAAGAATCTCCACGGCCATACCCAGATTTGCTCTGAGCTACTGCACAGTGGTACCTCCTATACCGAGCCAACAGATATTGCCAATATACTGGCCGACAGATTGTGCCAACTTTACCCCCCTCCCCCCTCAAAGGACCAATCACAATACCAGTAGATTGCCAGACAACCCAGTATTACTGCTGCACAGGTTAAAACAGCACTGTCCAAGGCCAAGAATACAGCTTCTATGGGACCTGACAATATCCCTGGCTGTGTTCTACATGAACTACAGAGTGAGCTGGCACCTCACCTGTGTGCCCTGTTCAACCACAGCCTCACCTCAGGCTTTGTCTCTACCGAATGGGGCACTGCTACAATCATCCTGCTCCACAAAGGAGGAGCGATTACAAACCCTGGGAACTATTGCCCCATTAGCCTGACGAGTCTGATATGCAAAGCTATGGAACGCATCATCCTTGACCTAATAAACAAGAATATAGGGAGTCTCCAAACTCTGGATCCCACACAGCTTGGTTTTGTGAAGGGTAGATCATGCCTGCTCAACCTGGTTGACTTCTTTGAGTCAGTCAACCAGAGCTGTGGATGAAGGCAAGGTGGTTCATACAGCCTACCTTGATCTGGCCAAGGCCTTTGATACCATTCCTCACTCAGGAATCAGAAAAACTCACTAAACTAGGCATCAGCCTGTACAGCACTAGGTGGGTTGCAAACTGGCTCACAAATGGAACCCACAGTGTGAAAGTAGCTGACCCCAAGTCAGACTGCCGACCAGTCACGAGTGGAGTCCCACAAGGTTCAGTCCTGGGTCACCTCCTGTTTGATATCTACTTCTCAGAAGTCCAGGCCAACATGAAGGGACTCTGGCTGGCAAAGTTTGCAAACGATTGCAAGTTGGGAGCTGCTATTAACTCCTCAAGTGATGTTGACATCCTACAGAAAGGCCTCACTGAGACCAATGACTGGTGTTAGAACCATGGCCTTAAGCTCATTGCCAAAAAATTTGTCATCATCCCCTTTGGGAAAAACCCGGTTCCCATGAGCTGCCACATCGATGGTGGTCCACTGAACACAGAAGGCATTATAAGAGATCTGGGAACACAGGTTGACAGCAATCTCTTTTGACCAGCACATTGCCACTGTGGTCAGAAAGTCCTTCTATGTGGCACATCTCATTACTAAGGGTTTTGCATCCAAGAAGAAGGAGGTCATTGTCTCCCTGTAGTCTTCTCTCATTAGGCCAATCGTAGAGTACATTGCCCCATTTGGCATGTACCTCCCTAGACACCTGCAACAACTGGAGAGGCCGCAAAAGTACCTCACAAAGAGGATCCTAAGCCTTAAACACTTGTCCTATATGGACAGCCTTAAGCACTTGTCCTATATGGACAGACTCAAAAAAACTCCAACTATTCTCTGTCTCATATCACCTACTTCAGGGCGATGCCTGCTTGACCTACAAAGCCATGTCTGACCCAGCTCTGTTAGAAATGCTACATATAAAGAAATCCCAATCCCTCCAGACACACGCTGCAGAGACCTCTTCCTCATTACCACAATCAACAGAACATGCTGGAGGGACAGGTTCATAACCCAGAGACTCCCCATGCTATGGAGTAGACTTCCCATGCATGTCAAACAGAGCACCTCACTGGCCATCTTCAAGTGAAATCTTGATGAGTGGATGGGAAATAAAAAATTCACCCCAGGGATCACTCCAGTGGCTCTACTCGATAGACGCACTGCCAACTAAGGTCGAGTGGCACAATGCCAGGGTAATCCTATGGGCTAGGCTTGTAAAGGCTCCAGGGCCATTAGCCTAGTACACGCATATGAACCTATGTAAGTACTAATACTGTCCTCAAAATGAGGTACTACTTAGCATGTTGACATGTTCCCTAGCAAAGTTATTTACCAAAATATGAAAAAAAATCATAATTTTCATAACCCAAGTCCTAAACAGACTGTGATATCTATACATACAGATAGTTCTTTTACCATTTTAAAATGAGGTTTTACCCAGCATGTTGATATTATATCATTAATATCAATTGGCAGTAATTCACAAAAATATGAACCATATAGCCACAAAGGATTCCTTCATCTTTATCCTACAGCAGAGACAATGATAGAAACAGTGGGAGGACTTCAGCATGACTCCACATTGACAGAAACCAAAATCTGGCATATGCATTCATCCATGTGATAACAACTCTTAGTAATGTGAATAACAGTGGGAGCTGCTGAAAGTTTTACCTGACAAGTGATAATGACTCAGTATTATACTGTAATTACATGTATTGTAAATTAATTTTGTGATAATGAGTTGCATTTCATTACTGCAAAGACAAATGTGATCATGTCTACTCAACAGGTTATGGGCAGCAATTCATTACATTCCTGGTGCAGGTGTAATGTAAGACTGAGTTATTACCATCTCTTAGGAAAACACTAGAGTAAGTCAGTAAAATTGCTATAACACTTTTATATTACTGAGCCCTTCCTCTCACCTAAATTCCACACATGACTGTCAAAGTCAGACATGTTGTCCAAAATGTACGGTTGCTCCATGCTAGAATTAGTATACACCCCCTGTAGACAAGGTCCTGCAAAACTTGAACCTGTCCTATCTGGCTCATCATCAGTACTTCACATTAGCCTCACACCCAGATTGCTTCATATTAATGCGGTATTATTTTGGCAGTGATGCAAATGAGAGCACATTTGCCTTTGGTGCAGAAGGCTGTGGGTTCTATTCCCACAGCAGGTAAAGGGACTACAGCCACTGCAGTGCAGCATAAGGGGGTGCCATCCTTCAGATGTGATGTTAAACTGAGGTCCCATCTGCTTGACTTGGTGGTAGCTGAGGTGGATATAAAAAATCTCAAGGTACCTTACAGAAAGAGTAAGGAAAATTCCCCAATGCCCTGGCCACATTTCCCCTAGTAGTATAAATATCATCTCGGGTCACATCTGAAAAGAGGCCGCTAGCCTAGTGGCCCCATCAACAATTAAAAACATACGATGTAACACTGTGGATCACCATGTTAAGGTACAGTACGCAGCATTTACAGTATGTTACAGTGACACATCTATAGAGCATTCATCATTATTTTACAGTTTATGCACAAAGTCATGATACAACTTTAGTACTCGGACAACAGATGATGCACATTCATATCTTTTTCAAATAGATATTCACCTAAACTCTGTAAACAGGAGAAAAAGTGCAAGGATTTTATGATACTTATTTCTTTTGGCTGCATAAGGAGGGGACTTGATTTAAATGATGCATGCAAATGAAATGTTAACTTTATCAAAAAGAATGAGGTGGATGCATTCAGTTTTAAAATAAGCTGGGGAAGAAGATCCTATAGACAAAGGTGCATTACAACAGCAGGACAACTTTTTGATAGGTCTAGTTACACTGGAATTTTAAAATATCGATAAGGTAACATCAGAATGCTATCATTTAAACTTTAACCCCCCCCCCACCCACCCCCTATTGTCCAAAGGGGAAAAAAAACTCTATTGTTTCTCTGCAAAGACTCAGTTAAAACCAATAAAATCTCTGACGTTTCTCTGCACACACTCAAGTCATAACCAATCAGGTCCAAAATATTACGGTCTACACAGCTGTTATCTTAATAGAATGAAAAATCACAAAACATTAACAGCCAAGAGACTTTCCATACCTTCAATAAATAAATTAGTAGTGCTTTTGACTCATCACGTTTCACTGGAGTCCATCAGAATATACATGTATGTACTGAAGATGTACAATTACATTTAGGTATAATTATTTATTAACTAGGTAACAAGGTAAGTATAATTAATTATTAGTAAGACTAAATCTGTTTAACTTATTTATTAAAAGGTATCGGAAGTCTCTTGGCCGTTCACAGTTTGCATTTTTTTAATCTTTTTTTTTTTTTTTCTGTGAATGCTTTTTGCCATTTTTCATTGTTACCCCAAAAGAGCCTAAAACACGCAGGCTCATCCCTTCATGTTACATACTGCTATCCTTAGCCTCTGTATAGACATCATTATCTGGTATGATTTCAGCACTCTTGACAGGTCCTATAGTGTTTTGCAAATAGTTTTTGCCACTAAACATTCTTATCCCATCAATGACAGCTGAGACTTGAGGAAATATGGGGGTCACCCATACTATGCACTATTAATGCACGCATACATATTATCTTGTATCACCTTAAGAAGTGTTAATGTAAGACTAGTGTAAAATTCACTCACATGTTTAGGGTATAATTTATATTTTAATAATTTATTCATAAACATTTCCTTAAATCTTAGCTGGAGGACAGCAAGAATTTAATTGTGTTGCACAAGTTTAACAAGTGTATTATAAACTTTCAGATTGGAATGCTACTGGACATCCTAGAGTTAGTAATCTGTTATGCCAAAACTGCTCCTGCATGGCATACTACTCAAGGACAGAAGCTGTAATCCACTGTGACCTTGTCTATGTAGGATGGCAGTTCAGTTGATAAACCAATAAACCCTAGATAAACTGATAGCCACTAAGCTGCCTGATGAGACAAGATTCCAAATCACTTGCTTAAATTCATAGTTCGTATATCTTCTGTGCCTTCACATTTACTTTCTGCAGTATATTCATAGTAAAAGGAAAACATATACATTTTTGCGACTCAGACTCGCCTGTAAAGTGCAGTGCGTGTTTCTAAGCAAAATGCCTTTGAGGACATGGTAGTTTGTAAAACCAAAGGGCAGGAGGATCATGTCACTGCTCAAAAATACACTGAAATCCAAACTGACAACTCAACATTGCATCCATAGAGGCTGTTGGCATCTAATTTATGCAATTCCATAAAATCCAGTAAAAGCTATAATAGACCACAGTAAAAACAGTTTCATTTTACTAGTTGTTCATCAATGTGCATCACATCAGATATAGTTGTATGACAGTTGTCCTAAATAGACAATAAGCATCACTGCACGTTGAGACACAGGAGAAAAGTAAATAGCCACTGTGGAAGAATACATTGGATCAACTGCAATACCTCATCATGATTTGGTACTTACAGTTTATACCCACAATATACTACACCTTTAAAACACTGTAACAATACAAAATATTAGTGATTAAATAAAACAAAGTACATTGAACAATGTCCAGGAAATTTGATGAGATCTTCAAGTTTGCACCATCTTATTAATGGCATAAAACATAGTGCATTAACATAGATTGAATAATGATGAGGCTTTCATATTTATTAGATTGTCATGTTTAAAAGTTGAAATTCAGTATAGAAAGGTGGTTCTTACAAGTCCGTCCTGTGGTGAGTGTACTACTTATCTTCCATGTGGTAAAATAAGATGTTACAGATGCTTCTAGTTATTGGTTTTGTATGAGTGTGTACACTTTGAGTAGCAGCAGGAAAACTCTGTGACCATGGCAACTGGTATGTACATTTTTAATCCAATTAGCAAACTGTCATATCTGGAAATGAGTGCAGATAGGTCATGATTACCATCCATTATAGTGATTGCACATAACCCACTAATCATTTCTGTCCTCTGTGAACTTCTTCAGAAATGTAACTAGGTTGTATGGCACCCTGTGCAGTTCCCCCATATGGTATTTCCCTCAACTCAAAACAAAAAAAGAAGCTGCTCTGTTCTGAAACTGTTGCAAGCTGTATGAATGGTTGAATTGAAAGTAAAAAAAAGTTATTTTGATCACAGGAGTGCAGGATCTTAACCCTACGATTTACTAGAAAATGTAAACCAGCAGTAAAGTCAAGATTGCAGAAAGCGAGTTTAAAAATGTTGTATGTCAATATATAGGCGCTAATGTTTTAGAGCAACATAAAAGTCAAATACAGCCATGAGATGATTTTAATGATAAAAATGCTGCTACACGTTGGATGCTAAACATCTCTCCAAGAAACAGGCAACACATTTATTTATAATCCAAAACAGTAAGAACAGGGTGCATGCATGAATGTGTGATGTTTAGAGGTAATTCAAAATCAGATTGTGCACAACACTGAGATAATTAAATTCTTAATAATTAAGTACGGAGGAGGCTGGATGTGAATAGAATGACAGATTCTGGGAGGTACCTTTTGAAGCAGAGTGAAAGCGGGACCCGCTGCTGAACAAAACTACTAAAATACACCTAATTTACTAAAAATAAATGGAGACTTAATATGTCAAGATTACCTTTGGGAGGATGCACTATCATTTGTCTTAATATAAAAAAAAAATAGTTTTTCAGGGATCCCAATCTTTGACACTCTCCTTTTAAGCAAAGAAGTTAGGAAACATAGGTAAAATGCAGTAAAGACTAAAGAAAAATATATCCAAACATTTTTTTATTAAAAAGTGTTGCTATTGCAACAACATAATGAGAGGCGGGGTTACAGTTCTGGACTGATCGCAACTGCTACAATACTAACTAACTGAACACAAAGCAGCCTGCATAATACAAAAACGGGAGAAGCACTTTGGTAGACAAAATTACTAGCATGCTGAAGTTTGTAACAGAGTAAAAGTTCAGCTTCAAAAAGTAGGAAATAATTATATTATAAACTTTATCATAGAAAAAAAAATCACAAACAGCAGCTCAGGATTCCAGTGAATTCAGCTTTATAAAACAGCAGCACAAGGTAATCGGATTGCAAGCCAATTTTCTAAACAAAGGCCAGTATGGGCATTATACTACTCCAAGTTAAAATCTAAGTTAAGAAGGTGACTGACAAAGTTCAGTGACATTTTCAACTTCTTTTTCAACAGTGGAGCTAAAATTGGACTGTAAAGTTGTTTGCGCTTGTGGAAGGCACTGGGATGTAACATCATGTAATTCCTATTTTGTCATAGTATACTCGGATTTAACACAGGCGCCATGTGACAGTAGTTGGAGTTAATGAGTTAAAAAGTAATTGTGATATCTTGAGAGTGCTTATGCTTGTTTTAGTGACTGCTTTGGGCACACCCTACTATTTGTATTAGTATTCATTTTACACAGTATAATTGGGTACCCTTTGTAAGAGCCTTAGGGTAGCTGACAGGTGGCAGTGTGATTACCTCAGAAAGGGGCATAGCTTGATAGCTAGTAAATCTGTGCCAGTTTTTCCTAGGTGAGTATATGTGTGAAACTCAAATATCCAAGTGTCTGTGTCACCTACTCAGAATAGGGACACAGAGCTACAAAGTGGTCAGTGTGGAGTTTTGTATGGGCTTGGAGAGAGAAAGAGAGTCCAGCCCCAGGTCTAGAACATGTTCCCTGTGTGCTTTTCAGGGAAATTGTGCTTGCTGCAGGGAGCTGCATCTGAAAATACTGTGCGTCTCCATCTGTGCTCTTGGTTGTCCATCCCTGACCAGAGTCAGTAGTGAGTATTGAGTCTCCTTGATTGCTGGCCTGGAGGTGGGACCAGTCACACCTCAAACCAGTGTGGCTTCAACACTGCCACCCCTAGAGTGCCCTGTTCTTCTTATTCCTTGTCTCAAACTCGAATGTCAGTGGCAGATTCATCTTCTTTTTCTCAATCCTGGTCTTCCCTTCCAGGCTGTAGTTCCTTCTCAGGAACTGTTAACAGATGCCACGGACTTGGGGTGGGGAGCTTCATGTGGGGCTTTGGCCTTCTCATCAAAGATCAGATCATTTCAACATAAAAGAGATGCTTGCAAATCTATTAACAGAGCTGTCTTTTCATTCCTTTTCCATCCCAGCCCTCTTAAAGTCCTCACAGACAATGCAACTGTGGTGTGGCACATCAATAGGCAGGGAGTACAAGTTTCTTTCTCCTTTGCAGATTAGCTCTTCAGGTCTGCGATCTAGCTGTCAAGTATCGAGTGATTTTTCATGTGGCTTACATTCCTTCAGAGCACACTCTAGTTAGTGGCAGACTCTTTCAGCAGGTCGACAGCACAGACTCACGAATGGATGATTCACAGAGATGTGTTCCTGGACATAGTCCATCGTCGAGGTTTTCCTCGGGTAGATCTTTTTGCCTGCCCTCTGAACAGGCAACTTTCTCTATTCTGTTCCAGAGTTCCAAATCCTCTGACTTGGAATGTGGATGGCCTGTCTTTTTCTTGGAACAGGATGTTTCTGGGGAAAGGGAAATCTGTATGCCCCCATTCATCCGTTACCATGAATTCTACACAAGATCAGACAGCACTCCTCACACAAAACAAGGGATCTTTTATCCACCCTCACATGTCCACTCTTCAAATGGCTCGGTATTTTGATTCCTTTTAGGTACCTCTTTTCTGAGGATGTGCTTAGGTTCCTGCAGGAGCCCAGGAAACCCACTACCAGAAAATCATATTTGTCCGTATGGAAGAGATTTTCTGTCTGGTGCTTTTCTTGCTATAAGGATCCCTTATCTGTGAAGGTTCCTCTATTTCTCTCTCATTTGTGTGATCTGCTCCGTGCTTTGTTTCTTCAGTTAAAGCTCACTTGTCAATAATTTCTGCTTGTCTGCCCTTGACTCCTCCTTTGGCCTCTAGATTTGAAATCAAGCAGTTTCTTAAAGGCGTCCTTCATATCAAGCCATCTAGGAAGCTTATTCTGCCTTCCTGGGACCTCAGTTTTGTTGGTGGAAAAAATAATTCCAGCTCCCTTTGAGCCTGCTGTTTCTGCTTCTTTGCAGTATTGTACTTGGAAGACTTATTATTTTGGCTTTCACTTCTGCCAAGAAGGTATCTGAACTTCAGGCTCTCATGGCTTTTCCTCTTTTCTTAGCTTTTTCACACATACAGGGTGTCTGTCTGTACTAATCCTCCTTTTGTGCCCAAAGTGGTCAGTGAGTTGTCCCTTAGTCAGTCTGTTCATTTGACTTCCTTTTTACCTGCTCTACAGTCTGCCAGTGAGAACGTTCATCACACCCTTGATTTGTATACACAGCTCAGATGTTATTTGGATAAAACTAAAGTAGCTTGCAAATCTGAACAGCTTTTTTGTTTGCTTTCATCACAGGTCTTTGGGTTTAGCTGTTTCTAAGCAGATAATGTCTTCCTGGATTTCTAAAGCCATTTCTTTTTGTTATTTTCATGTTAAATGTCTTTCCTGTTCATTAAAGGCAAATTCTGCCTGAGCTGTTGCTTCCTCAGGTGCCTTTTTCAAAGGGATTGATACCATTTCTAATCTTAAGGCTGCCACTTGGTCTTCTGTCCATACTTTCTCTGAGTTGGATGTTATTTCCAGGGCTAGAGCTGGCTTTGCCAGGGCTATCCTGCATGGGTTTCTGGAGGGCTCTTCATTTTCATCATCTTCCCAGGTTTCCTCTTGAACTTTTGTACTCTGTCTTTTGTTAGGAATAGTGCAGCAGTAATATGGAAGGGCGTAGTACAGTTGTGTAAAATCTTACCATAGTAGTAGGTGTTCTTCTCTTCATTATTACAGTATTCTTTCCTGGCCCCTGTGCTCTAGCCTGTTCTTGCCCTCCTGGTCAAGGGGTGGTTCTGTCTTTTTTTTCCCTTTGGATGCATGTGTTCTTACTTGTCTCTAGGGACATTCTGTTCCTCCTGGGACTTTAGTCCTGAGTGTGTGCATCCGTACATCATCTTTATGCCCTTCTCCTTGTGTGGGGAGCACATGTGTGATATATGGCACCTTTAAGTACTAAAGGCTTTGGTGTGCTGGCCAGACATTGGGCTATCCTTGGCAGACAATCCTTCTGTTAGGAATACTTCAACAGTGAAGAGTAGGGCATTTGCTGTAATGGTAAGATTTTACACAGCTGTACTTTAACATTTATCTACTGTAGTGACTGAAATGTATTCTTTTTCACTTTTCTACCTATATTTCTGTCGCTCATTCGCTGAATGATGTCTTGATTGTAATTGCAGAATGATCCAGGGGCAGGATGTCAATTAGGTAAATGCCCTTTTCTGCACCATACTTCAGAAAGATTGGATGCCCAGAACCCATACAGTTGACAAATTTCTGTTAATCAGGCGTCATTTTACCCATGTGTCCCATTGTACATTTGATCCACACAGATTATTTCCCTTATTACAAAAGGTAGCTCATACTGTATCAAATCCTCCAAAACCTTTTACTTGTGTAACTTTTTTTTTCTTTAACAAAAAGAGAGAGAGAGAACAATGCTTTCTACCTATCCTCCTTTTCTTACCTTTAGAAGAACATGGTGAATTCCAGGCATGTACTCTTGATGAGGCAAACTAATTTCTTCTAGGGCACTAGAACATTCTCATAACCTTCTAAACAAAGGTGGTCTGCTGCTGAAGTTTAATATGAGGACTTTACACACAAAACTGCCAAATTCACTTTTACTGTCATAGATAAAATGCAAATGAACAGGATATCCAAAGCTGGATGGCATAATGTACTAAATAACAAGGAATCTTCCTGGATAATAACTGCAGTTTTATATATATATATATATATATATATATATATATATATATATATAGATATATATATATATAGATATATAGATATATAGATATATAGATATAGATATATAGATATATATAGATATATATAGATATATATATATATATATATTTATATATATGTATATATATATATATATATATATATATATAAAAGCAGGAATCAGGGTTTGCTCTATTGAATATATTTTGTTGCACTGAATAAGGCTTGAAATTTCAGCCGAAACCAGTTTGCTGTGGATATTCCATTTATGGAGCTTGCCACAATAAATCTTTTAAGATTTTCATCTTTCCCTTGTGCTGGATTTCATTTTTGGACTTTTGGGAATTTTAGATTCCACCTGTTTCTGAGAATTCTGAGGATACACTGATTAGTACTCCTTCAGTTGTATTGTGATTTTTTTTTTTTTTATTTTTTTTTTTGCTTAATCTCTGTTACCTGGAATGGTGCACTGATCCACATGGACCTTTTCAGGCAGAGTATAGAAGTAATTTTTGAATGATTTACTCTCATTTTCATGTTAGGCAAATGCAGACTGAAGGGAATCGAACTTTGAGGTAAAGGAAGTAGCTTATTAGTAGTTCTTGGCCTTAATCCTCTGAGCTAACTGCCACAGATCTTTATATTATTCATGGTACTGTAGTTATACTTGGGTCTATATCACATAGTCGAAGTTTTGTAAGTTCGAACACCATATGTTCGAACTTACAAAACTTAGACTATGTAAAATAAATAAAATAAAAAACAAGGGAAAATGAAATAAAGGGTTGTAAGCAGGGGGACAAGCCTCCCTGCACCCCACACCCCTGCTCTTTAAATATACCAAATCCGAGACTGTACTACAATGCGGTAAAGGAAATTTTCCCTTTACTGTACTGTAGCGCGGTCTTTGAGTTGGTATATTTAAAGAGCGAGGGGGTGCAGTGGGGCTTGCCCCCCTGCTTACAAGTGTCAGGTAAGTTTTTTTTTTTGTTGTTTTTTGCATTCGAACCATATAACGTTCGAAGTTGTCATACTTCGACTATGTGATATAGATCCATTATACTTAACCGTTATACTAAATATTTTAGTAATAAGATCTTTGCTAAGGCAAAGCTGTTCTTTTTATCCTCTGATGTTGCATATATTAAGGACCTGGTAGTCATATGTAACCAATTCTGTACCATTTACAGACATATAGATTACTAGTATGGTTTGATATATTAACCTGCAATTTTGTATGTTTTTTTAAGGAAGTTGGTCAACTCAGCACCATTTGGTTGAGACTGACTGACCAAAATGTTTTTTGACAAAATGTTTCAAATTCCTTACATTGTATCCTTTTATGTTCAGTTATATTTGCTAAAGTAAAAAAAAAGTGCTTTCTCTTGTCTTGTTAGTTATTTAGTTTGTTGTGTGGTTATACTCTGTATTATGGCAAATAAGGCCAAGCTTGGTTTCAAACAATGTGGTAAGTGTGGGCGTAAGTTGCCCAGTTCTGATGGTTACTCCCAGTGTGTTTACTGTTTGGGCATTGACCACCTTAATGTTTCTTGCGACATTTGTTGTAGCTTCAGCAACCGTACGTTGGCTGAATGCAAGAAAAACGTATCCTTAAGGGTATGTTAAAGTCACCGTTTGCGGAGGCTCTTTCTGGGACGGAGGTCTCACCACCTCCTAGGCATAAAGACATTAAAAGACATAAGGAGAAATGGAGTCTTTCAGTTCTGACATCCCCATCCTCCTCAGAACCGAGTCGACACTGGGATTCTCCAGCGCCGTCGGTGCAGACAACTTTGGCACCAGGGTCCTTGTCTTCTCCCTCAGTGCCTCCTTTGATTTTGACTCTGACTACTTCCAGTGTACCGACCTCGGCACCATCTCCCACAGTGCCGACCTTGTTTGTGACACAGGCCCTGACTACTGTACCTCCATCGATACCTTCCACGGCGCCGAGTCTTACACTGCTCCTCTGGTAATGACTCCTTCAGTTCCGAAGATTGAGCACCTTTTAAGAACTAGATATTCTCCTTATGACCCCTTTTTGGGACAGCAGTTTAGTCCCTTTCTTGAGAGACCAGACTCCCCATCGGCAGCGTCCTTCAGATCCACCAGGAGTCTTTTGGAACAGGATGTAGTGAGGGTTGTAGACCAGCTTCTGGCAGCTAGAGGATAAACCACCCAGACCAGGTCTTCCCTCCCCCTTAGAGCGGAAGCTTTCATGGCGTATTTTCCTGTCTATCCTCCTCCTACCTCCACCCAGGATGTTCATCGTGCATACAGCTGCAGTCATAACAGATGGGTTTTCCTGCCGTCAGGCGGGTCCTCGGTCGGCCGAATTCCAAAGTCTAGGTCCAGCGTCGGTTGTCGTCGCTTCCTCCCTGACGTCAGTGCGACAGGGGTATAAAAGAGCCAGCCGACGCCATTTTCTCCAGTCTTTCTTGCCGCGCGGTGCCCGAAGCAGAAGCAGTTCGCAAGTGCCGGTCGGCCAGCTCCTGAGATTACGAATATTTTTCAACCGAAGTCTCCTTAAAAGCCAAGTACCCCGTTGGGGAAACTTTTCTTGCCTCAGACCGATGTCAGACAAAGTTAATAATTGCATTTCATGTGGGAAGCAAATACCGCATAAGGAGTTTCATTCCTTCTGCATTCCTTGCTTAGGCCCAGACCACGACGTCTCGGCCTGTCGTTTCTGTGCTACATTCAACAGACGCAATATTAAGCGTCGGGCGGAGTTCACCCAACACTATTTTGGCAAAAAATTTAATTACATTATGTCGTCGGATACTCCGACTCCAGTTTTGAGTAAAAGACGCAAAGATAAGGACCGACATACGAGGTCCGCGGCTTCCACTGACACCACACCAAAGCCGACTATAGGTGGTCCGGTTCTCAGTGAGGCGCCTACGCAGCCCCTGACTACCGACGATACTTCATTGGCGGTGTCTTCTGTGCCCGAGGTCGCAGGCTCTTCGGCCCACACCCCGACTACAGATACCGAAGCCACTCTTGGCGGTGAAACTCAGAGTTTAGGACAGGTCTGCCACCTCTCAAGGTGTCTTCAGGCCTTCCTCTTCTTTTTCCATCAAGGCTTTCGCTAAGTCTAAAGCAGCCATGCATACTAAAAGACAAGCTCCACAGGGCCCTTCTCAAGGCCCCATGCCTAAAAAGCAGATGCTCAAAATGGCTGAGGATTTGATTACTCTTATCAGGGGTTCTCAACCCCTCCCGGACAAAAGGCCCAGAGTGGAGGAAGAATCCCCCTCCTCGGACCAGGCCTCCATTATTTCCGAACATTCTGATGACCAGGAACATTCATACTCCCCTTTGAAGATTCTGATGCAAAGGAGTCCATTCCCTCTGTCTCCCCCCCTGAGGATTACTCTTTTGGTGAAACCTTGCATACCTTGAGGGAACACTTCCACTGGAAAGGCCAAGAGTACTCAGACTCCAAGAAAAGGCTTAGGGATTTTCTCTTGCTCCCTCAGCACAGGCCTCTGGCTATACCTCCTGTCTTAGACATTCTAGATGATGTGTATTCGGAGGCCTGCCTTAACCCAGACTCTTTACCTCCAGCCCCAGTTAAGCCTGACAGGTATTACCGGGTTCCCGACTCACACCAATTCCTATACAAAAGCCATGCGGCTGACCCAGAAACTATCTCACAGGGCCCCAAGGGAATTAAAGCCTCCACTGCTAAAAATCCATTACCTTCAGAGAGGGATTCCAGAGCTTTAGAAAGGTGGGGGGAAAAAGGTATACACCTCGGCCACCTTAACCATGAGGGCTTTAAACTGTCAGTTCCATATGCTTAAGTACCAACAGTTTCTGTTATCACAGTTGAGAAGCAAAATGTCACAACCTGAACAACCAGACTTGAAGGAGTTGCAGGATTTGATACATAGTGCAGAACAAGTGGGTAAACATACCTTGCAATGTGGTTTTGATGCTTTAGAGGCCTCATGTAGAGCTGCTATTACAGGATCAGTCATACGTAGACATGCTTGGCTCAAAGAGCAAACCTTACCAGATCATGTCAAAGCTAAATTACTAGATGCCCCTCTGCAAAAAGATGTATTGTTTGGTGTTAAAGCTGAGGAGGTATTAAAGAAAATGGAGGAAAAGGCAAAATCAATGCAAACAGTGAAAGATTTCCTACAGGTACAACCTCCACGTTTCAGTAGAAATTGTCCTTCCAAAAATTGGTCCTTTCCAGCCACGGACAGACCCCAAAGAGGTAGATACAGGCGCCCGAGGGGCAGAGGGCAATCTCAAGGATCGTTTAGAGGCAGACAATGGCAAGCACCTACACCAAGAGGTGGTGAGGATAGTTCACAGCCATTCAGAAAGCAGACCCAATGACTTTCCCCTTTGCATGCCAAGCAAGGCTCAAATGGCAGCACCTTTAGGTGGAAAACTGGCATTATTTTTGAAAAATTGGCATATTGTCACAAAAGACAAATGGATCCTGGACATTATAGACAGAGGCTACAGATTCCACTTTCACACCCTTCCAAAAATGAGAGGCATGCCAAACCTGCCACACAATCAAAGGGCAGAGGCACAAAAACAAATTTCAGATCTCATGGACATGAAAGCTATTCAGGAGGTACCTGCATAAGAGCAGGGTCATGGTTTTTACTCCAGACTATTCCTGGTACCAAGGAAGGGAAAAGATTGGAGACCTATTTTGGACCTATCCATCCTAAACACATTTTTACTTGTGCCAAAATTCAAGATGCTCACATTACAGCAGCTCCTTCCCATGCTGGGCAAGGAGTCTTGGCTGGTAACATTGGACCTCAAGGAGGCATACCTGCATGTCTCAATCAGACAAGATTGCAGAAGATACCTCAGATTTCTTGCAGGTTCAACCCATTATCAATTCTCTGCATTGCCCTTTGGCTTATCTACTGTGCCCAGAGTGTTCACGAAATGCCTGGCATCAGTAATTGCCTACTGCAGACTTCAAGGGATACAAATATACCCATATTTGGACGACTGTCTGATCCAAGCGGACAGCAAGCACATACTTCTGAAACATCTGGCTTTTGTAATAATGTTGTTGAATTCTCTGGGATACACAGTCAACAAAAAGAAATCAAGGCTGATACCCTCTCAAACAAAATTTTCCTGGGTGCCAACTTGGACACAAACACCCAGATGGCCTACCTCACGCCAGAGAAACAGGGGCAACTAACTCAATATTTCAGAAAACTAGCAAATTTCACCAGGCTGACTGCAAGGAAAATCCTGCAGGCTCTGGGATTCATGGCATCTTGCATCCTACTAATCCCATGTGCAAAGCTGCATATGAGGAAACTTCAATGGTACCTGAAAAACATATGGTCTCAACACAGTCACAGTTTGGAAACAATAATACCACTGATTCCATGTCTTCAAAAGGAATTTCTGTGGTGGGCTCAAGCATGCCAAAGAAACACAGGTCTCCCATTCTGCAAGCCTCAAGCAAATCAAGTCATCACAACAGACTCCTCGGACTACGCCTGGGGGGCGCACATGACAGATCGGTGCATTCAGGGAAATGGTCCCAAAAAGAAAAGCACCTACACATCAATCAAAAGGAAATGCTAGCAATAATAAATGCTATTATAGCTTTCAAAAACCTACTGCATCCAGGTCAGCTATTGATAAGGACAGACAATACCACAGTAATGTGGCACATAAACAAACAGGGAGGAACCCATTCATACCCCCTGTGCAGGCTGGCCATGTCTCTTTGGAACATGGCTCTGGAATTACAAATCGAACTTCAAGCACAGTACTTGCCAGGCAAGGAAAACACGCTGGCAGACAACCTAAGCAGAAATATGACAGATCCACACGAATGGAAGTTGCATCCTCAAGTTTTTACAGAGATAATTCAAGCATGGGGAAGGCCAGACATAGATCTCTTTGCCTCGCACAGAAATCACCAATTGGCAAAATTCTGCTCAAGGACCTTTCATCCACAGGCCTGGAGAGTGGACGCACTCTCTTTCAGTTGGACAACAATGACAGTTTATGCCTTTCCACCTCTTCCTCTGCTGCCCAAAGTTCTATTAAAAACCAGAGCAGACAGACCAAAGATGATTCTCATTGCTCCAGACTGGCCAAGACAACACTGGTGTACCCACTCCTGAGGAGCCTGACGCATTCCCCACCTTGGATCCTACCTCTAATGCCTCTTCTACTGACTCAGCGCAACTTCAAAACTCTTCACAGTCAGCTGAAAACACTCAATCTGGCCGCATGGAAGATTCCTTAAATTCACAACAGACCCTACTCTCCAAGGAGGTGCAGGATGTCATTTTGGAGGCCAGAAGGCCTTCTACTAGAAAAGCTTACTCCGCAAAATGGAACCGGTTTTGTGCCTGGAATGAGAAAAAGGGTCAGAATCCTGGAATACTGAATTTACCTCAAATATTACAGTACCTAGCTGAGATGCTAAGCAGTGGACTTTCATTCTCCTCCATCAAAATCCATGCCTCAGCCATTTCTGCAGAATACAACACTGATCCTCCTCTATTCTCTCGCCCCCTCTTAAGACAGTTCCTCAGAGGGGCTAAGAATATAAAACCCCCAAGGAAACAACCAGTACCTGCTTGGGACCTCAATTTCATTCTAGAAAAACTGACCTTGCCTCCTTTTGAGCCAGCTGCCTCAACAGAACTGCAATATTTGTCCTGGAAAACAGCCTTCTTTCTGGCTATCACCTCAGCTCACAGGTATCGGAACTACAAGCCCTCATGGCTGTGCAGCCTTTCATCATTTTCCATCAGGACAGAGTTTCCTTACGAACCAATCCATCCTTTATGCCAAAGGTAGTATCCAGGGTAGCTTTGAATCAGGCTATCCACTTACCTACCTTTTACCCTAATCCTCTAAACAAAGGGGAGCGACTACTACATTCCTTGGACATCCACAGACAGCTGCGTTATTATTTGGACAGAACAAAGCCTTTCAGAAAATCAGAGCAACTCTTTGTGTCCTATGCTACAGGAGCTCAAGGGAAGCCAATTTCCAAACAGACAATCTCAAAATGGATAGGCCACTGCATACGCTTTTGTTACTCTCTTCATGGTAAAACTGTACCTGCAGGCATCAGATCTCACTCCACAAGGGCCACAGCTACCTCTGCAGCTTTCCTCAGGGGGGGTTCCTACCAAAGATATTTTGGAAGCAGCCACTTGGAGTTCTGTATATACCTTCTCCAAGCACTATCACCTACCATTATACTCCAAATCTAGAGCAGGCTTTGCCACTGCAGTCTTGCAGGGCATCCTGGCTCCTCCTAGTTCCACCTAGTGCCTACCACCCCTTTTTTAGCTTTGGGATTCTACCCATCTGTTATGACTGCAGCTGTATGCACGATGAACATAGTACAGTTTTGTACCTACCATGAATGTAGATGTTCGAGTGCTAATACAGCTGCAGTCCAGGTTTCCCTCCCTCCTTCCCCTCTTGGAACAGGCCTAATGGCTAACACCTCCTCAAACAACCTGATTGGGGTATTCATTTATGGTGTATTTGCTTGCAACTACTGTTTTTGATTATATTGCATTGCATTATTACATAAATTTATGTATTGCCTTCCTTCTGGGGGCACCTGACATCTGGGGCAAGAAAAACTGAAGAAAATGGCGTTGGCTGGTTCTTTTATACCCCTGTCGCACTGACGTCAGGGAGGAAGCGACGACAACTGACGCCGGATCTAGACTTTGGAATTCAGCCGACCGAGGACCCGCCTGACGGCAGGAAAAAACCCATCTGTTATGACTGCAGCTGTATTAGCACTCGAACATCTACATTTATAGTAGGTACAAAACTGTACTTTTCGGAGACTTGTGTATCGATGGCTATCCCAGCACATACTGTCTTGGCACTGACAACAGAGGCTTCCCTGTCGGCACTGATTACTCTTGGCGCCATGGCTCCTTTGGAACTGGGGCACTTTCGGAGCAGTGATTGGGCTGTCAGCACCATGGCACCTTGTTCAATGCCGTTTTTTTCTGTGGTGCCATCTACAGCCACAGCTCTCCCTGCATTGGTCGGTCCTCTCGGAGTTCCTCACCTGAAAGCGGGCTCCTCTGGGCAGGGTGTGTGACCCTGGTTCCGAGGTTGTCCTTCTCGGTTCCGGGCTCCCATCCATCCTCTGGTGGGCCTGCTTTCCAGGTAATGGAGAGGGTCCTTGCTTCAACAGGCTTGCAGTTGACACCACTGGCATCAGAACCAGAACCCCTCTTTAGCTTGTAGCTGTTGCACCCTCCTACTCTGGAACCTCGAGCACGGGAGCCGCAAGGCTTGCCCTCCAAGGGAACCCTCTCTCCCGAGTCTGCCTCTTTGGTGGAGGTACTGCCTGAGGAGGTGCGTGATACCGTTGCCTCTCAACTAGCTACCTTGGAATCTATTTTGAACTCCTCAATAAGCTTGATTTCTCACACTACCGAGGGGGCAACTTGAGCAGCTGCATCATTCATCGTTATGAGATGACATGCGTGGATGCGTTTGTGTGACTTCGCAGATCCCTGTAAATCTTCCTTTGTCAATGCGCCTGTTGACGAATCTTCCCTTTTTGGTCCCAAAAGAAGAAAGACACTTTCACATAGTGAGGACGGAAAGACCTTTTCTGCTGTGGGCTTACGTTTTTCCACCCCCCCCCCCCAGAGGTCCTACTCCAGGAATCAGAGGGGAGGAAAATTGTGGTTCAAGAAGTCCCAAGGATCTTTTCGTGACACTCGTGACGAGCAATCCCCACGGGGCAGAGGGGCAACTCATTTGGAAGACACCCCTTTTGGGGAAGAGGGGGTCCACATAACCAAGGGTGCTAGAGATTCCTTCTCTGGCAGACCCTTCCAGCACTCTTGAACATCGGCCCGATTGCTTTCCTCTGGAAGCAGTCGGGGGTTGATTTTTCCCTGCACCTACAGGCCTGGAAACTCGTAACGGATGCGTGGGTGCAGAGGATAATATCCAGAGGCTATCATATCCCTTTCAACATCAACCCCAGACCTGTGAACCGAACCCAGACGTTCCGCCCGGTCAGAGGGAGGTCGCAGCCTTAGAAATCGAAAAGCTGCTAAGAAAGAGTCATCCAACTAGTCCCACCAGACCAAAGAGGATCCCGCTTTTACTCAAGATTCTTTTTATTGCCAAAAAAGACGGGGACTGGAGTCAATCCTGGATCTCAGTTTACAAAACAAATTCATCAAACCTCAATTCCGGATGGTCATGGTACTGTCCATTCTCCCCTTTCTGGGGAAGGACAACTGGATGCACTCTATAGACCTCCAGAATGCATATTACCACATAAAGATGGACAAACACTCCCGGAGTTTTCTCCGCTTCCGGCTGGGAGCCAATCATTATCAGTTCAGGGTATTGCCCTTTGGTCTCTCGACAGCCCTAACAACTGTACATTGTTCATATATATGTAATTTCATGCCAGGAGCTTATTCACCTGCTGGATAAATCTGGCTCATTGACTTCAAATGTTACCAAGAAGAGGCCCATTTATTCTCCTGCTTCCTCAGTTTATCTTTCAAAGATCTGCTATATATAGTGAGTAACTTGCACTGTTATTTTCCTCGGCATGGATTTACTTGCTGACTAAAAACATTTTTGAAGATGAAACATTAAGTTGGCTGGTGTTGCAGCTTATTCATTTCTGTTAAAAGCTTGTCATTACATGTAAGGCTGCTGCAGTGATAATGTCAGTAAATGGTTTGTCTTGCGATTTGATTTGCATTTTACTTCATCATTGGTGATATTAGAGAAAATATTTAAATGACATTCAGCTAAAACTATGGCTTTATTTTTCAGATGTACCCCAGTTCTAGACCGTCAAGCTAAACTAGAGGAGGTACGTGCTATTTTTCTGTCTGCATACAGTATGACGGTGGGCCTGACATCTGCATCACCAAGTTCCTCAGGAGCGATAAGTGGCATCTTGGAACAGTTTGCACGTGGAGTTGGACTGAGGGGATCAAACAGCATTGTGTGACAGTCTCTGTATCAAACACAGAAGTTTGATCTTGTACCCTAATCTCACCAGCCAGTTCACTAGCCAGACTCACTGTGAGACACAGTGGAAGTAAATTGGCATTGTCTGTGTTTTGTTGGCATTTAACTAGTGTAATTGGCAGTGTTTTATTGTAACAATCACAGACTTCAGAAAGTTTTATCTAGGTTTATTCCTTAGGGTCTTGTTACCACCTTACTCAGGAGCTGTATAATATATGTATGTATGTATGTATGCATGTATATGTTTTAAAATGCTTTTTTTTCACAGATACAGAAAGTAGCTCCTTTTTGTAAGCTAAATGTCCTGTTGCTATTCCTTGACATATAACCTGTTGACAAGGATTCATTCTTTGACTGAGGAAGGCTGTTGGAGCAGGTGCAGCCATGAACACTATCTTCTGCATTTATCCTTGCAGAAGTTTGCAACATTTATGTTTTAAGGACTGAACACACAGTTTTGTCCTAACTTTAAAGTAAGTATGTATGGAAGGCCCTATTGGGTAAGCAAGACACATTTCATTTGACAAATTGTAGGCATACTTGTTGCAAGTTGGAAGCTGAATCAATATGTGCTAAATTTTTGAGATAACAAAGAGGAAATTTAAAACATGCATATGTTATGGCTATTTTTAACTTTTTTTTTTTTTTGCTCATGCGGTATAAATCTTGGCTCTAGATTGTCACTGTTGAAGTGACACCCCGACACCATGTGCAGAAATGGGAAAAGGGTTGTGGATGGATGTGTAGTACAGTTTTTCCTAGCTGACAGGAAATGTAATGTACTTCTTGTCAAAGGTAATCATACAGGCATGTGTTAAGGAATCATCAACCAAGATAAGATGTATTCTTCCAAATTGTTCTTACCTTACGTTTTGCACTGCATTAAACAAGGACACAAAAGGGAGCTATTAAATATTGAATACTGTGTATTGATAGAATATTTTTCTACTTTGAATTGCAGTTTTGTTTAATAACTTTAATTGCAATTGTCTTCCAACCCAAATGTTGTCCCTTGAGGAGCATAGACACCATGTAAAGATGCTGTTCCTGCTCTGGTCAGTTCCTGTTTTCACACCTTGGGACTTTATTTAAAGGCATTATCAATTTCTCAAGATGAGTTAACTGCTTTTGTGTGTCAAAAACAGCCCTACTCCTAATGAATTTCCCCAGTCTGGTGAAATACTGAAGATTGGATGTTTATTGCAATTCATCATTTGACACAGGAAAGTTTGAGAGTATAGTACAAAAATGATTTTAGCTTTTATAGTGATGTATCAATGTGACTTTTTTAATCTTACTTTTAAAATAGTAATCGGCATCCAGATGTGAGAAAAAAAATCTCATTTTAGAAGCCTCACTTTTTAGAACGATATTGTAATAATAAAAAAAGTCATGTACAGAGTGATTTCATGCACAGTGTACAGCAAACTGGCTAAAATGTCTATAAAGAATTCAACTTCTCTGTAGTCGTAGAGCTTCACTAAGCACCTGACTAATGTTCTTCCAAGAATATTTCCTGAAACCTCATTTCTCGTTGTTTGAAACTGCCAGTTTATAGAAGGTTAGCATCAGTTTATTTACTCAGGTGTCCGTGATTTGCCTCAGAAGGCTTACAGTCCACAGAATTTTTGACTGCAACAAACGTGGTGTAAGAGCTTGAAATTAAGCATTACATAAATAACCTTCTTTATTTGATTTCTAGAACATGAGCAGTTTAAACATTTGTGTGAGATTCAAGAACCTAGTCACATATTTTTCAAGCAGGTTGATGTCAGCAGCACTGAGCATGTTCTAGAACCTGTGGCTGCTGTAGATGGCAGTAGACAGGATCTGTAGTGAAGAAAAACTCCACTTAACCCCTAGTTATTCATTATGGAACTTCTGAAGGGATCCAAAATTCTGCTTCTAGATATTTTTTCTCACTTGCCGATGTAAGTTGCACTCATTGCTACCATACATTTCTTACACTGTGAGGCCTTATTAAAAATGCTGTACATCACATATGCTTTTTTTTCACATGAAAAGCCATATAAACTGCACAGAAGTGTGTTTGGTTTTTAGTAAATATGTAGCTGGGTTCAGTATTGCTTTTTTTACTTTTGTTTTAATCATGTTTACATTACCCAGTAACTATTAATGTGTTTGAGCAGTTGTTTTTGTTTAAACTTCAAAAATTAAATTGCTGCCTGCTTTATTTTTTTAATTTCTAACGTGCTAACCTATTTCTTTTTAAAGAAAGAGGATAACAGTTCTCAATCTAATGCTTACCTCATCCTGTGTTTATTTTATATGAAACTTTTGGTTTTCCTTTTCATTTGTAGCTTCCAGATTTTATGTTTATATATTGAGTCTGTATTGTAGTGTAAATAAGTATAATGATTCACTATAAACACGTCAGCCTTTGCGAAACTAAGCAGTTAAGGTTTTTTTCCGTACCAAATGTAAAGGTGTAATCTTGAAATACAAAATGTAGTACATTTTCAGTGGATTTTTTCCAGAATTTCAATAAAAGTTGCTTAGTAATGCTTCATTAAATTCACAGGACATTTTAACATCAGATATTAGGAGTCATCTGCAGTGGATTGTTGTTTTCTGATGTTCATCATGTTACCCTGCTGCAGTCTTCACACTTGGGGTTATCCTGTCGTCAGGCAGTCCCGCAGTCTGCCGGAATTCCAAAGTCTTGGTCCAGTGCCGGTTGCTGTCGCCTCTTCCCTGACGTCAGTGCGCCAGGGGTATATATAATGCAACCGATGCCATTTTCTTCAGTCTTTCTTGCCGCACAGTGCCCGAAGCAGAAGCAGTTCGCAAGTGCTGGTCGGCCGACTCCTGAGATTTTTGAATTCGAATTTCAGACCAAAGTCTTCTATAAAGCTAAGTACCCCGTTGGGGAAACTTTTCTTGCCTCAGACCGATGTCAGAAAAAGTTAATAATTGTATTTCTTGTGGGAAGCAAATACCTCATAAGGATTTTCATTCTTTTTGCATACCTTGCCTAGGCCCAGACCACGACGGCACTTCTTGTCGGTTTTGTGCTAGGTTTAATAAGCGTACTATTAAAAGACGCTTTGATTTCGCACAACACTACTTCGGTAGGAAATTTAACTACACCTTGCCGTCGGAGCAACCGACTACCTGCGTGCACAAAAAACGCAGGGATAAGGACAGACAGCCCAGGCCTAAGCCAGATTCCGAGGCCTCGGCTGTTCCGGTCTCCGGTTCTCCGGTCCTCAGTGAGGCTCCAACGCAGCCCCTGACTACCGCAGATCTGGAACCCGAGACCTCTACGGAAATTTTGACGGAATGTACCAGGCCGACGCAGCCTTTTACTTCAGGCCCTTCTGACGACTTTGCTTCTAAAGACGTCGGTGCTTCAGAAACGCCATCGGTTTCGGAAGGCGTTTTCAGACCGACTCTTACCATTAAAACGTTTTCTCAGTCGAAGACTCCTTCTAAATCTAAAAGGACTGCACTTCAGTCTCCTGTTCAAGGCCCTATGCCTAAGAAACAGATGCTCAAAATGGCTGAAGATTTGATTTCTCTAATCAGGGGTTCACAGCCCCCTCCTGACAAAAGGCCTAGACAAGAGGAAGATTATGCTTCCTCTGAGCAAATGTCCATATCTTCAGACTCCTCTGAGGACCAAGATTATTCATTCTCTCCTTATGAAGATTCTGATGCTGAGGACTCTGTTCCCTCAGCTTCTCCTCCTGAAGACTACTCCTTTGGGGAAACTTTACACAGTATGAGGGAACATTTCCACTGGGAAGGTCAGGACTACTCTGATTCAAAGAAAAGGCTCAGAGAGTTTCTTTTACTCCCCCAACGCAGACCACTTGCCATCCCACCAGTTTTGGACATTGTGGATGATGTCTATTTAGAAAACCGTTTCAACCCAGACTCTCTACCTACTGCTCCGGCTAAGCCTGACAGATACTACAGAGTGCCTGATTCCCACAATTTCTTTACAAAAGCCCAGTAGCTGACCCAGAGACAATCTCCCAGGGTCCCAAGGTGGCTAAGGCTTCTATGGCAAAAAACCCAGTACCTTCTGAGAGGGATTCCAGAGCACTAGACAGGTGGGGAAAAAGGTTTACACCTCAGCCACACTAGCTATGAGGGCACTGAATTGTCAATTTCATATGCTTAAGTATCAGCAATTTCTAATCTCTCAGTTAAAACAAAGAATAACCACTCTCCCTCAACAAACTGAATTGAAAGAAGTACAGGATCTGTTGCACGCCACTGAGCAGGTGGGCAAACATACCTTGCAATGTGGGTTTGATTCTTTGGAGGCCTCCTGCAGAGCAGCTGTCACTGGGTCTGTTATACGTAGGCATGCTTGGTTAAAGGAACAAACTCTGCCTGATCATGTTAAAGCAAAACTACTAGATGCTCCCTTACAGCAGGTTTTTCTTTTTGGAGTTAAAGCAGAAGAAGTTTTAAAGAAAGTGGAAGATAAGGCAAAATCTAGGCAGACAGTCAAAGATTTCCTACAAGTACAACCCCCTCGCTTCAGCAGAAACTGGCCAACAAAAAATTGGTCCTTTCCAGCCACTGACAGACCGCAGAGGGGTAAATACAGATGCCCAAGGGGCAGAGGACAACCACAAGCCCAGTATAAACCTCGCCAATGGGGCACTACAACACAGAAGGGAGGAGAAGACAGGTCTCAGTCCACCAGAAGGCAAACTCAATGACTTGCACCTTATCTGGCCAAGCAATACTCTTTTGGCAGCCCCCTTGGGGGGAAAACTCGCACTTTTTGCAGACAGCTGGCACATTGTCACAAAGGACAAATGGGTCCTAGACATAATTTCACGAGGATACAGATTCCACTTTCACACCTTGCCAATGAAAAGAGGAATGCCAAACCTGCCACAAAATCAATGGGCAGAGGCACAAAAGCAAATTACAGCTCTCATGGACATGAGCCATTCAACTGGTACCTACTTGAGAGCAAGGCCAAGGATTTTACTCTACTCTTTCTAGTGCCCAGAAAGGACAATGCCTGGAGACCAATTCTGGACCTTTCAGTTCTAAACACTTACTTACAAGTACCCAAATTCAAGATGCTAACACTACAGCAGCTACTTCCCATGTTGGGCAAGGAAGCATGGCTAGTAACGTTGGACCTCAAGGAGGCATACCTGCATGTCCCTATCAGACAAAGTTGCAGAAGATACCTCAGTTTCATTGCAGGTTCAACCCATTACCAATTCTCTGCACTGCCCTTTGGCTTATCTACTGCGCCCAGAGTTTTCACAAAATGCCTGGCACCAGTAATTGCATACTGCAGACAAAGAGGAATTGAAATATATCCATACCTGGACGACTGCCTCATCCAAGCAGAAAGCAAAGACATTCTCTTACATCATCTGGCCTTTGTAAAGCATCTACTAAACTGCCTGGGGTACACAGTAAACGAAAAGAAGTCAAAACTAGTACCCTCACAAAAAATGACATTCCTGGGTGCCAGCTTGAATACAACGGCCCAGAAGGCTTATCTTACGCCAGACAAGCAACTACAACTAACTCAATATTTCCAGACAATGGCAACAAAGACCCAATTAACTGCAAGAAAAATTCTGCAGGCTTTGGGCTTCATGGCATCTTGCATTCTAATAATACAATTTGCAAAGCTGCATATGAGGAAATTACAGTGGTACCTAAAAAGTGTATGGTCTCAACACAGCCACAGCTTGGACACAATGATATCTCTCATTCCCTGCCTACAACAGGAATTTCTATGGTGGTCACAGGCATGTGACCTCAACAAGGGTCAGCCTTTCACCTTGCCCCCAGCCAGGCAAGCTATCACAACAGATGCTTCAGACTACGCCTGGGGGGCACACATGGCAGGACAATGCATTCAAGGCCTATGGACTGCAGATCAAAGAAATCTGCACATAAATCAAAAAGAGATGCTAGCTGTACAGAAAGCTCTGACAGCCTTCAAGGATCTATTACATTCAGGACAACTTGCAATAAAGATGGACAATACCACAGTTATGTGGTACATAAACAAACAAGGGGGTACACATTTCTACCCTCTGTGCAGGCAAGCAATGATCTTATGGAACATAGCTCTGGCCTACCAAGTCCAGTTACAAGCTCAATTCCTGCCAGGACAGAAGAACACATTGGCAGATGACCTCAGCAGAAACATCAAAGATCCCCACGAGTGGAAACTAGACCCACAGATATTTGCAATGATAACTCAAAAATGGGGCCTTCCAAATATAGACCTGTTTGCCAGTCCTCAAAACTACCAACTGACAAAATTTTGTACAAGGACATTTCACCATCAAGCTTGGAAAGTGGACTCTCTCTCTCTTTCATTTGGAAAAACCTGACAGCATATGCCTTCCCTCCATTACCTCTCCTGACAAAAGTTCTTTTGAAGGTCAAAAAGGAGAAGAGACCACGACTGATTCTCATAGCCCCAGACTGGCCACGCCAGCACTGGTACCCGCTATGGAAAAATATGGCCCACAGCCCACCATGGATATTGCCTCAAATACCCCATTTGCTCACACAACAAAACAGATTCTTCACAGCCAGCTCAAAACTTTAAATCTGGCTGCATGGCAAATCAACTAAACATCCAACCAGCTCCTCTTTCACAAGCAGTTCTGGATGTTATTCTGGAAGCCAGGAGGCCAAGCACCAGGAAGGCTTATTCGGACAAATGGAAAAGGTTTTGTGCCTGGAACCAAGCTAAAGGCCAAGACACAATTCAGCCTCTCATGCCTCACATTCTACAGTATTTAGCTGAGATGTTGCACAAAGGACTTTCTTTTTCCTCAATTAAAATCCATGCTTCAGCTATTTCAGAACACTACAACACAAATCCACCTTTATTTTCACATCCTCTTCTAAGGCAGTTCCTCAGAGGGGCTAAAAACATTAGACCACCCAGGAGAGCTCCTACACCAACATGGGACCTCAACTTTGTTCTGGAAAAACTAACGCTACCTCCCTTTGAACCGGCTTTCTCTGCAGATCTTCAGTTCCTATCATGGAAGACTGCCCTGCTCCTAGCAATAACTTCAGCTAGGAGAGTCTCAGAGCTACAGGCACTAAGGGCAGTGGAACCTTTCCTCATTTTTCATCAAGACAGAGTTTCTCTATGAACTAATCCTTCCTTTATGCCTAAGGTGGTTTCCAGTGTAGCTTTAAATCAAACCATCCACTTACCCACCTTCTTCCCCAATCCACAGAACAAAGGTGAGAGACTCCTGCATTCCTTGGACATTCACAGGCAGCTTCTTTACTACTTGGACAAAACTAAGACTTTCAGAAAAACTGACCAGCTCTTTGTATCCTATGCTACAGCTTCTCAAGGGAAGGCTATATCTAAGCAAACCATTTCTAAATGGATAGGTCATTGCATACAGTTCTGCTATACCCATCATGGGAAATCAGTTCCTGCTACCATTAGATCCCACTCTACCAGGGCAACAGCTACCTCTACAGCCTTTCTCAGGGGGGTTCCAACCAAGGAAATTTTAGAAGCTGCAACTTGGAGTTCAGTACACACCTTTACCAAACACCATCACCTACCTCTTTACTCTAAGTCCAGGGCAGGCTTCGCCACTGCAGTTCTGCAGGGCCTGATTGCCTCCACTAACCCTCTATGATACCTCCCCCCTACCTTAGCTTTGGGATTCAACCCAAGTGTGATGACTGCAGCAGGGTAACATGATGAACATAGTACAGTTTTGTACCTACCATAAATGTAGATGTTCAAGTGTTCACCCTGCTGCAGTCCAGGTTACCCTCCTTCCATCCCCTCTGATCTACTGGCAAAATCTCTTCTATGCCTTACTGATGTATTTGCTTATAGCTGAAGGGATTTTGTGTTTGTGCAGTGTTCACTCCATTTGGTACTAATTCTGACCACCTTTTTGGGGGCACCTGACATCTGGGGCAAGAAAAACTGAAGAAAATGGCATTGGTTGCGTTATATATACCCCTGGCGCACTGACGTCAGGGAAGAGGCGACAGCAACCAACGCCGGACCAAGACTTTGGAATTCTGGCCGACTGCAGGACCGCCTGACAACAGGATAACCCCAGGTGTGATGACTGCAGCAGGGTGAACACTCTAACATCTACATTTATGGTAGGTACAAAACTGTACTTTCTGCAATCCCCAGCCCTCACACACTTTTTTTTTTTTTTTCATGTTTGCCTCTTTCCTGCACATGCTGTGGAATTTTGTGCTAACCTAGGCAAGAGTGCTCTCAACATCTGTGCTATCAGCTCTTGTCTGCTGCTTGAACAGTTTTGATCTCATGCCTGGCATTCAGCATAGAAAATTCCAGTGTTGACTGCCAGAAAAGGCCATTTTATGTATATATATATATATATATATATAGATATAGATATAGATATATATATATATATATATATATATATATATATATATAGACTGCGGTGATGGTGCTGCGGTAGCGTTGTCGCCTCACAGTAAGACGTTGTCCTGTTCGATTCTCAGCTAAAGCGTCTTCTGTGTGGAGACGTGCGTGAATGGGCTTACCTTCGTTGAAGGTTGTGCGTCAGGCCTGGCAAGTCAGTACGTAAAAATCTTCTGCCAATCATTAGTGGACTGGAGGTCCGCTGTGGCGACCCCTAACCGGGAAAAGCCGAAAGATACAACAAATATATATATATATATATATATATATATATATATATATATATATATATATCCTAAGAGTTGCACCAGGCCTGCTTACCTCCCTGTATTTTATGGATCAAGAGTACATCATCAGAAATTGCCGTAAGTACCTCAGTTTTAACTCTGCTACCTAGAGATGCAGATTGGAGAAGTCAGAGGTCTACCCAACAACTTGCAAGATGTGGCTGTTCAGAGATCTCAGTGCAGGAACTATCAGGAGGGTCCCTCCCTTTATCCTGAAAAAGTGCTGGAGGGCATAGAAAGGGTGAAAGATTCCAAGGGCAGTTGTTAGTTCTACCATCCTCTGATATAATTATATCCGTGAGACAGTATCTCAGCCCTTGTGAGTTACCAGCCACTCTTCAGTTAGTCATGCTCACCCTCTAACTAGGTGGAAAATAAGCCCATAAGTGGTGCATCCTGGTGGCAGTCACCTTTTGTGGTGTGTCCTGAGATGCCTATTCTACTGTTCAGCAGCTGAGTTTACTTGCAGGTGGTCTGGATCCATATGTCATTTATTCCTTTGAGTCCTCCAAAGCAGTATTTTGGAAGCACTTGGAGCTAATGATTCTTCTCCTCAGGCCTCTTCCTTGATAGTCCAGGTTGAAGATGGCCCACTGACTCTTTCTCGGTCAGCTGTACAAACAGCAAGGTTCCCACATATTGGAAATCAGGCAGCTATTCCATGTCTCATGGTCTCTCTCTTCACTGTTGTGGGAGCGTACCATGAAAGAACATAGATGCCAACACTAGGTCATATGCTTACCAGTCCAGCTCATGCTTCACATTTTGGTAGGCATGTCCATATCCACTGGTGCCCAGTCTCACCTAATTTCCAGTGTTAATCTATTGTTTGGCCCTACATGTTGCCTCTACTACTTCAGGGTGGTCCACCTTGCCCAAAACATGAGTTGGGGGACGATCTCCTACAACCCCTGTCCTAGCGAAGGGGTGGAAATGTCCAAGATGCATTTGTTCTTTCAGAAAAAGATAAAATAAATGAATCTGTCTCTTCCTACTGGCCACTCCTACCTCTGATGGATGCCTTCTTTCTAGAGATCATCAAGTTCATGAAGTAATTTATCTGTGCCACCCCCACCCCACCCTCATCCCAGGAGTGTTTCTTTTAGCATCTGGGGAAGAATGATGTAGGGATCTGGCCATCCTTCCCATGGAGTTTCTATTTTTATAGCCTGGAAGCTTCTGCATACCAGTGCATCTGATTCCAATACGGTATAAGCCTTCTACACGCCTCTAGCTTAATGGTTTGAGAGCTTGTTTAAGTATTCTTTGACTAACTCTTGTGTGATTTATGTAGTTCAAGGTATAGACCATTGACCACAGAGTATTCTACTTTACTGTATGCTAATAAGTCTTAAGACACTGGACAGAGTGGGCACGATGGTGTTTTTATCTGCCAAATGAGGACTCAGGAGCCCAGATGTTTGTCTGCAAAGTTCTTGTTCCATTCCTTCTTAGTGAGTGAGGCACTGGAAGAGTTTTCATCCCTTTCTGAGCATAAGGTCAAGGGAGCTAGACAATACCTTTAATGGAGCTTTTCGTGTGGGCTTCTTTGTGATCTGGTGTCATTTTGATTGTGCCAGTGACATAGCTAGAGTATGTTTAGGAGGATGTGGTAGAGTCTACCTTCCTTTAAGGATGAACTTAAGCAGGCCATTCTAGATTCACCCTTCCTAGGGAGAGTGCTTGGGCAGGTTTCTTAGAACTTTGAGGAGAGTTTCCACAAGAAACGGGCTTTTATTGTTGAGTGATCTCTTTGATCCCCCAACCCTTTCTGTTGCTTCAACACCTGAACTGCTTTCCAGGAAGGAGAAACCTCCTCAAAGGATGAAGGCGGCTCCCAAAACTCAGACAGTCTTGGCTTTTCCAGCCAGATCGCGCAGGAGGATGGCTTCACCAGCCTGACAGCTGCACTGCAGACATTGGTCTATGGTTCCCATGCTAAGATGATTCTCCCATTTTGCTAGGGTTTGCTTGCTTGAGTTATTGTCATCCAAGTCTTAGAATTCTTAATCCTCCCCAGTGTAAAACCGTACACAGAGACCAGGTCATCTCTGCAGAGTTTTTTGCTTGGACAGACTTTCATTCCTACTAAACAAGGCTAGCACTTTTTCGGCCATCTCTGCTTAATTCTGAAGTAGACATGAGATTTTTTTCCTCCTGAACCTCTGTAACATCAACCAGTACATGTGATAAATGAAATTCTCGGTAGTGCCAGGTGTCGTGGTACTTTTGTCACAGAACAGATTGATCTGTCAGGTAATGAAGAATGTCTGGCTTATTGCTTTCTGTGGCTCATACAGAACCAAAAAATTCAGCCAAAACAGTTGCAGTACTAACTTATAACCAATTTTAAGCCTTGCAGTCATTACAAGTTTAGTTAACATGTACTGTTCCATTCAGTCATATCAGATCAGGGGTTGTACTTCGTCTGTTACAGTAACTCTTGTCAGATCAGGGGTTGCACTTGCATCATTATACTTTATTGTGAGATTTTCTGTAAAGAGAGAAATTATTTTGGGGTGTCTAGCACTTCTACAGATTCAGATCATGAGTGAACTTAAGTATAACCTTACATGTGACCTGTAAAGCTCAAACATTAGTCCTGCATTAATTCTGAGAGATGCTTAGAGGTCCTTCTTTTGGAGACTTGGCTTTCATCTTCCAGTCATGTTCCTCCTTATACTGTGTTCTGACAGTCTTTCTACCTGAATTTATCTAGGCAGCCTTTGGTGATCATTGCTTTTGTTCTGCATTCTGTAGGAAAAAGGGAAGAAGGAAATAGAGACAAGGGGAGACGAAATATAGTGATGGTGGAGCCAATGATAACTACACCCTGAACTCAAACCCAAGTATTTACCTCAAACAGACTTTCGTGGAGTTTGTATTCTTAAAATGGATGGGTGCAACCCCCAGTCAGACCAGTAAGGCAGGCTAGTTTATAATCAGCCACCCCCAACCATATTCTTTCCAAATACATGTACTTGTGGACAGGTAACATGAGGAGTATGGAAATATGTTGAAGCTACCTTTGAAAATACCTTATGTACAAAGTCCTGGTAATAACCAGTTAGACACATTCAGGGCTTTATCCTGTATCTTTTTATAATTTTTTCATCAGATGTTAAAATATTTGGATCTCTCTCTCTACCACCACCACTTAATGTGTTCTAGGAAAAGGAATATAAATTTTCCATAATCAAGGCTATCACCACTTTTTTATCAAGAGCTTTTGTGGTAACCCTTTAGATTCATAACTCTTAGAGATGAGGACCCACTTTAAGAAAGCCTTCCCAGACATTTTCAAATATAAAGAGGCTGTTTGGAAATATATTTTATCTTTAGGTTGAAGTTGAAATATTACTAAAGTTCCTCAAGCAGTTGGGGGTAGAGGGAGATTCACTACTCAAGGATAGCAGCTGTGAAGAGAACAACCTGTTATTTCATCCCTCTGCCAGCAAAGCCTACAAATAGATTCACAACTGGCCAAAAGATGTAAGTTTTAATACAGGGCAAAAACGCAAACACTCTAGTGACTCGGCACACAGCCTTCCAGGAGTAATACCTGATATAATGGTATTACTCCTGGAAGCCAGTGTGCTGAGGTGCTAGAGTGTTTGTGTTTTTGCCTGTATTAAAACTTTCATCATTTGACCAGTTGTGGATTTATTTCTACTGTTTTGGGTTGTGTCAACAACATGCAAACAGGTCAGGAGAAGGTACCAGGTCCTGTGAATTGTAACATTTAGTTATTTGGCACCTCAAGGATGCCCTAACTCATGTGTTACTGGATCCCATATGTCCACCAAGGCCTTCATCCTCAGAATTGGTTAGTGTCATTTTTTAAGTCTGAACCTCAGGAAAGGTAATCTTTCCTCAGTTCAGACCCACCAGAGTGGGGTTTGGAACAGAATCTTAGATAAAGTTTGCAAGCTTGCTAATTAATGTATAATTTGAAGTCAGAAAGCCCCCAACTCCTTTCAGGTCTATGCATCACTAAGTTTTCCAAAGATAATTAGTCTCTTACTTCCCCAAAATAACGATAGAATTAACTTTTGTTGTGCAGCCGAAAATACTTCATGGGGTGCTGCTAGAATAGTTGTTGAGATAAAAAGACTTGGCAGCACCTCACTTTTTCCTGTAGCTTGAGGTCGAGCTTACTCCTGTCTGTTCAGGTGGAAGTTCATTGTCTGTAACCACAGTGAAGAGCTGCACATATCAGCTGGGTGCAGTGTAAACTATACCTCAAGTAAAGCATTTGGCTTCCTTTCACACTGATACCCAAATTCAGACCCAAACTAGATAGGTCCAGACCACCAAACATCAAGAAGGTCTGACGTCATGGCATTAATTCTGTCCCCTGAAATTGAATGTAAATTCTGCAAAGCATCCGTACAAAGTTGGACGTCTCTCAGTGGGTGTGCAAATTCTATCAGATTGTGTGTAAAGGAAGACTTCATACTTCTTGAGCTACTTGTTGCCCTCCTGCACTTCCTGGTAGTGCTTTCATGGTATCTGGGTAGTGTCTCAGTATGTAAGGTAAACAGGAGGTGAGACAGAGAAAGTTCTGCTTTGTACCTTTCTTGTATGTCAGTAATTAGAATGTGCACCATTGACCCTAATCCTTTTTCTTGGTAAATTGCACAGTCTCTTTATTCAGTGAAACCAGACATACTCATATTTTTCCTCAGAGCCTGCTCTCTTGAGGGTGTTTTCTTTGTGTGCTGACACTGACTGTAAAGAGTGGCCACCCAGGTGTACATTGGTGTACATCATTTACCTTCCTCACATTGTGAGCAACCTGTGGGGTTTAAAGTTCATCTGAGCCACAGCAGTTATTTCTCTTCCTACCCAGTGGCTCCTCGAACTCCACCCAGTTAGTCTGTTTGCCCTGCCTGGGAACCCCAATCAGTTCATAGGTTCGTACTAGGCTATCTGCCCTAGGGCATTTATAAGCCTAGCCAGAGTGTGTGTGGCTTTCACCACCCATTAGGATGAGAATACTACGCCCATTTAGGGTTTAGTTTACTGTGCCTCTGTCTAGTAGTGACACAGAGATGACCCCCGGGGTAAACCTACGATCTCCCATCCACTCGTCAAGATTTCTCTTGAAGAGAGTTAGTGAGGGGCAGTCCGCCATTCCTTCTTGAGAGTCAGGTGGTATGGAGCCTGCTGGTCCTTAGGATGGTTGTTTACCCTCCCCTTCTGAGAACACCCCAGTCTGTGTTCCCTCCAAGTTTACAGTTGCTACCTCCTAAATGGGAGCATGCTTCCACACATTTCTGTCTGCTTGGCTACATAATGAGAATGTGATAGAGTAGTGCTAGCTCAGCCAGTGTGAAGCTCTATTGGTTAAATACCTAGTGCTCCCACTGGGTGCCACCTGTGTGGTGAGCTAGAGCCACCTACATAGAACTGAGACTGCTAATGGGGAAAGCCCAACAGATAACCCACTACAGAAAGCATAGTCATAGATTAGTTAGTATGGTAAGTCTATTTCTGTTATTTACCTGTGAATGCACACTAAAACTTAGAGGATCAACTGACTTCATCAGAATCCTGGAAGTTTTCTTTTTCTGCTTTAGATTGGACAACAAAAAGAATAATTTGCAGGTTTGCTTTGTTTGTGGCAGTTTGAGAAATGCTATGCTGTATATATTAACTGATTATCTGTCTATAGCAATTCCATGAATAATCTAGGACTGTACAGGCTGTTACATTACTTGACTGATCTTGTAAAGTACAAAAGTAAGAACTGGTTTCAGGAGTATTTCTCATACTTTTGGGGTGTTGCCTTTCTTATTTTATTTTTGTCAGTCCTTGTAACTACTTACCTTATTTCTCATTTTACAGATGTTTCATCTTTTGTTACACTGACAAGGTCATAGTTCATTTAATACACTGGTGACCCTTAATTTTTGATTGAAAAAATAGAAGCCTTATTAAAGGGAATTTTTTTTCCATGCCTTGAAAAACTGAATCTGCTGAACAGTTAAGTCATTGGTGCTTCCCAGGAGTTCATGAAAATGCAACTGTTAGATTTAGCTGAGAGTAGAAATAAAAAAAAATGTAATGTGTGTGATTTGAATTACCAGAATGTGAGATACGGAGTCTGGTATAAACAGTGTTTTAAATATTCTTAATTCTTGGATTCCTAATATATTCATTTAATAAAACAGCACATTTGTAATATCTATTGATTCAGTAAACTGTAATGTTTGCTGTTTGATTCTGAGTAAACTGTTTATGCTGTTTCAACCAGATAATGAATGTATGATTTGTAGAGATTTGGTCATAACATTAAAGTTGATGCAGCATGTTCGTATTTAAAATCGGGCTGTGTATTTTTTACTTTAACTGAGGATGCTGATCTAACAGGCCCAAAGATTTTATTTTCAGTAAAATGGTTTATTTGTATTTTCTTTAGTAAAGTTGTTAACCATTCTAGTGTGGAGATTCCTCCTGTTGTCACATATGGACTAGTCATCTTTTTACACACGTGCATATTTATTAGTTATTGTTTTCTTCCTCTTATTTAATGTGTGGATAGCTATCCCTCTGCAGGAAAGTGCGAACAAACATTAATGAAAAGAAACCCTTCTTTGAAGAGAGGCTTGTAGCAGGTAGTACTAACAGAAGTAGTGTGTGCTAAGCCATTCAAATTACAGCAAACTCTTCAACATAACACCAGCTATCCCTTTCTTTTGTAAGTCATCATGCCGGATGTGCGCATTTGGTAGGTATTCTACTGCTCTTTTAATCATTGTAGTATGCTACTCAACAGGTGTCACAGCTGACTTGACTGCTGTATTTCAGTGGAGAATTAAGAGGTGCTGCCTTTCACCCATTCTTTCTTCTAAGCCATTTAGTATATTTGCTGTTGTAGTAAATAGTATGCAATCCTTATTAAAGATAATGAAGGGGATGTTATCATTTTTAGAAACAGTATTTATGTGTAAGTGGTTTATAGGTAGAATTATATGCATCTTTATTTGCTCTGGCTCCATTGTTCTTAAATGTAACTACACTGCTCCCCCATAGTCAGTGGTTGCAGTCTATTAGGTAATGCGTGAAAGCTGCTGCATTCATTACAAGAGCTTACGTAGCTTCCATGGCTAATTTTTTGTAAGTTCAAGTTGACTGTCAAATGCAAGCTGAATCTCGGGACAGTTATTGTGCTCTTAAGTAATTTGTGCTATTCTGTGAAGTGTGTTCATAACTTCAAAACACTGTCATTGTAATGTTTACTTTGAGCAAGTCTAAGTACTGTTACTGGGGACTGGTATGGACATTTCAAGGAATCACTGTTTTGGAGTAATACTGCCTGTCGTGATTGTGCTGATGGGGTCACTGCCTTTCATAACTGCTGTACCAGTTTTTTCTTTTGAAACATTCACTGCTTTGATTTGCTGAATATGGTCTCTTGTACCAAAGGATGACCACAAATACTAATTTACCTGCTACTTAAAAAAAATGTTTATGAGATGAAATTCAGAAATTCTGCAGTAAGTTTTAGGTGTGAATTCTGATCATTATAGTAATTTCATTATAATTTTATTGTGTGCGTATGTATTTTATTTATATATATATATATATATATATATATATATATATATATATATATATATATATATATATATATATGTGTGTGTGTGTAGATAGATGTGTGTATATACACGCACAGAATTAAAACCGATTCTGGAGTATTAATACTAAAAATTGTTTTGAATGAGTCTTTGACCTAAAATGCCAAGTTCCTTAAAAATCCATTGTTTTCCAATAATCGGTCCAAATTTATGATTTTCTGTTATTTTTCTTGGAAAATGGAAAGTCATTGGTACTGCTATACATACCAATTCTAATTCATTACTATTAACTCATTAGCATCTCTGAGCCGTGGAATGTCATACCTCTACATCGATTGTTTCAGTCTAGAGTATTTTCAGAAAAATCAAGTTAAAAACATGCAGAATAATAACACCCAGTGGTTTTATTTCATTTGTATACTGGGTAGAGGAATTCTATGCTAAGAATGTGTGGCTCTTGGTAAAACCATTCCATACACAGACAGTTTTCCCTTCAGTATATGCTTACCGTAGACTGTGCGATTAAAAGACCATGCCACACAGTGTTATAAGGTTGTTAAATAAGGTGTCATTAGGTTTAATCTTAACCTAAATAAGGTTTCTTTCCCTATAGATAATATTGGCAAAGTCCTCAAAGTAGAACTGAGTAGTCTCAGAAGCTCAACGGGTTGCATACTCACCTATAGTGATGAAAGATCAGAAGACTGTGGAGTCTATTGCCACATCAGATGGATTCATTTTCCAGTACTGATACTGCAGTACAGCATAAGGATGTGCTATATTCTTGAGTTTGCTATCCTTTGGATGAGGTGATAAACCAAGGCCCCATCTGCCAAAGTTGATAGCTCAGGTGGATAAAAGATCCAGTGGAATTTATCAAAAGTGTAAGAGTTGCTTTATTAACATTTTCATTCATTTGTACTTTAACAAAACAAAAACTCAATTATTTTTACTCTCATTTTTTAACATTAAAATTATTTAAAAGTGGACACAAAATAAATTAGCTAAATAATTGATGTTAAGTTGTCAATCTCGCCTTCATTCTTGCTGGATGGGTTTGGAGCCGATCCTCGGCTCCGACTCTGCACTTGCTAAGCTCGAGAGTCACTTTTACCAGCTCGAGGCAGCCCCATATCCCATGATGCAAGGCAGTAAATACCCAGATCTCGTTTGCCGCTTCGCTGATGAGGTACTCCTTTTGCCAGCTCTTGGTAAGTAATTTGTAATACAAATTTTAGTCACCCCATTCCTAATTTTCTCTAATATATTAGTTTATTTGACACTTTTAGATAGTTGTAGGGTCTCTAGCTTTAGTTTACTTTTTCCCTAGTTGTTTTTATTTAGTCGGGCCTTCAATCCCCTCCCATCCCTTCCTGTCAGGGTGTGTGTGTGGGTTTATTTTTTCCCGATTTTAAGTTAAATTTCTGAATCTGGGACTGTGTGAGTAGTGTGTTGTGTGAGTGCTCACTATGTCCAAAGAACAGAGGGTCTCAGGCTTCAAGAAGTGTGACTCGTGCTGTCAGAAGATGTCTCTGACAGACGGTCACACTTCTTGTATCTATTGCCTGGGACCTCTCCACCTGCAGGACTCCTGTGCTATTTGTCACTCTTTCAGCCAGAGAGACCTGCAGGAAAGGAGAAATAAATTAATTTTAAGAGAACTTCTTAAACCGGAGGGCTCCCCGGCCAAGTCTGCTTCGGGCAAGCCCTCTAAGACCTCCAAGGCCCAGGCTTCTGCTACTAAGCCTTCGGCCCTGGCTCCGACTCCTTTGGAGTAGAGATCGGCTCCGGCTGGAGCCGATCTTATTTTGTCTAAATCTTTAACTGCCACATTGGTGTCGGCTCCGATCACCATGTGTCTAAGGCTTCGGTATCGGCGCCGGCCGGCTCCGATACCATTGTTTCCTTGCCTGTATCGGCTCCGGCCGGAGCCAATACATCTTTGACCAGGCTTGGAGCCGATAAGTTATCGGCTCCGTCTGGAACCGAGGGTCCTTCGGCTCCGATGGTTCTGTCGAGGAAGCATTCCAGGTCTCCCTCTTTGGAGCCGATACTGTTGGCTCCGACCTCTCTTCTTTCGGAGCGGAGCCATCGGAGCTGATCATCTAGGTCTTCCAGGCTCTCAGACCACGATTTGGAGAGAGTGGTAAGCAGATTGTTAAAATCACAGGCACTAGCCCAAATGCTTCATAGTCCGTCTCAACAGACGACTACTAGTCCACACCCTCTTCAAGTTCCTCCTTCGACTCTCCTCCAGAGCTCGGAGCCGGAGTCTATTGGAATAGTCACTGCTACGGCTGCGGGGCAGATACCACCCCTTTCTGCTCCTTCAGCTTCTACTCTTATCTCCTCCTCGAGACCTTCCTTGGAGGGATCTGGTGGTCGGGCTTCCCTGGTCTGCTCCGAGGGGGTGAGTGGCATCGGACCCTTGTCCGACCCTGCTCTTCCCCTCGGGGCTTCGGCCTTGGTGAGCTCGGCTCCAACATCTGCCTCGGAGCCTTCCCTTTCAGTGGGCCCAGGAGCCCCTGTTTCTTCGGAGCGGGGTCTCTCCGATCTCCCTGGGAGGGGAGCCTTCGAGGTGATGAGGAGTGTGCTGGCCCCCGGGCTCAGTCAGCAGTCTATCCCCTTAGCTCCTCCCTCTATGGTGCCTGTAGATGTCTCTTCCCACTCTCTTGCTCCCGGACCGAGAGATCCACCACCTCAGGTTTCCCCACTGGGAAGAACCCCCTCTTCCAAGGATTCTCCTGATCCGTCAGGAGATCCTCCGCGCAAGAGGACCTGTAAGAGGAAGCACCTAGACTCCCCTGAGTCTACAACTTCAGATACCGACTTAGATGAGTCGGAGGGGTCCCCAAGATCCCCCTCTGAGGATGTCTCCTTTTCAGACATCCTAGAACTCCTAAAACAGAGGGGAAACTGGCCCTCCATAAATCCCTCCGAGGATGAGTCGGTATACCTACAGGCGTTTGGATCTCGACCCTCCACCTCCTGGGTGTCTCCGCCTTTCGACCCCCTCATGGAGGTGATAGCTCGGAAGGCGTGGGCATCTCCTGATTCTGTGGCACCAGTTCCCAGGAGGCCTTCTAAATATATTACAGCCCCTTCTGAGAAACAATTTCTTACAAAAGGTGTCCCTGTTGATGCCATGGTGGTGGCGGCCGCCACCAAGAAGGAACTTGCAGATCCTTCCATACCAGTCCATCCTCCTAACAAGGATTCTAGGACCATGGACAGGTATGGTAAGCGGATGTTTTCCTCAGCGACCTTTGCCATGCGTTCGCTGAACTATTTATGTCACTTCACCAGACTTCAGAGGGACATCCTTAAAGAATTAGGTGAAGTAGTACAGGATCCTACAGCTGCAGGGGCTCAGGACAAGATTGCTTCTCAGCTAGGAATCCTTAACTCCATAACCAACTCCTCCATGCAGCTAATTTCGTATGCAGCAGATGGAGCGAGTAGAGCTGCAGGGACAAGAGTGGCTCTTAGACGTCAGTCCTGGATGCGGCTCTGTAATTTTGCAGATCCCTTTAAGGCGTCCTTCACAAACTCTCCCTTCGATGGGTCAACATTGTTTGGTCCTCAGGTGAAGGATACGTTGACCAGGTGTGAGCAAGACGGCAAGACTCTTTCTGCCGTAGGAGTCCATTTTTCCACCCCTTCTAGGCCTTACCCTAAAGGACAGAAGGGGGGAAAGATGTGGTTCTGTAAATCTCAGAGTCACGCCGGACACACGTGGTCAGTTTACCCCTAGAGGCAGAGGGGGTAATAATAATAGATGCCGCCCTAGGGGCAGAGGGGGTCCGCAGAACCAGGGCAGCAGCGAGCCTCTCTCCGACAAGCCCTTCCAGCATCCCTGAGGTGTTGCCCGACTGTCCATCCTTGGAGGCAGTCGGGGGAAGATTATCGCTGTACCCAGAAGCCTGGCTTTCCCTTTCACAAGACAAATGGGTACAGTCGATCATATCCGAGGGTTACAAGATTCCTTTCGAGGAAAGTCCCTTCACTCACAAAAATTCTCTTCCAAATGTTCCACCCGGTCTAAGGGAAATCACAAAATTAGAAGTATCAAAGCTTCTACAAAAAAGGGCCATTCAGCCAGTTCCAACAGACCATTCAGAGCCCGGAATCTACTCAAGGTTCTTTTTGGTTCCCAAAAAGATGGGAAATTGGAGACCAATATTGGACCTCAGCAGACTCAACAAGTCTGTGAAAAAGACAAGATTTCGGATGGTCACACTTCAATCGATTTTGCCCTTCTTAGGCAAAGACAACTGGATGTGCTCAATAGACCTTCAGGATGCATACTATCACATAAAAATCCACAGACGCTCCAGAAGGTTTCTCCGCTTTCGGCTGGGGTCCAGTCATTTTCAATTCAGAGCCCTGCCCTTTGGTCTCACTACAGCCCCCAGAGTGTTCACCAAATGCATGGCAGTGGTCACGGCTCACCTGAGACGTCAAGGATTCCAGGTGTTTCCGTATCTTGACGACTGGCTCCTCTCAGCCACCACCAGGCATCAACTTCTCCAAGCCAGAGATTACACCCTAAATCTCTGCACTCAATTAGGAATTTCGATCAACTACGAAAAATCCTCCTTATTGCCCTGCCAGTCTATTACTTTTATAGGCGCAAATTTAGACACTGTTCGGATGTCAGCAAACCTCACAAGCCAGAGAATCCTAGATATCTAAAACCATGTGCGGATCATCCTTGCCAGCCAAAAGGTGCAAGCCAGACTGGTCCTAAAAGTATTGGGCCTCATGGCAGCTGCCATTACTCTCCTTCCTTTGGCCCATTTTTACATGTGTCTCCTTCAATGGATGTTGTTCACCCAATGGTCCTTCCAACAGCTTCCCATGCGTCACTACGGACGCCTCCCTGATCGGGTGGGGGGGTCATTATCAGGGCAGGATAGTTCATGGGACGTGGCAACCGTTCGAATACCACCTGCACATAAATGTCCTAGAGATGAGAGCAGTGCTTTTAACGTTGCAAGCCCTCAACGACTTTCTTCCCTTGGGAACGATTGCAGTTCACACGGACAACATGTCCGTAGTGTGGTACATCAACAAGCAGGGCGGAACCAAGTCCTACCCCTTGTGTCGAGAGGCTCTGAGACTTTGGCAATGGGCGATCTCCTCTCATCAGTTTCTGGTAGCAACGCATATCCCTGGGAACATTTTAGCGGACAGATTGAGCAGAGCTATACTAATGCCTCACAAGTGGTCTCTCAAGCAATCTATAGTGGAGGAGATTTTTCAGAAGTGGGGCCGCCCATGTTGCGATCTTTTTGCTACTCCTCAAAACAGCAAATGCCCAGCCTTCTCTCTCTTCCCACTTCCGGGCCATCCCCCCAGAGACGCTCTTACCCAAGATTGGCCCCAGGGACTTCTTTATGCCTTTCCTCCCTTTCCATTGATACCACAGGTACTCCAGAAAGCTACAGTTTTGAGAGACAAAATGATTCTCATTGCCCCATATTGGCCTCGACAAATTTGGTTTCCGTTCCTTCATCGTCATCTTTTGGTGCAGCTGTGGCATCTGGACCCAGTGCCAGATCTTCTGATCCACCAATCGGGTCAGCTGCACCGGTCCATTCCTTCTCTCAACCTCACTTCTTGGTTGCTCCACTTCCTTCCTTAGCCAGGCTTCCTATGATCTCTAACCCTGTTAGGGATATCATAGTGGCTTCCCTTAAATCCTCTACTAGAAGGATTTACTCTAGCAAGTGGAAACGTTTCTCCCTTTGGGCGAAATCAAGGAACATAGATCCCTTTACTGCCCCTGTTCATGCAGTTTTGGATTTTCTTGTGGAAATCTTTCACTCGGGTTCTTCATCTTCCACGGTCAAAGTTCAGTTGGCTGCAATCTCGAACTTTCATGTCGGCTTTGCAGATCACAACATTATGTCCCACAAGCTTTGTAGAGCTTTTCTGAAAGGAGTTTTTCTCCTCAAACCTCCTGTCAGGAGTCCTCCTCCTCAATGGGACCTAAATCTAGTGCTGACATCCTTAATTCTTCCTCCTTTTGAGCCAGCTGCTTCATGCTCTCTAAAGTTTCTTTCGTGGAAGACACTCTTCCTTGTCGCTATAACCTCGGCTAGGAGAGTGTCAGAACTTCATGCCCTCTCTGTTCGTCCCCCATATTTGGTCTTCCACAAGGACAGAGTATCCTTGAGAACTAATCCATCCTTTTTGCCCAAAGTTGCTTCAAAAACAAATTTAAATCAATCCATTGATCTCCCTGTATTTTTTCCTAATTATTCCAACAGATCGGAACAAAAATTACATTATCTTGATGTTCACCGCCAACTCAGATATTATTTGGATAGAACAAAACAATTCAGGAAGTCTGATCAGCTCTTTCTTTCTTATGCTGAAAATAAGAAAGGCCTCCCTGTTTCCAAAGTGACCTTGTCTAGATGGCTATCTTCCACCATTTCTGACATTTATCAACTTAGGGGCAAACAGCTGTGCTCAAAACCAAAGGCACATTCCACTAGAGGCCTAGCCACTTCTACAGCCTTTCAGGCTAGGCTACCGTTAGATACTATTTGTGCAGCAGCCACTTGGGCCACTCCTCATACCTTTGTTTCTCATTACAAATTGGATTTGGCCTCCAGGGATAGAGCCAGTTTTGGTTCCACGGTTCTCAAGAGTCTGTTCCATTGAGCCACCCAGGATAGAGGTGCTAGGGACACGGTCCCATCCAGCAAGAATGAAGGCGAGATTGACAACTTAACATTTAGAAGTTATGTACCTACCATAACGTTCCATGTTAGTTGTCTTCTCTCGCCTTCTTTCTTGTGACCCTCCCTCCTGCCCCCTTGCCTGGACAGACCTTGATCTCCCTTGGCTCTGAAAGATTTTGTTTCTTTGGGCACCAGTTAGTTCTAGTTTAGTTATCTGGTTTCCCCTTACAGCCTTTTTAGGCTATTTGCTCTTCTTTCCTTAGTGGAAAGTTTTTATGCTAGGTAGTTTTCCCTCTAGGTCCAAACGAAATCTGGGTATTTACCACCTTGCATCATGGGATATGGGGCTGCCTCGAGCTGGTAAAAGTGACTCTCGAGCTTAGCAAGTGCCGAGTCGGAGCCGAGGATCGGCTCCGAACCCATCCAGCAAGAAAGAAGGCGAGAGAAGACAACTAACATGGAACGTTATGGTAGGTACATAACTTCTAATTTATTTTATTCCTTTTTCTATCTACCCTCTATACCCCCAGCTTTGTTCCACAACCATCTTATTTCAGACAGTATATCATCCTTTTCCTTTTTCTTGTTATAAACCATATTCTCACATCTTTTCCATGTCACTCATATTGTGACAAACAGGACTTTATCCCATTTATCCATATCACATTACTTTATCATGCTTCCTTTGCTTCCCATATTTGTTTTCATATTTATACATTTAAATCATTCCTATCTGTATTTGTTTTTAAACTTCCCCTCTCATTTTTTATAGTCCAGAAAACAATGTTTTGTTTCTTCTTCAATATAACCAATACATTTTCTGTCCTCCACTGCCTTATATTTCATATTCCCTTTTACCAGTAAATTATCTAATAAAATTATCCACAAAAAATATCTTCCTTAAACCTATTTATTCTGCTTTTTATTGCCTTTTTAATCTTTTAATTTCATCCATACAAAAAAAAATATATAAAAACTAAAAATTCCAAAATTGTGGTATACTCTCCTTTTCTTTTCCCATAGTATCAGTTATTTTTAACTTCCACATTTTTTTCTCATATTCCTTTTCTTCATTCCTTCCCTTTTTTTTTCTTTTTTTTCCCTTTTTTCTTCCCATGTATTTTTTTGTTTTGTATACTACCTTATTTCTTTTTTTCTCTATTTTACTATTTATTATTCCCCAAAGTAAATGCATAGATGCTAAATGAACCACTGGATTTTTTTCAGATTGCAGTCTTTTTTTTTTTTTTATTATTATTATTATTATAAATTACACCTCTTCTCAATGGTTTCAGTTTTGAGCCCCAAATGAATTAAAAAAAACACAAAGCTTTTACTAGTAACTCTTTCCATTTGACTGGAACAAATATATATTCCTCTTACGTATGCTGTTTTTCCTAAAACACACTTATTCACCGTATATGTATTTTTCTGAAATAACTTAAAACTTTCCCACTAAGCCACCATGTTCTTATTTGTTCCAGTCTCTTTTACCATTGACTTACTACACTTTCATACTCTTCAAATTTCACTCTCCAAATCGTTTTCTTCCTTGTGAAATTTATTCTAGTTATTTCTTTTTCACCAAATCCCTGACACTTCATTCTAATTACAAACCAGCTGTTTTAACAGCTTTTCAATTGCAACTTTGGTTATCCATTCCTTGCTTTTTATTGGAACTAAATCATCTGGATGGTGACATACATATTTGGTACTAACATTTTTTTACATCTCCCATCTTACCTTCCATTTTGTATGTCCAGCTCTGTGCTGTTGCATTCATTATTAATATAATTAAATACATACTCATTAGGCACACCTATTTTACTCCACACTTAATACTTAGTTTTCCCATCTATTTATCATAACCTGGACCCCTGACTTTTCATAATGTTTATTATAGTAATATTTTTTGTCCTCTAAAATCTCCCACATTGCTTTATGACTCACCTTATCAAAAGCTTTAACTGTATCACATGCTACCAATCTTACTCATTTATGAAACCATCATCTTCTTCCACTATAGTTAACATTCCTTTCACCTCACTTCCTTTTTATACCACTTTAGCACTTTCTGTTATCCAGTACTTTCTCCATCTTTATTGTAGTGTTTTCATAAATATTGTATAGCCAGTAGTCATAAGTTCTTAGGTTGGTACTAGGCTTTTAGCCCTAGGGCCTAAGCCTAGCCATGACAATTCCCTGGATATTTCTTCCCACAATATTTACTTCCCTAGACCCCTGTCTAGCAGGGCGACTGACATGATCTCTAGGGTGAATTTCCTATCTCCCATCCAATCATCAAGGATGTCCTTCAAGGATGCATCTGCAGTCCTTACAAATGGGTTGTCCTGTCGTCAGGCAGCCCTTCGGTCGGCCGGATTCCAAAGTCTGGGTCTGGCCTCGGCTGGTGTCGCACTTCACCCGACGTCATAGCTGCAGTTCTTCGGGTATAAAGGCATCAGCCGACGCCATTTTCCTCAGTCTTTCTTGCCGCGTGGCGCCCAAAGCAGAAGCTGTTCGCAAGTGCCGGTCGGTCAGAACCAGAGATTACTACTACCGAAGACTTCTAAAAAGCTAAGTACCCGTTGGGGACTCTTTCTTGCCTCAGCCGATGTCAGAAAAAGTGAATAACTGTTTAACTTGTGGGAAACAAATACCTCATAAAGATTTCCACTCTTACTGCTTACCTTGCTTAGGCCCAGACCACGACGTAGCAGCTTGTCTAGCCTGTGCTTCTTTCAACCGACGGACGCTTAGACGTCGGTCGGAATTTGCTGAAGAGTTTTTCGGCTCCGCTTTTGCTTACATTATGCCGTCGGATACTCCGACTACGCAAATTTCTAAAAAGCGCAAGGAAAAGGACCGACACTCGCGGTCCGTGGTTTCGGCCGAAACCGCGGTTAAGCCAACCGCGAGTGTCTCGGTTTCGGCTGAAACCGAGTCCACGGTTCTTCCTTCGGCCGAAAACTTACCTCTTACCAAGGCCTCATCTAGCTTGGCTGAATCTGCTACTGAAATCCCACCTGCTCTTGCAGGTTCACAGGATTTATCTGACACTATCCCTTTGGATATATCCACCCCTGCACGTGGAGCTGCTAGGCCTCCTGCATCCATGTCTATTAAGGCCTTTGCCAGGGCTAAAGCAGCAAAAACTACCAAAACTGTGCCTGCTAAGACCCCCTCTCACAGGCCTAGCTCTAGTTCACAAATGCTTAGTCTAGCAGAGGATCTCATTTCTTTGATCCGGGGATCCCAACCACATCCAGACAGGGCCTCTCACCCACCTCCAGAGAAGAGGACTAGAGTAGAGCCCCCTGAGCCAGTTTCTTCAGATGACTACTCTGATGATTCAGATAATTCAAACCCTCCAGAGGGCCCCTTTTCTCCTTATGAGGACTCTGATGCAGAAGAGTCCATTCCTTCTGCCTCTCCGCCTGAGGAATTTTCTTTTGGGGAAACCTTGCATGCTATGAGGGAACAATTTCAATGGCAGGGCCAGGATTTTTCAGACTCTAGGAAAAGGCTTAGAACCTTTTTGCATTTGCCACAGCATAGGCCTTTAGCCATTCCTCCAGTACTTACTGTTGTGGATGATGCATTTAATGATGCTTGTACTGCTCCTGATTCTCTACCTCCGGCCCGCTAAGCCCGATAGGTACTACAGGGTTCGGACACACATTATCATTTGTATAAGGCCCCTTTTGCAGATCCCAAACTATCTCCCAGGGACCCAAGGCTGTAGCAGCTACCTCTGCCAAAACCCCTCCCTCTGAAAGGGAATCTAGGGCCTTAGAGAGATGGGGTAAAAAGGTTTACACTTATGCTACTCTTTCAGCTAGGGCCTTGAACTGCCAATTCCACATGATTCAGTATTAGGAATTTATGTTAGACCAGTTAACTAAAAAACTAACCTCTGATGAACCATTAGATAAAAAATCTGTACAGGAAATGGTACATAACATTCAGCAGGTCAGTAATCATTCCTTAAAATGCGGCTATGATGCACTGGAGGCTTCCTTTAGATCAGCCATGACTGGCACAGTGATCAGAAGACATGCATGGTTAAAAGAGCAGTCCTTACCAGACCATGTTAAATCAAAGCTCCTAGATGCTCCCATGGATAAGCTCAATTTGTTTGGCTCCCCTGCACAACAGGTGCTGAAGAAGGTAGAGGAGAAAGCAAAATCTGTCCAGACAGTCAAGGATTTCTTGCAGGTCCAGCCTCCAAGGTTTAGCAGGAACTGGCCTTCCAAGAATTGGTCCTTTCCAGACACCTCCAAAGCTCCAAGAGGTAGGAATAGGCGCTCAGGAGGCAGGTGTCAATCCAGAGGTGCCTACAGGGGATGTCAGTGGCAAAATAACAACCAGTGAGGTGCAGCCACAGATCCAGCCACCACCACTTCCACAGGACAATCACAGTGACTTGGCTCTGGCACCGCCTATCAGGGAACAACTAGAAGCACCCTTAGGCGGGAAGCTAGCCTTATTTTCAGTAAACTGGCATTACATCACAGAAGACAAATGGATTTTACAGACAATAGACCAAGGTTACAGGTTTCACTTCCATACTCTACCAAGGAAGAGAGGAATGCCAAACCTACCTCCAAATCAGAAGACAGAAGCTCTAGAACAAATAACTCACTTACTAAGGATGAGAGCTGTAGAAAGGATACCATCTATGGAACAAGGGCAAGGATTTTACTCCAGACTCTTCCTGGTACCAAGAAAAGAAAACCAATGGAGACCTATTCTCGACCTGTCCGCTTTAAACACATACCTCATTGTTCCAAAATTCAAAATGCTGACCCTACAGCAGCTTCTTCCCATGCTGGGCAAGGAGTCTTGGCTGGTAACCCTAGATCTCAAGGAGGCATGCCTGCACGTCCCCATACGACCAAATTGCAGAAGATACCTCAGATTTCTTGCAGGATCAGAGCATTATCAATTATCAGCATTGCCCTTTGGCTTATCTATTGGGCCCAGAGTATTCACGAAATGCCTGGCATCAGTAATTGCTCATTGCAGGCTTCAGGCAATTCAAATTTACCCTTACCTGGACGACTGCCTGTTACAAGCGGACAACAAAAACAAATTAACAAAAGATTTGGAAAGGGTCATTCATCTACTACAAGCCCTGGGATACACAGTCAATATAAAAAAGTCAAGGCTGATACCATCCCAAAGGATAACCTTCTTGGGTGCAGATCTGGACACATCAAAACAAATGGCATTCCTGACAGTAGAAAAACAGGAGCAACTCCCTCTCTACTTCATGGCATTAACAAAGCAGAACCAGCTAACAGCAAGAAAAGTCCTGCAAGCCCTCGGTTACATGGCATCCTGCATAATATTGGTTCCAAATGCCAGACTACATATGAGAAAGTTACAGCAACACCACAGTTATGCGGTACATCAACAAACAGGGAGGCACACATTCATACCCTCTATGCCGGATGGCAATGGACCTCTGGAATGTGGCCCTGAGCTTCAACATTCAGTTACAAGCAATTTTTGTGCCAGGAAAAGAAAATATACTAGCAGACATCCTAAGCAGAACTACCACGGATGCTCACGAATGGATGCTGCATCCGGACATCTTCAAAACCATTACAGGGAAATGGGGACTACCAGAAATAGACTTATTTGCATCCCCACACAACCACCAACTGAAAAAATTCTGCACAAGGATGTACCACCCACTTGCTTGGAAAGTGGACTCCCTATCCTTCAGTTGGAAAAACCTGACAGCATATGCATTCCCACCTCTTCCTTTGATGCACAAGGTGCTATTGAAGATCAAAGAAGACCGTCCAAGGATCATCCTGATAGCTCCAGACTGGCCAAGGCAACATTGGTACCCATTACTGAGGAGCATGTCTCGAGAACAAATATGGCCTCTGCCCCTTGTTCCCCTGCTGTTAACACAGAACAACTTCAAAACCCTACATCCAAACCTGAAAACACTGCAGCTGGCTGCCTGGAGCATTGCATAAGACCAAATAACCCAGATTTATCTCAAAGGGTTAAAGACATTATCTTGGAGGCTCGCAGACCCTCAACAAGAAAAAAATATTCAGCAAAATGGAAAAGATATCTCATTTGGAGTATTGCAAAAGGAGAAAATGTGGCACTGGTAAACATAGCTAACGTCCTGGAATACTTGGCAGAGCTCTTCCACAACGGCCTGTCCTATTCTTCCATTAAGATTCATGCATCAGCTATTTCAGCAGAACACAACTTGGATCCTCCAGTCTTCTCACATCCTCTACTCAGGCAGTTTCTGAGAGGAATTAAAAACATAAAACCACCTAGGAAGCCACCATTGCCAGCATGGGACTTGAACTTTGTGCTAGAAAAGTTGACACTCCCTCCTTTCGAACCAGCAGCAACAGCAGAATTACAGTACTTATCATGGAAAACTGCTTTCCTGCTTGCAATCACTTCAGCAAGAAGGGTATCCGAGCTACAGGCATTAATGGCAGTACAGCCCTTCCTGATCTTCCATCAAGATAGAGTGTCCATGAGAACTAATCCTACTTTTATGCCAAAGGTGGTCTCCAGGGTATCTTTAAATCAAGCTATCCACCTACCTACATTCTTCCCCAACCCACAGAACAGGGGAGAAAGACTGTTGCATACCTTGGATGTACATAGACAATTACGTTACTACCTGGACAAGACCAAGAGCAATAGAAAAACTGACCAGCTACTGGTAGCATATGCAACAGGAATGGAAGGAAAAGCAATTTCAAACAGACAATCTCTAAGTGGATAGGAAATTGCATTAGATTTTGTTATTCCTACCATGGGAAGAAAACTCCAGAAAACATCAGGCCTCACTCTACAAGGGCTACAGCCACTACCACAGCTTTTTTACGAGGAGTGGCTACCAAAGACATTTTAGAGGCTGCTACTTGGAGCTCCGTGCATACATTTGCCAAGCATTATAATTTACCTTTATACTCCAGATCCCGAGCAGGTTTTGCCACTGCTGTTTTGCAAGGGATCTTAACTACACCATAATCTTATTTCTCCTCCTCCCCCAGTTTGGCTATGGTATTCTACCCATTTGTAAGGACTGCAGATGCATCCTTGAAGGACATAGTACAGTTTTGTACCTACCATAAATGTAGATGTCCGATAGGCATGCATCTGCAGTCAGGATTACCCACCCTCCTTCCCCTCTGTGGTACTCCTAGGGTATTTGCCCATCTTGTAGCTAGCTGGGGGAATCTATTATGGTGTATTTGTATATATGTACATACATGCTTATTTTTTGTTTGCTCTCTACTATTTGGAACCATTTGCATTTATCCAAATTTAGCCTTCCTAGAGGGCACCTGGCATCTGAGGCAAGAAACACTGAGGAAAATGGCGTCGGCTGATGCCTTTATACCCGAAGAACTGCAGCTATGACGTCAGGTGAAGTGCGACACCAGCCGAGGCCAGACCCAGACTTTGGAATCCGGCCGACCGAAGGGCTGCCTGACGACAGGACAACCCATTTGTAAGGACTGCAGATGCATGCCTATCGGACATCTACATTTATGGTAGGTACAAAACTGTACTTTCCTTTTGAAGAGGGCCAAGGAGGCGCTCTGCTTGACATGTATGGGCAGTCTATTCCAGAGTATGGGGAGTCTCTGGGTCAGAAACCTATCCCTCCAGCATGTTTTGTTCATTGTGAGGACAAGGATTAGATCCCTGGAGCGTGTGAGTGATTTCTTTAAGTGGAGCATGTCCAACAGCTCAGGGTGTGACATGGCCTTGTATGTTAAGCAGAGATCACCTCTGAGTAGAAGATATGCCACAGAGTACAGCTGGAGTTTTTTTAGATGGTCAGCGTAGGGCATCTGCTTTAGGCCTGTGATTCTTTTAGTGAGGTGTTTCTGTGGCCTTTCCAGCTGTTGCAGATGTCTTGTGAGGTACGTACCAAATGGGGCATTATACTCTATAATGGGTCTAATGAGGGATGAGTATAGTGGGACAATGACCTCTTTTTTCTGGATGAAAAGCCCTTAGTGATGAGGTGTGCGAGGATTTCCTGACTGTTGTGGCAATGTGATTATCGAAGGTGAAACCACTGTCCACCTGTGTCCCTAAGTCTCTCATCACACTTTCGGTGTTTAGTGTACTGCCACCTATGTGGTAAATTATGGGTACATGTTTTTTCCCAAAGGGGATTACTATACATTTCTTTGCATTAAGCTTGAGCCCATGGCTCTGGCACCAAGCATCTGTTACTGTAAGGCCCTTTCGTAGAATACCCACATCATTTGGGGAATCAATAATGGCTTCCAGTTTGCAGTCATCTGCAAACTTTGTTAGCCAGAGTCACTTAGTGTTGGCCTGTACGTCAGAGAAGAAGATGCCAAACAAGAGCGGTCCCAGGACTGAACCCTGAGGTACTCCACTTATCACTTGTCTGGAGCTGGATTTGGAGTCTGCTACTTTTACAGTCTGGGTTCTGTCAGTATGCCAGTTGGCAAACCATCGAGTGACATAAGGATTTATGCCCAGCTTAGTAGGTTTATCTATGATTCCAGAGTGGGGGGATGGTGTCAAAGGCCTTGGCGAGGTCCAGATAGGCTGTGTGGACCGCCTTACCCTCGTCCACAGCTCTGGAGACTGATTCGAAGAAGTCAGTCAGGTTCAGGAGACAAGATCGGCCCTTCATGAACCCAAACTTAGTGGAGTCCAGTGTTTGAAGGTTGCCAATGTCTTTGTTTATAAGTTCCATGGTAATGTGTTCCATGCCCATGCAGATCAGGCTCCTCAGACTTAAGGGACAGTAGTTCCTGGGATCCAAGGTGGAGCCCCCCTTGTGGAGTGGGGTAACTGTAGCTGTGCGCCACTCAGTGGGCACGAAGCCTGAGGTGAGGCTATGATTAAACATGACACTTGGGTGAGGTGCCAGTTCATTTTGTAGTTCATGTAGTACACAGCCCAGGATGCCATCTGGTCCCATGGATGCTGTATTCTTAGCTTTGGAGATTGCGGTTTCTACCTGTGTGGCCGTGATTACTAATCCCTATATTATAGGCCTCCAATTTGTATATCATTTCTTTCATCCTTTTTCCACATATATTTCATCACTCCACCGTGTCTTCTTTCCAATATATAGTCCTTTATTCATTCATTTAATATTTTTAAAAATGTTTCTGTTATCTTAACTAATTTGATTATAATACTCATAGCTTAGACCATCCAATCCTTGTGTTGATTTATTCCTACCTTCTTTTACAACCTTCTGTACTTCCTCTATTTTTATATTTACTAGACTTTTCTTTGCTCTTTTTTTTTTTACTTTACATTTGTCTTCCCTGTTTCTTTTTTCAAACATTTTTCTGTAACTTTGTCTACCATATCTTCTTCTTTGTATTTTGTCTTCTTTACCATCTAAGATAGCACCATCCTTCCTCCTCTTATTTTTAATTTTCCTAAACAAGGACACACCTCTTTCTTCCTTTCAGAAAAAAAGCTTTGCCTATTTATCATTTTTGCTTTCTGTATTCTTTTCATACATCTTTCTACTTCCATTATTTTGTAACCTTGTTCTTTCTCATAGTTCTGTATATTGTCTTAGTATCCCTTCTAATCTTTATTCTCTCAGCTTCTAAAAATATTTTTAAACTTCTGCTTATTTTCTACCCACCAATGTGTCCAATTTTTCTACAATGGTCTCATTGTCATATAATCTTCCCATAATCTTTATTCATAGCTTATCATTTCTTCCTCTTTTTAAATTGTGCAGTTCTCTCTAATCATTTTCCTTTTTTTTTTATTTCTGTGCCTTCTATCCTAGCCCATACTGCTTTATGATCTGAGAACTCTACAATCAGCTCTTACTTAAAAATCACCCCTTTATATGTTCATTTTCTTTCTTACTTCTAAGTCTCCACATGTTGCAAAATTTCTTAACATCTTAATATCATGCGCAATTTTTCCATTTTCTTCAGGGTAAAGTTGAAATCTACCATCACTGTCGACGTATTCACTAACACAATTTTACTTTTTTCAAATGGTTTTCTGTCATATTAATGCACTCATAAATTACTATTAATCATGTATATTTTTCTCATTCTCATATCACATAGCATTGCTCTTCATGGTACTGGAGTTGCTGCATTTAGAATTCTTATTTCTTCATTTTTGTAGGAATTCCTATTCCAGAACATGTCTCATTTCCCACTGGCCAAACAAGCTGATCAGCTTGTATTCTTTTCCTTTTCTCTTTTGCATCTGATATCTAGTAGGCAAACACATACATTTTTGTTTTTTACACCATTCCACCACCAAACCTCTTGTATGATTTCTAATGCTGTTCCCATTTAATACTAAAATTCTTACATCATCCCTTTTTTGTTTTATAAGTGTTTTCATTCCAGATCTTGTTTTTCTTTTCCTCCTGAGTCTCCCAACAATTGATTTTTCATTTTGTTCTTGTTCTCCTGTCTCAATTTCTTCCTCTTCACTTGCAAGCCCGTTTACTTCCTGTATCTTCCTATATGATTGTATTCATCATCTTAAACTCTTTTCTTCTCTATCTATTCCTTCATTCTCTACCTTTCCTTCAGTATCCCTTTCCCCATACTGTCTTCTAACCAGTTCCCAAATTCTCTGCATTTACTACAAACTGATTTAGTTGTTTGTCCCCTTTCCCCACATTGACTATACCTTTATTTGTTACAGTGTTGTAATTAAATGTTATCCCCACAGAATGAATATGCTTTAGATTGGCCCCAGTATTGAAAAAATCCTCCTAACATTAACAATCATAGTATACGAAATATGTTGCACTTTCCCTTCCTTAACATCCACTGTTGCCTGTAATTTTTTCATCAGTTTTTAACTTTATATATTTTACTTCATCTTGAAAAATCTTTTAACTCATGCTCATCCATATCTGAAGTCCTAAATTGCACATTTATTTTGTTTTTGTAGTAGTTCCATACTCTGAAACAACCTTTCCACAGTGCTATAATATTTCTTTTTCAGCTTCAGTCCTATATTTTTTTCAAAAAATTTAAACATTTAAATTTTACTTAACAGAAAATTTCCACTGCACAGTAATTAATGCCCTTGTGTCTTAAATATCAAAACATAGTAGCAAAATAATACTGTCCATAATATCATACCACTTACACTGTCATTGTTTTTACTTTTTCTTCTTACTACCAGATATTTCTGCGGCTTTCGAAAAACTACAGCTGTTTGCCATCTCTCTATTCCTTTTTCCAGCCTTCATAGCCTTGCTGCATCCACGCAAGACCTTCATTCTTTTTAATCAATACCCTTTTGCAAAGGTAACCTTTTAAAATGGGCTACTCCATCATTTGGGAATACCTCTCAATGGTTTCCCTTCACCACCTGTTACTTCTGCCTCCAACCTCTCAATTTGTTCCTAGAGTGATATTCTACCATGTCACTCTAGGCTCAGCCTTGTTCTTCAAACAGTTGTTTCATCTCCGCTTTCCTTCAGTAAGTTTTTCCCTGCTCCTGCCTTCATTTCTACTTCACTGTCCTCCAAATTTGGATTCCTGGAACTGCAGTAGCAGCCTGCCCACACCACCTAGCAACTCCAAAGATTAGGGGTCCTTTATTGATTATTACAGTTTATATACATTATTTACCCAATGTACAGAATTTACAATTATTTACATTTTTGTATATAATGCAAAACAGTTTCATGTTGTTATTTCCCCCACCCTTTTTTCCAGAGCCAAAAATGTATCTTTTTAAAACTCTCATATCCATTTCCTATTAACCTTTACTCCATTAAGTCTTTCCGTAATGTTGATAAAATAAAAATATTTATCAATTTTTCATCCTCTTTTCCTTTTTTTCTTATAATACCCATATTCAGACATATTTGTATTTACAATTTTCAACCTTTTTGAAACCTTTCAACATCTTGTTATTACATATTTCTTCACATAACTTCTTTACCCTAGAACATTAAAAAAAAAAAAAAAAAAAAAACATGGTCTGGGGTTTCAAGCTCCCCACAGTAATTACACTCTCTCTCTCTCATTTTCTTTTCTAAGGCATATTAGCTTTTAACAAACAATTTACTTATCCATCTCCACAAAAACATCTGTACATTCATATATTTTCTTACACCATGTAAATCTTATTTTAATAGCATTTTTTTTCTAAAGTTCCATGGGTAAACATAATGATGTTCTTTCATAATATTCAAATACCATTCTTAGAATGAAAATCACTTGGCACCACAGGACCCGGAAGCACGTAAACAAAGGCTTTCAAAATAAGCAGATGAAGAAATCAAACAGCTGCTAGGTCTCCAAAAAGATCCTTTAATGTAACCAGGCAAAGTAAAAATCCACAATATCATCCAAGTGCTTTCACTCGACCACATGCAAGCTTTCTCAAGGCAAACAACATTGCTGGAAGTTCATTCACATTAAATACTTCCAGAATCATCACATGACTTCCTGTGAACCTTTCCCAACAGGAAAATCACCACATAAGGAAATTCTAAAATACATTCTTATCATTAAAAATAATTCATTTTCTAAAAATTCATTTTCTAAAAATGTCTTGGCGACTGAATAGCATAATGAACTTGAAATTGAATACAAACTATTAAAATATGTCATAAAACAATTCTGTAAAATATTTTTATAGTTTTATAATACAAATAAGTGCAGTAACCCCTTTTAACCATCGGGGTGAAATCAAAACTCCAATTTAAAACCTAGAGTTACTAACTGGCATTGTGAAACATTTCTTATCTGAGTTGCCAATGTATAACATTCCATATATCATATTATAAAATCTTATGGATTCAAAAGTGAATAAAACAATAGATGTCATGTTCTGCTAAACTGTGTTATAGACGAGCTTGTCTACTGAAAATGTCTTTTATGAAAGGGGAGAAAGTAATACGCAAGGGGAACCTACAAGTGAAGGAAATGATAATCTCAGAAGAAGTGAGAGAATAGCACAGAAGAATAGGAATGTAACTACCCAGGATTTTCATTACCCCCAGAAGAGAGGGAGGGGGCAAAGGGAACAATACAACAGTTGGAATCACCCGACGAACTAATTTCAAGAACTATAGTGAATGAGGACAATAGCACAACATTATTTCAAGGGTGACAAATTAAACATAGGAAAGACAATTTTACTATTTTTAATTACACCGATCTATCAATAACAGACATTTTTTTTAGTTTACTTTCCAAGGGTTTTTATTATGTTCCCCTTAGGCCTTCCCCCATGGTTACAACCTTGATTGATTTAAAGCTTTTTATGAGGCAGCTCAATTTTAACTTATTGTTTAAAGATGAACGAAACTTTGAAAAGACTCTTACAAGAAAAAGTACCTTCAACCCGCCTGTCCACCCCACCATTAAAAATTTTTGAGGAGTTGGTTGAGACTGACATTAGGAAACTTAAGGCGAAAGATTATTTTAAAACAACTGACAATATTACTGAGGATGAGTTGACTTTAATTAAAAAGCTCAAAATGGAGGGGACAAGGGGGGAGGTGCTGTCTTGATGTACACCTGGGACTATGAGGCTGCCTTGCACACTGTGTTACAAGATACTGAACAATATGAACTTGTCTCAAGAAATAAGATCAATATAGCTCAAGCTAAAATAAATTATTCACTATATGACCATTTAATGCAAAATGCCATTAATGAAAAGTTATATAACTATTTATTAGTAAAAAAAACAAGGTTGCCCAGATTTTGGAATTCCAAAGACACAGAATTTGAACCCCCTGAAATTTAGACCTATAGTTTCAGAGGGTGGAAGTGTCACAGAACCCTTAGCCAAATTTATCGACTTCTCCTTAAAACAACATGTAGAGAAAATTAAACACATATGTAAGGATTCATGGGACTACCTCAAAGGAGTGGATCAGAGTTTATTTTTACCTGAAATGTTTATGGTCACTGTGGATGTGGTAGACTTATTTCCTAGTATACCACACAACACAGGCCTGGAGTGGTTAGGAACTTACTTATCTAATGAAGTCCAACTGTGGGCCAAGTTTACTAATTTAATTCTGGAATTTATGGAATTAGTTCTAGAAAATAACTTCATTCACTTTAAGGGGGAATTTTATCGTCAGAAAAAAGGTGTGGCAATAGGTGCCTCTTGTGCCTCCATGTACGCAAATTTGGTATTATACCAATGGGAAAAGAAATATATTTTTACCAGTACATGGTATCAGGACATCTTATACTATAGAAGATTTCTGGACGATATCTCCTTTATGTGGATGGGAAACGAACGAAGTTTAATGGAATTCATAGATTACATCAACAGGACGACCACATTTTTTAGATGTCCTTCAAGAATGCAACTGCAGTCCTTACATATGGGTTGTCCTGCCTCAGGCAGCCCTTCGGTCGGCCGGATTCCAAAGTCTGGGTCCGGCGTCGGCTGATGTCGCCTCCTCCCTGACGTCAGAGCGGCTGGGGTATAAAGGCATCTGCCGACGCCATCTTCTTCAGTCTTTCTTGCTGCGCGGTGCCCGAAGCAGAAGCAGTTCGCAAGTGCCGGTCGGTCAGCTCCTGTGTTTCAGTTACCGAAGTCATCTAAAAGCTAAGTACCCCGTTGGGGAACATTTTTTTCTTGCCTCAGCCGATGTCAGAAAAAATTGAAAAAGTTAATAATTGTTTGTCTTGTGGTAAACCAATACCTCATAAGGACTTTCATTCTTACTGCCTCCCTTGCCTGGGCCCAGACCATGACGTCTCGGCCTGTGCTGCCTGTGCTTGCTTTAATAAGCGCACACTCAGGCGCCAGGTAAAATTTGTCGAAGACTTTTTTGGCGAATCCTTTGCTTATATCATGCCGTCGGAACAACCAACAACACAATCTACCAAAAAACGCAAGGACCGGGACCGACATCCTCGGCCCGCGTCTTCCACCGATACTACTCCTAAGCCCTCTGCGAGTGTTTCGGTCCTTTCGGAAGTGGTAATTCTACCGCCCCAGGCCAACGACACCGCTTTAACACGTTCTTCGGTCCCCGAGATTACACCGGTGCCGGTTGTTGATTTTCCTCCAGAAACCGAAGCTCTGGATTTACCCGACACCATTCCTGTGGACAAGGTTACCCCTGCACGTGGGGCAGCTAGGCCTCCGGTATCCATGTCCATCAAGGCCTTTGCACGTGCTAAGGCTGCCAGCCAGGCCAAGGCCCACCCTAAGCCTACTGCTCAGGGTCCCTCTTCTGATAGACAGATCATGACTCTTGCTGCAGATTTAATCTCTCTCATCAGAGGTTCTCAGCCGCACCCGGACAGAGGTTCTCAGCCTCCTGCAGATAAAAGGCCTAGAACTGAGCAGACAGACACCCTCTCCTCAGATGAAGCCTCTGGGGATTCAGAGCACTCAGATACCCAGGAAGAATCCTTCCAAGCCTATGAGGATTCGGATGCTGAGGATTCTATTCCCTCTGCCTCCAAAAGGCCTAGAACTGAGCAGACAGACACCCTCTCCTCAGATGAAGCCTCTGGGGATTCAGAGCACTCAGATACCCAGGAATAATCCTTCCAAGCCTATGAGGATTCGGATGCTGAGGATTCTATTCCCTCTGCCTCCCCTCCAGAGGATATTTCTTTTGGTGAAGTTCTCCACTCCATGAGAGAACATTTTCAGTGGCAGCGTCAGGAATTCTCTGACTCCAGGAAAAGGCTACGTACCTTCCTTAAGCTGCCCCAACACAGACCTTTAGCTATTCCTCCAGTGTTGGATGTCCTTGATGATGTATACTCAGACTCCAGTGCTTCGCCTGATTCTCTCCCTCCTGCTCCTGTCAAACCTGACGGATATTACAGGGTCCCTGAAACCCATAAGCATCTCTTTAAGGCCCACTCTGTGGATTTAGAGACTATTTCACAGGGCCCCAAGGCAGTGGCTTCTTCCTCGGCCAAAAACCCTCTGCCCGCTGACAGGGAAGCCAGGTCCCTGGAGAGATGGGGCAAAAAAGTTTATACCTCTTCCACCCTTGCCATGAGGTCACTTAACTGCCTCTTTCATATGTTTCAGTACCAGGATTTCTTAATGGATGATTTGCAGAAAAAGTTAGCCTCTCCTGAGACTATAGATAGAAAGGCATTGCAGGACTTGTTTCATAACACTCAGCAGGTTAGCAATCATTTTCTACAGTGTGGTTATGATGCATTGGAAGCTTCATGTAGGGCAGCCATGACAGGGGCCATTATACGTAGACATGCTTGGTTGAAAGAACAGCCACTGCCAGACCATGTTAAAGTTAAGCTCCTGGATGCACCTCTGGAAAAACAGAAGCTTTTTGGTGCTAATGCACAGGATGTGCTGAAGTCTATTGAAGAAAAGGCAAAATCAGTACAGACTGTCAAGGATTTCCTCCAGGTTCAACCTCCCAGATTCAGTAGGAATTGGCCTTCTAAGAATTGGTCCTTTCCAGACTCGGACAAGTTTCAAAGAGGAAAGAACAGGCGTGCTCGAGGTAGAGGGCAATACCGAGGCTCCTACAGGGGCCGACAATGGCAACCACCAAATCAAAGAAGTGGAGCAGGGAGTTCGCCTGCACCACAGGGACAATCACAATGACTTGACTATCAATCCGCCTACCAAGGCTCAAAGAGAAGCTCCTCTAGGCGGAAAATTATCCTTATTCTCAAAGAACTGGCACATTTTAACAAAGGACAAATGGATTCTGGACATAATAGACAAAGGTTACAGGTTCCACTTCCACACCTTACCAACGAGACAAGGCATGCCAAACCTGACACAAAATCATAGGGCAGAGGCTCTCTTACAAGTTGCAAAGCTGTTACAAATAAAAGCTATAGAAAAAGTACCTCCACAGGAACAAGGCCAGGGATTCTATTCAAGACTGTTCCTTGTTCCAAGAAAAGAAAAGCAATGGAGGCCTATACTGGACTTGTCTATTCTAAACACCTTTCTCATTGTGCCAAAATTCAAAATGCTGACGTTACAGCAACTCCTTCCCATGCTGGGCAAGGGGTCTTGGCTGGTTACTCTGGACCTCAAGGAGGCATACCTGCATGTCCCAATCAGACACAGCTGCAGAAGATAATTTCTTGCAGGAACAGAGCATTATCAATTCTCAGCATTGCCGTTTGGCTTATCTACTGCGCCCAGAGTATTCACGAAATGCCTGGCATCAGTAGTTGCACATTGCAGACTCCAGGGGATTCAAATATACCCTTACCTGGACGACTGCCTCATACAAGCAGACAGCAAACAAATATTGATAAAAAACTTGGACTATGTCATTCGGTTGCTACAGGCTTTGGGATACACAGTCAACATTCAAAAATCAAGGCTATTACCATCCCAAAAGATTATTTTTCTAGGAGCAAAACTGGACACACAATCACAAATGGCTTTCTTCACAGAGGAGAAACAGCAGCATTTACCAGATTACTTCAAAAACCTAGCAGAACATACCCAGCTGACCGCAAGGAAGATCCTGCAGGCCCTGGGTTTCATGGCATCTTGCATCCTTCTGATCCCCCTGGCAAGATTACACATGAGGAAGCTACAATGGTATCTAAAAAGCTTATGGTCTCAACACAGCCACAACCTGGAAGACGTAATACCACTCATTCCATGCCTGCAAAGGGAATTTTTGTGGTGGGCTCAAGCAAGCCAGTTAAACCAAGGCATGTCCTTCAACAAAGTTCAAGCAAGTCAAACCATTACAACAGACGCCTCAGATCATGGATGGGGGGCGCACATGGAGGACAGATGCATTCAAGGCCAATGGACTCCCAAGGAAATGCCTCTGCACATAAATCAAAAAGAGATGCTGGCAGTGATGCATGCCATAGAAGCCTTTGGAAAATTTCTTCAACAAGGCCATCTGCTAATAAGGGACAGACAACACCACTGTCATGTGGTATATAAACAAACAAGGAGGCACTCACTCGTATCCCCTCTGCAGACTAACAATGGCTCTTTGGGAAAAATCCCTGAAACTGAACATCCATTTGCAATCCCAGTTTGTTCCGGGCAAGGACAATGTACTGGCGGACAGGTTGAGCAGAAATTTCATGGATCCACACGAATGGATGCTGCATCCACACATTTTCTCACAAATAACAACTGCATGGGGAAGACCAGACATAGATCTATTTGCTTCTCATCTAAATCACCACCTGGACAAGTTCTGCTCAAGGACTCACCATCCTCTAGCCTGGAGAATGGATGCCCTCTCCTTCAGCTGGAATGCCCTGAAAATCTATGCATTCCCTCCTCTACCATTAATGACCAAGGTGTTACTGAAGATCAAAGCAGAGCAACCAAAAGGAATACTGATTGCTCCAGTCTGGCCGAGGCAGCATTGGTATCCCTTGCTACTGAGCATAACTCACGCCAAACCGTGGCCCTTGCCCCAATGGCCTCTGCTCCTAACACAACACAATTACAGGACGGTTCATCAAAACCTGCAAACATTACAACTGGCAGCTTGGAGGGTTCCATGACTTTGTCCCATGACACCCTCTCCGAAAAAGTTCAGGAAGTCTTGCTAGAAGCATGCAGACCTTCCACCAGAAAAACCTATGTGGCCAAATGGAAGAGATTCATCATCTGGAATGCCAAAAAGGGACAGGATGCATCAGTGATGAGCATACCTCAGATATTAGAATACTTGGCACAAATGTTTCATAAGGGCCTCTCATATTCATCCATTAAAATACACGCTTCAGCAATCTCAGCAAACTTCAACTGTGATCCACCTGTGTTTTCACATCCCTTGCTAAGACAGTTCCTAAGAGGGATAAAGAATATCAAGCCTCCCAGAAAACCACCAGTTCCTGCATGGGACCTCAACTACGTCTTGGAAAAATTAACTCTTCCTCCTTTTGAACCAGCAGCAACTTCAGAAATGCAATTCTTCTCCTGGAAATCAGCCTTCCTGTTGGCAGTTACCTCAGCAAGAAGAGTCTCGGAGATACAGGCCCTCATGGCAGTACCTCCCTTTCTCATTTTCCATCAGGACAGAGTTTCTCTAAGGACCAATCCTTCATTCATGCCAAAGGTGATATCCAGGGTGTCTCTAAATCAAGCAATTCACCTGCCTACCTTCTTTCCCAAACCTCAAAATAAAGGGGAAAAGCTGCTGCATACTTTAGACATACACAGACAATTATGCTACTACTTGGACAGAACAAAGACCACCAGGAAGTCTGACCAACTATTTGTAGCCTATGCTGCCGGAGTGCAAGGAAAGGCAGTCTCCAAACAAACAATTTCAAAATGGATTGGACACTGCATCAGATTCTGTTACTCCTTCCATGGAAAGAGTGTGCCAGCCAATATAAGACCACACTCAACCAGAGCTATAGCCACATCCACAGCCTTTCTAAGAGGGGTGGCTACAAAGGACACTCTAGAGGCTGCTACATGGAGCTCCATGCATACATTTACCAAACACTACAACCTGCCTTTATACTCCAGGTCCTGAGCAGGCTTTGCTTCTGCAGTCCTGCAGGGTCTTTTAGCTACACCATCCCTTGTTTAGATCCTACCACCCCCAGCCTGGCTATGGTATTCAACCCATATGTAAGGACTGCAGTTGCATTCTTGAAGGACATAGTACAGTTTTGTACCTACCATAAATGTAGATGTCCTATAGATATGCAACTGCAGTCAGGTTTTCCCTCCCTCCTACCACTCTGTTTGTTCCCTAGGGTCCTTCCCCCTCTCCTATTTAGTTGGGGATATCTGTTATGGTGTATCTGTTTATTACTGTTGTGCATGTCTTGAAATTTTTGCTTATCCATTCACAAAATTTAGCCTTCCTTGGAGTGCACCTGGCGTCTGAGGCAAGAAACACTGAAGAAGATGGCGTCGGCGGATGCCTTTATACCCCAGCCGCTCTGACGGGGAGGAGGCGACATCAGCCGACTCCGGACCCAGACTTTGGAATCCAGCTGACCGAAGGGCTGCCTGAGGCAGGACAACCCATATGTAAGGACTGCAGTTGCATATCTATCGGACATCTACATTTATGGTAGGTATAAAACTGTACTTTTTACTTATAACATCAGTAAACACCAACTCGATTATTTAGACATTTCACTAGTGACGGATTATTCAAATAGTTGTGTTCAGTCTAAGATTTACAGGAAAAGCACTTTTTCAAATGCATTCCTGAATTACCACAGTGGACATCCCTTCTATCAAAAGAAGGCGATAGTGAAGGGTCAACTAATTAGGGCTTCACGAATGTCCAGCATGGACGAACTTTTCAATGAGGAAGATTCCATTTTAAAGGGATTCTTTATGGACAAACAATATCCGGAAGCCCTGGTAGAAGCACTAGTTGTAGAAATTTCTGAGAAGAGGGCAAATAAATATCCTCCTTTATTGGGAGTGGGGGTTAATGAGATGTCCCCAACCCCTTCAAAACACATTTTACAAGGAAAAAATAGTTTTATACACACTTTCTCCAACAACTCAGATCAAATCGAGAAGATTATCAAGAAATATTGGCCCATTCTCAGACTTCAGGAAGATCTTAAGAATTCTATGCCCAGTTACCCCTCTTTTGTTAGGAAAAGGGGCAGGAATTTGAAAGAACTTTTAGATATTAGGTTAGAGGATCCACAGAATCACAATAGAAAGAAATTAGGCACTTATCCCTGTGGGATGTGCAAGCAATGTCACACTATGCTAAATTCGGGGTCCTACTACCTTCCCTCTAGAAGATTTAAGTTCCATTCCAACAAACATTTTAACTGTGGATCCAAGGGGGTGGTCTATCTTGGTTCCTGTGTTACGTGCCATGCTTTTTACATTGGGAAAACCGAAAGGGTGTTTAGGAGAAGGGTTTACGAACACTTCAATGACATCAATGTAAGGAAGGAAAGTAATGCCTTTTATAAACACTCCTTGACATGTAAGGACATGGACATAAAGTTTATGGTGTTGGAACAGGTACAACCGGATATAAGAGGGGGTAGTTGAGAGTCAAAATTAGAATACCGTGAGCTATTTTGGCAGCTCCGGTTAGACACTACTAGATACCCAGGTCTGAATGACACCCTCAACATCACTAGTGTTTTGAAATTGAGACAAGCTCGTCTATAACACAGTTTAGCAGAACATGACATCTATTGTTTTATTCACTTTTGAATCCATAAGATTTTATAATATGATATATGGAATGTTATACATTGGCAACTCAGATAAGAAATGTTTCACAATGCCAGTTAGTGACTCTAGGTTTTAGATTGGAGTTTTAATTTCAGCCCCGATGGTTAAAAGGGGTTACTGCACTTATTTGTATTATAAAACTATAAAAATATTTTACAGAATTGTTTTATGACATATTTTAATAGTTTGTATTCAATTTCAACTTCATTATGCTATTCAGTCGCCAAGACATTTTTAGAAAATGAATTATTTTTAGAAAATGAATTATTTTTAATGATAATAAGAATGTATTTTAGAATTTCCTTATATAGGTTCATAGGTTCATACTAGGCTATCTGCCCGAGGGCATTTACAAGCCTAGCCCATCGTTTTGTGGCTTACGCCACCCCTTTAGTATGGGGAACTATACCCATTATTTTGCTGTGCCTCTGTCGAGCAGTGACACTGAGGTAATCCCTGGGGTATATCTGCGATCTCCCATCCATTGGTCAAGATTTCTCTTGAACAAGGCCAGCGAGGTGCTCTGCCTCACATGTACCGGGATTTTGTTCCACAGCATAGGGAGTCTTTGGGTGATGAATCTATCCCTCCAGCACGTCCTATTAATAGCCGTGTCGAGGTTTAAGTCTCCCGCCCTTGTGGCTCTGATGGATCTAGATTTTTTGAGGTGAAGCATATTCATCAAATCTGGGTTTGACATGGCCTTGTATGTTAGGCACAGGTCACCTCTGAGCAAGCTGTAGACTGAATAGAGCTGGAGTTCTTTCAGTCGGGCAGCATAGGACAGATTTTGAGACCCTTTATCCTTTTGGTGAGGAACTTTTGTGGCCTCTCCAGCTGCTGCAAGTGTCGGGTCAGATACATCCCGAATGGGGCATTGTACTCAATCATTGGTCTGATGGGTAAAGGGAGACTATGACCTCCCTTGATCTAGATGAGAATCCCTTCATGATAAGGTGGGCAATGTAGAAGGTCTTCCTAACTACTTTAGCTACATGGGTGTCGAATGACAGACTACTATCAACCTGGGTCCCCAGGTCCCTGATAACTTCTTCTGTGCTCAGTGGATTGCCACCTATTTGGTAGCTAGGGGTAACCTTGTTTTTCCCAAAGGGTATGACTATGCATTTTGGCATTTAACTTCAGGCCGTGGCTCTGGCACCAGTTATCCGTTTCTGTGAGACCCTTCTGAAGGATATCTGTGTCAGATGTGTTTTCTACTATGGCCCAGTTTGCAGTCATCTGCAAACTTTGTCAGCCATAACCCTCCTGTGTTTGCTTGTACTTGGAAAAGTAGATGCCAAACAAGAGTGGGCCCAGGACTGAGCCCTGTGGGACACCACTTGTGACAGGCTTTGAGTCTGACATGGCGCCAGCAACTCTGACCCTGTGGGTTCTGTCACTCAGCCAGTTTGCAACCCATCTTGTGATGTATGGGTTAACATTTAAGCTGATGAGTTTTTCAATGATACCCGAGTGGGGTATTGTATCAAGGCCTTAGCCAGATCGAGGTAGGCTGTATGGACTGCCTTTCCTCGTCAATGGCTTTGGTGACTGTTTCAAGAAGTCAACCAAGTTTAAAAGGCATGATCTGCCTTTGACAAAGCCAAACTGGGTTGGATCCAAAGTCTGCAAATTCCCTATGTCTTTATTTATGAGCTCCATTATGATCCTCTCCATGGCTTTGCAGATAAGGCTTGTCAAGCTAATGGGCGGTAATTTCCAGGGTCGGTGGAGGCACCGCCTTTGTGAACTGGGACCACAGTTGCAGTCGCCACTCCTGATCCAGAGGTAAGACTTTGATTAAACAGCTGTCCTAGCTGTGGGTTTAATTCCTCATTGAGTTCGTGGAGCACACAGCCGGGGACACCATCAGGTCCCATGGATGCTGTGTTTTTTGCTTTGGAGAGAGCAGTTCTCACTTGGGCGCTGGAGATGTTTGGGGGGGCTGCAATCGTTTGGTATAGATATCTCTCCTTTTGGGGGGGGGGAGAAGTTTGCACTGAACCTGTCAGCCAGTATGTTGGCAATGTCTGTAGGATCAGTAATCTTCACATCATTTTGAACTAGTTCTGAGCATATCTGGGAGTTTCCTCCTAGGTTTCTAACATAGCTAAAGAAGGCCTTATGATTGTCTTTTGAGTCTTTAGCTATTTTTCTCTCGAAATTTGCTTTGGATGATTTTATGAAAGCTCTTAGTTTTTTACTTATAGTGATCAAGGGTGTCTTACCTTTTAAGGATTTTGCTCTATCTTGTAGTAGCTTCCTCCTTTTATTGTAGAGTTTGTTTATGGCTGGGGTCCACCAGACTGGACGCTTGCCTTTGGTACTAAGAGTCTTTGTTTTGTTTGGGATTGCCTTATCCATGCAGTTCTGCAGGTGCTGGTAGAAGGTGTTTGTAAGTGATTCAGCGGCTTGAGTACTGTTTTCCGCCGGCTCAGGGGCCTTAAAGGAGACCACACTAGTCTTTAGAAGTGTGAAGTCGGCTTTGAGAAGTTCTTTACTGTGGTCTTTTTATTTCAGGTGGGGTGGGATGAGGACCTCCAGCGAGATTAGTTTGTGATCTGATCTCACCAGTGAGGGGTATACTTCGGTGTTGAACATTGTGCTCCCATGTTCGTGATGATGAGATCAAGTATGTTATCTCCTCTTGTGGGATGGTGACTAGTTGTTCCATGGCATTTGAGTTTATGAATTCCAGGAACTTTTGGGCTAGGGTGTTTGGGCTTGAGTAGTGTTCCCAGTCTATATTAGGGTAATTGAAGTCACCTAGTATGATGGTGTTTGGTGATACATTTATCCCCTCTAGTGTTTTCAGGAAGGCCATGTGAGGTTCCTGAGTTTGTGAGGGTGGCCTGTAACATGCTACAATTTGCAGAGCAGTCTTGCCTATGGTTAATTGCACCTGGATGGTCTCCGATGCATCGTGCGTTGCCACCAGTCTTGAGGTGTGGGTGTCCTTGATGAATATGGATACCCCCTCCTTTCTTGGTATTGTCCGGATTTTGGGGCGGAGCATGATCTGAGGTAAAACCTGATAGCACTGGGGTGCTCGCAGGAGCCTTGAACCAGGTTTCTGTCACAGCACAGACATCGATGTTCTCCATACTGAGAAGGGCCCGTGCATTTTGAGATTTAGACTTCTGGCATTGAGCAGCATTACCCTTAGTTTTTCCTTTTTGTGTTCTAGGGTGGTAGGTTTAGAATTTGAGCCTTGCCTAAAAAGGCACTATGGGGTGGCAAGAGCCTTTACCAATATCCGGAATCCCAGGGGTGACAGGTGCAAGCCGTCCCTTGCGAAGCGTGGCTTGTCCAGCATGTCATCCCAGGCAGACAGATACTGGATCCCCTTTGAATGACACCAGTGTTTAAGCCAATTGTTAAAGCTGATCATCATATCTCTGTATTGTGGCATCACTCTTGGTGAAGGTAGGATACTGCTCAAGGTCAGGGTCATACCTGCCTGGGCTACATAATCAGAGAGCTCCTCAATGTCTCTTTTCATGTAGTCCAAGGAGGTACGTCTCAGGTCGTTTACACCAGCGTGGACAATGACTGAGTCATATTTGTACTTGCTGTTGAGAGCCCTGAGTGCTTGCGTTATGTGGTGGATTCTAGCGCCCGACAGGCAGCTTACTGTGACCTTCTCCTTACTCAGTCTGGTGAGCGGGACGTCAGTGTGTCTGACTATGGAGTCACCAATGACTAGTGTGTCTGGCATTGTGTTTGGCCTTAAGGGCTGTGACTGTTTGACACTCTGACTGTGAGGTCTACGTGTTGCAGGTGTTGTGTTCTGAGGTGGTGGTTGTTTGGGTGTCTGCTTTGGTGGCCTCTGCTGTTTTGGTAGATTTTTGATCAGAGCCTCCGAGTATGTCTTTGTGTGTTTGTGTATGATTTGAGGTTGTAATGGTGCTATGTGAGACTGGGTCTATGGTGTGTGTGGTAACCTTCTCCTCCTGACTGGTCTTGCCAGTCCTATGTTGAGAGAGCTCAGCCTCCAGTTTGGCCGTATAGTTGCATCTCTCGCATGTATTTGTGTTTTGTGGGAGGAGGAGAGGGTTGTCTGTGTACATGAGGCAATTGTGACATTGCCTCAGTATTCCCAGGTTCACCAGCTGAGCAGGAGAGGACACTAGCAACTGATCCCTCGACATGCTAGAAGGATAGATAAAAAGATTCAGGGGGACGTGGGTGACCGAGAAATGGGGGGTTACCTTTTTGGGGTACTATCTATGACAAGAGTGCCGTATCAAGGTAATAAGTACTGTAGGAGCAAGTGCTAGGTTTAACAGATAGAGAATAGTCTACTTGGAGTCAAGTGGAGATGATCTTTTTAGTTATAGGATACGCTGATTAGATCAGTAGTATAGTTCGAGGAAGGTAGTTTTAAGGGAAAATTTGAAGAGTGGACTTTAGGTAGCCGAATAGTTTAAACCTGCCTAACCGGCGCTGCCCTAGTGTGCAACAGTGGCAGCTCCGTGCTAACAGCGTTTTTAGCGTTTTTATACCAGGGGCTGGAAAAAGCTAGAAACTGGCCCAAAACGACCAATAAACTACTAGTTACTGGCTGAAACCTCACAAAACTGGACAAAGGCAGCTCAATGCTTCCCACTCCCACTGGTAAGCAAGGTAACTTCCTCTCCCCCAAATAAGGCAAGGAAACAGTACACAGGAACTACAACCAAAGCCCAGGAATCAGCAACTCTGAAACTGGACTAAACTAGTAAAGCAGGAAAAACAAGAGTTTTTTTTTCTTTTTTTTTCTTTTTTTTTCACAAAACAGGCAGAAACAGGTACAGCAAACACTTATAAATGCTATGAATTAGCTACTACAGCTTACACAGAAGAATTTGCTACAAGTACAGTCAAATAGTAACAAACAAGGATTCCAAGTGCAATATTAAGTCAAACTTAATATTGCACTTGGAATATGGTGATTTTCCTGTTGGGAAAGGTTCACAGGAAGTCATGTGATGATTCTGGAAGTATTTAATGTGAATGAACTTCCAGCAATGTTGTTTGCCTTGAGAAAGCTCGCATGTGGTCGAGTGAAAGCGCTTGGATGATATTGTGGATTTTTACTTTGCCTGGTTACATTAAAGGATCTTTTTGGAGACCTAGCAGCTGTTTGATTTCTTCATCTGCTTATTTTGAAAGCCTTTGTTTACGTGCTTCTGGGTCCTGTGGTGCCAAGTGATTTTCATTCTTGGTTTGATTTTGCAAATACCATTCTTTCCAACATTATTTGTATTCAATTTCCACACAATTTTATTTTCGTACTCTCTTGTCTCTTCATTCACATATTTTTTCCATCTTTTGTTAACATGATCTTTTCCCAAAACAAATGATTTCAAACTGTATTCTATTAAATTTCTAATCTGTCTTTTTAAAGCCTATTAAAACTCTATACAGATTCAATGATGCTGCATTGTCAGTTTGGTTAATTAACCCTAACACCCCTGCTTTACATACAGAATCCCTCTTCTAACTGGATTTAACCGTAATCCCCATATAAATGAAAATACAGTATACATAATCTCTTTCTCATAGATAGAATCATGTAAATACTTGCTAAATAGGCTAACTTGCCTAAAATATTGAATTTATTAAATATACTTTTATATGACAGTTTGATTTCCAAAACATACATGTATCTCTTAATTTCAAAATAATTTTCTCCTACTGTTTCTTCCTATGCTCACCTGATCCAAATACTTTTCCCAGTATATCTATAACCTTAACATTGAACTGTATCTTTTCTGTATTTCCCATAAATCCAAAACTATTACTTTTATTCTTATTTATACAGAAAATCAAGCATCCTTAAGTATTTATTTAGTTTTCTAATTCCCTTTTCTATCCATTCTTTATTCTTAGTAATTAAAAGTATATATGCATATGTTTATATTATTGGCATTTTTATTTCCTCTGTTATCTTATAACCTGCCATGCTTAAGACTCTATTCATTTTATTGTCAACCACATTCATAACTAAAGCAAATAAAATACTACTTGCAGGACATTTTGCCTTATTCCTCATTCTGTTTTGATTTCTTCACTTAGCCATCCATTTAATATTGCTCTTACATTATTCTCATATACTGACCTAATTATTTTTATTATCCTTTCATTTTTATTATGAATCTGCTAATATATCCCATAAACATTCATATTGTATTCTATCAAATGCTTTGCTCAAATCTCCTACAAGGACTTTGGTTTCCACTTTTTTATTTATAATATCTATTACTTCTTTTATTATCCATAATAAATCTTGACTTCCTTTCCACCAAAAATTGTACATTCAAGTAATTTATCTACTTAATTTTACTCTCAGAAATATCTTATCTGTGCTATGCAGCATTGCTGGTCTACAATTTCTGTTGTATCTTTTTTCCATATACATTTCTTAATCCCAGTACACAGCTCTTTGTCTACCACATCTGTCTTTAACCATTCATTTATTCCCTTCACAAAAATAGTTTTTGCCAATCTTCCATATTAATTATACATATGATACTCAATATCATCCATTACTGTAGCTTTTCCAAATTGTTATTTTAATATTCCACTTAACTCGTCTACATTTATATTTTGCTCCAAGCTCTGTTATCTTTTCTTCTTAGTTTAACTGTCTGTTTTTGTTTTACTTTTATCTCTTTCTTTACAAAAGTATACTTCCTAATCATCTGAAGTATTCCAGTTTGTGTCATTCTTTCTCCATTATTATTCTTTAATTCCCTTATTTTCATATTTTCCTTTTACTAATTTATTCCACTGTTTTTTTTTTCTTGTAAAAAGTATGTTTGCATAACTTTCATAATCTTCTCCTGATTTATATAATATATTTTCTTCTATTTCTCATAAAAGTCATTTTTTTAATATTACTCTAAACACTTCCTGACTTGGCTGCCTATATTTTAATTTCTATAACATTCTCTTTTCAGCTTGACACTCCAGAAAACACTTTTAATACAATATTTCTCCACCAACTTGTCCGATTTTCATAAAACATTCTCACGTCTATATGATCCTTCCATAATCTTTTAATCTCTTCCTTGCCTTCTTTATCTAAATCTTTTTCATTATGCCTCTTAATACCTTTATCTATTCTCATGTATCCTTCTTTCCCCAGTGCAACTATCAGACACTAAAAAATCAGTTTCCTTTCTTATCTCATTTCTTCTGCAAGTCCATTAATTGTTATCCCATGTATAACTTTCTACTTTTCATTATCTTATATACAATCCTAACATCACTACTTTTACTTTTTTATTCTTAGATAACAATTAAAGTCCCCCACTTGTAATATCCATATTAACTCCTATATAATTTAGAATTTTTTAAAACATTATCTCTTTCCTTCTTCGTAACGTGTATATTGCAATAATTCTGTAAACATGTTTTCCACCTTAAATCTACCACCACGATTCTTCCCAATTCTGCTATTGTAAAATCTGAAATTTTAATATTCTCCTGGCATAACTCACATATTCCTCATCCTGTATCCTTTCCTATATTCCACTTAATATCTTCACCCCATAACGCTTCAGTTTATAACCTTTCTTCTGTAAAAATGTTCATATCTTCTAGTATAATTATATGCATACCACGTGATACACACTATTATAATATGCCTAACTTCTTTTAATATTCTTTATGCAATTAACAGTTAATGCTGAGATCTTCAACCTTAAAATAAAATTATCCCTTTCCACATATATCCTTTTTACCTCTTTATTTTCTTTCACACCTGTGTTTAAACTTCCTTTTACTCTTTCAGCCTTTTTCCTATAGAATTTTTCTTTCCACTCACTACCTGTCAGTTTACATATTCCTCTTCACTCGTGTCAAGCACCACTTCTTCCTCTTCCTTTTATTCATTTTTTCATCCACTGTTATGTCTTTATTGCTTCTTTGTATAGTAATCTGACCTTCCTGTTCCTTTTTATATTCCTATCTTTGTCATGTATATAATACTGTATATGTTCTTGTTTTATAAAGTCTATATATTCTTCACAATCCACCCATGTATGTCCATTTTCTCCACATTTTTATTTCATATCACATTGTTTAGCTTCATCCCGATTTATCACAAAAAAATTAATTTGTCACAATCACTTATTAGATGATTATCTTTTCCACAAAGAAAGCATGGTTTTGGCTGTCCTCTATATTTAACAAAACCTCTATTGCCATCTACATTTATCACCCTTGGAAAGTGTACATTTGTATTTTCCATTTTCAAAATAACCCCACATTCCCAACCCCCAGTCCATAAATCTCTGTCATATATATTTTTGTTGTGTTCCTAATTTCTTTATGTATAGTTTTGAAATGATCCTTTAATGCTTCTTTTTAAACTTCCATTCTAAATTCTACCAAACTTCTCTTTTTGGTTTCTCAATGAAATGCCTGCACCACATAAGAGTTTCAAGGATTACAGTTCTTTTTTAAATCATACTGTTCTAAAACATTTTTCATATACTCTCCCTTTTTAAACAGTATATCACAGTATGTCTATTAATGTGAATGAAAGCTCTCTATTGGGGGAATACTCCATGGTGCAATCACAGTGTCCCAAATTTCATACCTTTAGAGTCCTTTTTCCTTCCTTACTGCTTAATCTTATCACAAATTTCTTTACTGCCGTAATTTCTTCCACTTTTCTCTCTCCGTCTTTTACTGTCTGTGTGTAAGATGTCTTCCTTACTGCAACCTTAACTTAATCCTGTTGCATTTTTCCATGATTTCACCCCATGAAGCTGCAACTTCACTCTCTGGTTAGTCATCTCCTTCAAATAAATATCCCACAACCCTCCCGACTGGAGGGTTGTTATAATGCAGTTTTGTGTAGCTACCTGTTCATTGAAGAGACAAAGTAATAATCTCACACAGACCTCCAAAACACTTGTAAAACTGATATAAAGAATAAAAAAAAATATTTGAATGCTTTATTTAGGCATTTACATCTTCATGAGAATCATCAGTTTGAATTTATAGTTTTGGAACAAATATCTTATGGTCTTAAGAGCTAGAATATAGAAGAGCATTTGTTTTGAAGTGAATTGAAGTGGCAATTAAAATTTAATGCATTGTATTTTCCAGGTTTAAATGACTGTTTCTTTTAATTCTGTATTAAAATTAAAATATTTAGGTATGTAATTCATTACATAATTTAATTGGTGCTTTTTAGAGCATGATGGTTTTGGTAACTTATTTAAGTTTAATGGTGAAGTGTTATTAGTTCTGATTAAGTTCCTGCAAATAGATGGAATGAAAGCCCTTAACTTCTGTTTTTAATATGTGTCGTTGATCTTCTGTTTTTAGTATGTGTCATTTGAACATTAAATTTTGGTTGTACTGTGCATCAGTGGAATTTTTTTGTACTTTTATCTGTTCATTGAAGAGGTTTTGCTGAAACATTTCCTCCATATCACACAGCGATAAATCCTCCTTTCTTCTAACATCCACCTCTTGAAAAGGCTGTGCTGCCTGTTCCAGTCCATCATCTATGTACTGTCTTTGCACAACTCTTCTGTCACAACCTCCACAGCTGTATAATTCATCATGCCATCTCTAACTTCATCAGTCACTAGCAACTTCCTTACTAATTCCATCACACTATTGCCTCCCTCCTTGTCTGAGCCACCTTCATGCTTGAATGGAAGCAGGCAGTACACTCACAAAACGTGTCCCATGCAATATGACTAGGGTAAGTTCCCCAGTACCCTAGCCAAATTTCCCCCAGTCAGTATGAGTACTACCTCTGGTCTCCCCTAAAAAAAAGAGGTCACTGGCTTAGTGGGACTAACCTGATGACTAAGTGTAAATTAATAAATTAACATCAGCAGCACTACCAATTAATAATGTTTGTTAAAGGCTTACATAGTTACTAAAAACCCAGACATTGTAGATTTTACTGAATCATACCTAAAAGATTACTTCTATCTAGTTATATCTAAGAAAATTTTTCTCAGTTTAGGAAAGACTGTGAGCAAACAGGGTGGTGGGGGTCTCCATTTTATTCAGGAGAACATGCATTGTTCAAGTATGTACCATCTGGGTGGGTAACTCCATTAATGATGATGCCCTGAACTGGATACAAGCTCACAGAATTCTAACTGACCTTAATTAGCTGTCAATAAGAGTGATTTACATGCCTTCAACTCCCACCACGTACTCTGCACCACATCCTCTCCCTATCGCCCAACTTGCTGAAAGATGTTTTAAGGGATATTGATCTGGAGTGTACCAAAAAGAATATTATTGTATTAGGTAATATTCTGAATTTATTAGACACAGACAAAGCTGTTATAGACTTCTCTTGCTTGTATGTCTTTACCTAAAGGTTTAAGGAGACGGCCAGGCCAAATTCAAGCCAAGGTGGTGACTCACTGCTGGATGCTATACTAACAAACCTTTCTCATCAGTCCCCTGGTAGTACCATCCATGATGATGGTCTGAGTGACCATTGTGCTGTCTTTTTGTTCTGGTCTTTCTTGAACACCCAAGTCCCTCTCGTATGTTATTGGTAGGTTCATTGTAGAAAAAGTGGAAACTGAACTTGTAATCACGTTAGAGACCCTAGATTGGAACTTTCTCTTTAATGAGACTAGTCCTGATATGACTTTACCTCATTTCCCACTTCAACTTAGTGTAGCCCAAGACAAGTTGTTGCCCAGCAAACTGGGGTGTCTTTAGGTCCTGAAGTGTTCTGACTTTCATCTGATGTTAATGCCCTTCTCAAACAAAGGGATCAGACAGGAGTGATATCAAAGAAACACCATCTGAAAATGGACTTACACAAGGATTATCTGAATGCAGATGGAGTAGAATTTCCACTAATGTTGCCGGAGAAGTCTACCACAGGGAAGGCATAATGCCATAATATCACACCCTTGATTACTTCAGAAATAAAATAAAGCTTTGAGTGTTGAGTTTATGCAGGTTGACAGTCAAAATGGACTCTTCCCCAAATAGTTCTTTTGCTAATAACTTCAAATGACATTATTACTTTTCCAAAATTGCAGCAGGCTGTTGGAAACAACTTCTGGCTGAAGTTCACATTTAGTGTACTCTAGCTAGTTTTCAATTGAAACTGAAAGATTATCTTACACTGGTATACAAGTACAAATACTTTAGAGATGTAGGCTAATGTAGATGTGACAACCCCTTAGGTGAGTTGTTCATAGCCTTTGCTTTTCTACATAAAGTCAGTGTCTTTTCATGCAGCATCAGTCTCTGTTAATTGGAGCTTAAACATTTTTACTAAGTATTGGTTATAATTTTTCATTATTATGTATCCTGTGTATAGCTTTACACTAATGTTTCAGATCGTGATTAATACATTTCTTTGTATGCAACATAATATGGCCTGTTTCTGGTGTAACCTGTTAGAAAGCATTAATGTCCTACACATGTTTAACATCAATTAGTTATGTGTATTAAATGTACTATACCCTCTTGGACCTGTCTCGTAGCTAGTCTATTTCAGATCTTATCCAACACGCTGGCTACTCTTATCACTCTTAACTTTCCCTTACTTCACTCTCTTACAGATCTTTGTGCCTAACTTTAATAATCCCATTAATAACTTCATTGCCTGTCCATCTAATCACAAGCAAATATGCTCTTAACTACTCTAATTCTACTACTTGTTGTCCTCATAAACTATCAAATTGCTCTTACTCCCAAAATTTCCTCCCCAACCATAAGCCTCCATTTAAACCATTCTCCAAAATTCTTCACCAAAAATTGGTCCATATCTATTTAGCAACTCACCTACACTTTACTTTATTAAAAAAATACCTCTTCTCATTACCACCCTAGAACAGATCAAAAAATAAAAATTACCATTATAAAACCATTTCACTCCCTCCAACATTCTTTAAAAATTAAACTGTATAGTGACGTGTACCCTAACCCAGGCTCTCCTTTCATTTCTACCTCTCTATCACCCACACCCCCTCTGGTTATCTCCAATAACTCCAAACAACAATACTTTACCTCAGTAAATATATGTAGCATTTGTAATAAAATCGATGAACTGCATGCATGGGTCTTTCATTGTTCACCAGATGTTCTGGCTAAAACTTCATATAAAGGATTTAGTATTTCTCCAGGATACAGCATCATTAGTGCTAATAGGCCTACCAAAAAGCTAGAGGGATACCTATCCTCTATCCTAACACATATGACGTTTCTCCTGTTACAAAAACTCTGCCCAAATTCAGTGATGAAAAACTACGCATCTCTTGCATAAAATTAAATGACCACAGACTCGTTTGTATAATTGTTCTGTACATCACCCCTCGAAACAGACATCTTTTACTGGCTCTCACAGACTATTACAAATAAAACCATCATCCTAAGTGATGTCAACATGAAACTAGCATCAGCCTTCATAGCTTCAAACAGATTATTGCTTCTAGTCCCAAAAACAAATCTCTGGACATCAGTCCTTTCCGTGACTCTATTCTGGTCTCAGATCCTTACAACTACACTGCACCAGGAGTCCTTCCTTATCCCTTAATTATCACCGTCGTACATATGCTCTCAGATGAATTACTTACCATGCCAAAGAGGTATGCAAAAATACTTGTGATCTCAAAATTTAATCCTGAATCATTTTTAGCTGCTCTGAACTCCGTTAACTGGATTATTCTAAAAGCCTTGCCACTAGATGAGGCAGTAGAAAAGTTTAATCCAACTTTTTTTAATCATCCCAAACAACCATGCCCCACAACATAGGAAAAGAACAAATCTAACATTGCCCCTTGGCTTACTAATCAGAGTAGAAGTTTTGTGAAAAATAGAGACAAAGCATGGAAAGAAAAAAAAAAAACAGATATGATCACAAAAAAAAATACTCCAGGGAACTAGCAATGCCCTTTGTCCCATTAACACCTCCCTTGGAAACAGCCACCAAGATTAACTTTTACTTCCTTGACAGCATAGCTGACCTCACCAATGACTCTCTTCTGACTCCTCTGACTTATGGCTACCCCCAGCCACTAATACCTCGAACCTCAGACTAAAATCAAGTTGCTACCTCCTTCATAAAAAATTATCCAAACTTAAAACCTGCTCACCCTCTGCAGATAACCTTCTTGCAGAATACCTGAAAACTGCTGCTAATGACATTCTGTATCCATTTTCTATCTTTATAAACAGGTCAGTACAGGAATCTTATATTCCTACCATCTGGAAAAATGCCTCATCATCCCTCTTCATAAAGGTGGCACTTGTACAGAAATATCTAATTTCAGACCAATTGCCATCTTATCCCACCTCTCAAAACTATTGGAAAAATGTGTCCGTAAACACCTGTGCCAACATCTCTTAAAAGAACAATTACTAAATGATACTCAACATGGTTTTATCCCTGCTATTAGCATGACAGTTGCCCTCAATTTTACAGATAACATAAATAAAGCCAGGGATAGAGGTAAACTCATTTCATCCTTATTCCTAAACTTATCAAAAGTTTTCAACACGGTTTCTCAAAAAAACTCCTACTATAGCTGACTACAATGGGCATCTCGCAACCTACTCTTTAATGGTTTAATAATTACTTGTCATAATTCTACCAAGCAGTCAAATGGAGTTCTACCCTTTCCCCTTATCTACCCATCATTACAGGTATACCACAAGGCTCTTTCCTAGTGGTCTTAATATTTTTATAAACAATCTTGATACATCTATACAAGCATCCCTTGTGCAGTATGTAGAGGATACCACCCTTATCTGCCTCTCAGACAATCTAGGCAATTTAGAAAAGATTGCACAATGTGCTTTTAACTCTATTGAAAACTAACTTTGTAACCACCAAGTCCTTAATCCTAAGAAAATGAAACTCCTTTCATTTGTCCGAAAAAAAAAATAAGCTCACATCCCTAAACAATATGCCAATTAAAGTAGTGCCCCATACAAATCTGCTGGGAGTTACAGTAGATGACAACCTCAAATATGATCTCCACATACAGAACAATATAAAAAAAGACTCTCACAAAAAAAAATAGGAATGCTATAGAGCCAAAAAATTCCTTACTCTGTGTACCAGAGTTGCTTTTGCCACTACATACCTACTGCCCTCTGTATTATATCGTTCTCCCATCTTGACTAACCTTCAGGCCACCCTAAAATCTAAACTAGAATAGTATGTTACAATGAGATAGCTAGATTTGCAGCTCATACAAATGGCATCCTTACACTGTGACAATTACATTCATACTCCTTGGGTACTTCAAATAAAAAAGGGAATGGAGCCAAACAAAAAGTGAGCAGCAGAGATGTGCTCCACATCGCTGGATGTCTCCACTGGTCACTCTGTCTTGTAAGATTAAATGCATTTATTTTATGTATACATTTACACACACACACACACACACACACATATATATATATATATATATATATATATATATAATAACAGCAACTGCTTAAAATAACGAACGCTGTATAATCGACACAAAAAAATGAAAACACAAAATTCCAAACAAATGGAACAGAGATTTTTTCCCACGGAAAAAAATTGCTGGTCCATAAAAAAAAAGAAACACAAAATAAAGTGGGGGGGCTTTGCCCCCCACACCCCCCTACTTAAATATACGAACTCTGAGATCGCACCACAGTGGAGGAAATGGCAAAGTCCGGAAAATGGCCCAGTGATTTTTTTCCCTGGAAAAAAAAAAATCGCTAAGTGGTCTTCAGATTTACTGTTTTGACATTTAGCTGTTGATTAAACAGCATTCACTATATTAAGCATTCACTTACTTAATAGGGAACCATATATATATATATATATATATATATATATAGAGAGAGAGAGAGAGAGAGAGAGTTAAATGTATATTATTCAAAGCAATTTTAATAGGACTGATGCATGAAAGAATCCTGTGTATCAGTATATCATAATGGTATAGGAACTGGTAAACAAACAAATAAATAAATAAGGAAGATGATGTAGTTGCAGTTTTGGAAGAAAAAATGGGGAGACCAGTCACTCAAAAGACTGTACTGTAAGTATTTCTGTATGATTTTTTTGCATTTATTAGAGCTGCTGATTGGATATGCTGGAAGATTGGAAGTCTGCAAAGTTGCTGATTCATAATTTACATGAAGTATAATGCCATGTTACTGAAAGCAAAAAACTCAAGCTGCATGACAAAGCAATATTGGCAATTATCTTGCCTTGATCATCAACTAGTAAAATTTGAAGGTGAGACAAGGGGGAAAATTTGACACTGAGTTAAGTGCATGAACCTAAGAAAGAAGCGGACTGTGTAGAATGTGTTAAAACAAAGGAGTTTCCAGAGAAGTCAATAGAAAATGAGAGAGAGAATATTTTGCTAAGTTTAGCTGAGCAAAACATGTGGTAACCAAGAATGATTGTATTGCACGGCATGAAAAGGAACCTGTTTTATTTTGTTTGTGGCAGCTAGGAAGGTGGTGTATTGTGAAAGAATGATCAATTTGCATATCTCATGAATGCTCTGAAATCATTGACACTGGTGATTGAGAATAGGAGGATGACAAATAAGTATAAACTGACTTTCCCGGTGGTTCATAGGATATTTTTCAAAGACAGATATTTACTAGAGCTAGTCTGGCAATGGCTGACACAAAACTACCTCAACCTCCAGGCAGCACTATACTTGGCTAAGAAATCTAGCTAAACAGGCAATCGGATGACATAAAAGTCACATTATGAAAAAGCATCAGTCTTACCTTCTCAACTTGGCTAAAAATTTCTGGGCAGAAGTCAACCACCTGTTAGACCATACTGTAGATCAGAGTGTATGTGCTGTATCTTTAAGAAGCATATCAAGGACTGAACGTGCACATATAAATACTGGGCACATGTTATTCCCAGTGCCATTTTGAGAGTGCAGCCAGAGAGTGAGCATGTATGATTGCAGTAGTCAGTTTGTATATAATTTACTTAAGTTAGTCAGTAAACTCCTATTGTGATGTGTTTGTATATAATAAAGCTGCTTCAGTAGAACCCATGAAGACTCTTCTATTGTGTCCAAAGTAGGAGAGTGATATGGTGTCAGAACCAGGATTCCAGAGAGTGATATTCAGAGCCATGAGGTGCAGAGATGACAGTGAAGGTAAACTAAGTGAAACGAGCATGAAAAGAGCCAGAAAAGAATCAAAGGTAATGAGGATATGCACAAACAGCTTATGTTCTAAAAAACATAAATGGGGGTATTACAAGGGCACAAATTACATTATTAAACATCTAAGCAAAATGTTTAAAATTAAGATATAAGATGGGATGGCTCAGTGGTGCAGCGGTAGCATTGTCACCTCACAGCAAGAGGTTCTCTGGTTCAGTTCTTGGCTAGGGTGCCTTCTGTGAGGAGTCTGTATGTCCTCCCTGCATTCATGTGTGTTTCCTCCGGGTGCTCCACTTTCCTCCCATGGTACAAAGGCATGCGTCTGGAGCATTTCTCCCCCAGCCTTCGCTGAAAATTGGCTTTGTTCCAAGTCGGACTTTCCTGGTTAAATTTGATGAGGTGATTATCAGAAAAGTAAAATGAGTATGTTTAAAGCAAAATGACTGTTTGAAGCAAAACTGGTATGTCTCGAGTAAAATGAACACAAGAAAACTACATGGGGCATGAAAAGAGATTAAACGAGCAAAACATATAATAAGGGCACATTAAGCAAAAATAAAGCAAGGCAACTGCATGTGTTTTGGCTTAACTATGACTTTGTATTGTATCAAGGGCATAACTAGAGATGTCCTTCAAGAATGCAACTGCAGTCCTGACATATGGGTTGTCCTGCCTCAGGCAGCCCTTCGGTCGGCCGGATTCCAAAGTCTGGGTCCGGCGTCGGCTGATGTCGCCTCTTCCCCGACGTCAGAGCGGCTGGGGTATAAAAGCATCAGCCGATGCCATCTTCTTCAGTCTTTCTTGCCGCGCGGTGCCCGAAGCAGAAGCAGTTCGCAAGTGCCGGTCGGCCAGCTCCTGTGTTTTCAGATACCGAAGTCATCAAAAAGCTAAGTACCCCATTGGGGAACCTTTTCTTGCCTCAGCCGATGTCAGACAAAACTGAAAAAGTTAATAATTGTTTGTCTTGTGGCAAACAAATACCTCATAAGGACTTCCATTCTTACTGCCTTCCCTGCCTCAGCCCAGACCACGACGTCTCGGCCTGTGCTTGCTTCAATAAGCGCACACTTAGGCACCGGGCAGAATTTGCTGAAGACTTTTTTGGGGAAACTTACTCCTATATCATGCTGTCGGAACTTCCGACAGCACACGTTTCCAAAAAACAGAAGGACCGGGACCGACCTTCGCGGCCCGCGACTTCCACCGACACCATGCCTAAGCCTACCGCGAGTGCATCGGTCTCTTCGGAGGCGGTAATTCAACCACTCCAGGCCAACGACACCGCTTTACTGCACACTTTGGTCCTGGAGGCTTCCCCGGTGCCGGTTGTTGTTTTCCCTCCAGAAACCAAAGCCCAAGATTTGCCTGACACCATACCGGTGGACAAAGTTACTCCAGCACGTGGGGCAGCTAGGCCTCATGTGTCTATGTCCATCAAGGCCTACACATGTGCTAAGGCTGCCAGCCAGGCTAAGTCTCACCCTCCTAAATCTTTTTCTCAGACTCCCTCTTCAGATAAACAGATCATGACTTTAGCTGCAGATCTAATTTCTTTAATCAGGGGCTCTCAGGCTCATCCAGACAGAGGTTCTCAGCCGCCTTCAGACAAAAGGCCTAGGGTTGAGCAGACAGATACCCTTTCCTCAGATGAAGCCTCTGGTGAGTCAGGCCTTTCAGATTCCCAGGAAGAACACTTCCCGGCTTACGAGGATTCTGATGCAGATGAATCCATTCCCTCTGCCTCTCCCCCTGAGGATATTTCTTTCGGGGAAATTCTCCACTCCATGAGCGAGCATTTTCAGTGGCAGGGCCAGGATTTCTCTGACTCCAGGAAAAGGCTTCTGACCTTCCTTAAGTTACCCCAGCACAGGCCTTTAGCTATTCCCCCAGTGTTAGATGTATTGGATGATGTGTACTCAGACTCCAGTACTTCTCCTGATTCTCTCCCTCCTGCTCCTGTCAAGCAAGACAGATATTACAGGGTTCCTGAAACTCATAAGCATCTCTTTAAGGCCCACTCTGTTGATCTAGAAACTATTTCTCAGGGTCCCAAAGGAGTGGCCACTTCCACGTCCAAGAATCCTCTGCCCGCAGACAGGGAATCTAGGTCCCTGGAGAGGTGGGGTAAGAAGGTTTATACCTCTACCACCCTTGCCATGAGGGCTCTTAACTGTCTTTTTCATATGTTTCAGTATCGGGATTTTCTGATGGATGATTTGCAGAAAAAGTTAGCCTCTCCTGAGCCTTTAGATAGAAAGGCTTTGCAGGATTTGGTTTATAATACTCAGCAGGTTAGCAATCATTTTCTTCAGTGTGGTTATGATGCATTGGAAGCTTCATGTAAGGCAGCTATGACAGGGGCTGTCATATGTAGACATGCTTGGTTGAAAGAACAGTCATTGCCAGATCATGTTAAAGTAAAGCTTCTAGATGCACCTCTGGTAAAAAACAAGCTATTTGGTGCTAATGCACAGGGTGTGTTGAAATCAATTGAGGAAAAGGCTAAATCAGTACAAACAGTCAAAGATTTCCTCCAGGTTCAGCCACCAAGGTTCAGCAGGAATTGGCCTTCGAAGAATTGGTCCTTTCCAGACACCGACAAGTTTCAAAGAGGAAAAAGCAGGCGTGCTCAAGGTAGAGGGCAATACCGAGGCTCCAGGGGCCACCAATGGCAACCAACTAATCAGAGAAGTGGCGCAGGGACTCCCACTGCTCCACAGGGACAATCACAATGACTTGACTTTGACACCGCCGACCAAGGCTCAAAGAGAAGCTCCTTTAGGCGGAAAGTTATCCTTATTTTCAAAAAATTGGCACGTTTTTACAAAGGATGGATGGATTTTGAACATAATAGACAAAGGTTACAGGTTCCACTTCCATACCTTACCAACAAGACAAGGCATGCCGAACCTGCCACACAATCAAAGGGCAGAGGCACTCATACAAGTTTCAAAGCTGCTACAAATCAAAGCAATAGAAAAGGTTCCTCCTCAGGAACAAGGCCAGGGATTCTATTCAAGACTGTTCCTTGTTCCAAGAAAAGAAAAGCAATGGAGACCTATACTGGACTTGTCTGCTCTAAACACCTTTCTCATTGTGCCAAAATTCAAAATGCTGACATTACAGCAACTTCTTCCCATGCTGGGCAATGGGTCTTGGCTGGTTACTCTGGACCTCAAGGAGGCATACCTGCATGTCTCAATCAGACACAGCTGCAGAAGATACCTCAGATTTCTTGCAGGGTCAGAGCATTATCAATTCTCAGCATTGCCTTTTGGCTTATCTACTGCACCCAGAGTATTCACGAAATGCCTGGCATCAGTAATTGCACATTGCAGACTTCAGGGGATACAAATATACCCTTATTTGGACGACTGCCTTATACAAGCGGACAGCCAGCAAGCCTTGATAAGAAACTTGAAATATGTCATTCACTTATTACAGGCTTTGGGATACACAGCCAACATTCAAAAATCAAGACTACTGCCATCCCAACAAATAATTTTTCTAGGAATCAAACTGGACACAAATTCACAAATGGCTTTCCTCACAGAAGAAAAACAAGAACAATTACCAGATTACTTCAAAAGCCTAGCAGAGCACACCCAGATGACTGCAAGGAAAATCCTGCAGGCCCTGGGTTTCATGGCATCTTGCATTCTCCTGATTCCACTGGCAAGACTACACATGAGAAAACTGCAATGGTACCTAAAAAGTCTATGGTCTCAACACAGCCACAACTTAGAAGCAATTATTCCACTCATCCCATGTCTACAAAAGGAATTTTTGTGGTGGGCACAAGCAAGCCAGCTAAACAAAGGCATGCCTTTCAACAAACCTCAAGCAAGCCAAACCATTACAACAGACGCCTCAGATCATGGATGGGGGGCGCACATGGAAGGCAGATGCATTCAAGGGCAATGGGCTCCCTGGGAATTGCATCTGCACATCAATCAAAAAGAGATGCTGGCAGTGATTCATGCAATCGAGGCCTTCGGAAAATTTCTTCAACAAGGTCATCTGCTAATAAAGACAGACAACACCACAGTTATGTGGTACATAAACAAACAGGGAGGCACCCATTCTTACCCCCTGTGCAGACTAACAATGACTCTTTGGGAAAAGTCCCTGAAACTGAACATATAGTTGCAATCCCAGTTTGTTCCAGGCAAGGACAATATTCTGGCGGACAGTCTAAGCAGAAACATTATGGACCCCCACGAATGGATGTTGCATCCAGACATTTTTTCACAAATAACTCATGCATGGGGAAGGCCGGACATAGACCTCTTTGCCTCGCACCACAAACATCATCTGAAAAAAGTTCTGCTCAAGGACACATCATCCTCAAGCCTGGAGAATAGATGCTCTCTCCTTCAGCTGGAATTCTCTAACAATCTATGCATTCCCGCCTCTACCATTAATGACCAAGGTGTTACTGAAGATCAAAGCAGAACAACCAAAAGGCATTTTGATAGCTCCAGACTGGCCAAGACAGCACTGGTACCCATTACTAAGGAGCATAACTCGCACCAAACCGTGGCCCCTGCCTCTATGGCCTCTGCTTATAACTCAGCACAATTACAGGACTGTTCATCCAAACCTGCAAACATTGCAACTGACATCTTGGAGGGTTACATGACTTCTCCCCATATATCTCTCTCCAAAAAAGTTCAAGAGATCATACTGGAAGCAGGCAGGCCTTCCACCAGAAAAACTTATTTAGCCAAATGGAAGAGGTTCAACATCTGGAATGCCAACAAGGGTCAGGATGCATCAGTAATGAACATCCCACAGATTCTAGAATACTTGGCAGAAATGCTTCACAATGGCCTTTCATATTCTTCCATAAAAATACACGCTTCAGCTATTTCAGCAAAATACAACTGTGATCCACCTGTGTTTTCACATCCTTTGCTAAGACAGTTTCTAAGAGGGATAAAGAATATCAAACCTCCAAGAAAACCACCAGTGCCTGCATGGGACCTCAATTTCGTCTTGGAAAAATTAACTCTTCCTCCTTTTGAGCCAGCAGCATCTTCATAATTGCAATTTCTCTCCTGGAAAACAGTTTTCCTATTGGCAATTACTTCAGCAAGAAGAGTCTTGGAGATACAGGCCCTCATGGCAGTACCTCCATTTCTCATTTTCCATCAGGACAGAGTCTCTTTAAGAACCAATCCTTCATTCATGCCAAAAGTGATATCCAGGGTTTCTCTAAATCAAGCAATTAACCTGCCTACTTTCTTTCCCAATCCTCAAAATAAAGGAGAAAAGCTTATGCACACTTTGGACATACACAGACAATTGTGCTATTACTTGGATAGAACAAAGGCCAACAGAAAGTCTGACCAACTGTTTGTAGCTTACGCTCCTGGAGTACAAGGGAAGGCAATTTCCAAACAAACAATTTCAAAATGGATTGGAAACTGCATCAGATTCTGCTACTCTTTCCATGGAAAAGGTGTGCCAGCCAATATTAGGCCACACTCCACCAGAGCTACAGCCACCTCCACAGCCTTTTTAAGAGGGGTGGCTACAAAGGACATTCTAGAAGCTGCTACATGGAGCTCCGTGCATACATTTTCCAAGCATTACAACCTGCCTTTATATTCCAGATCCTGAGCAGGCTTTGCTTCTGCAGTCCTGCAGGGCATTTTAGCTACACCATCCTTATCTTAGATCCTACCACCCCCAGCTTGGCTATGGTATTCAACCCATATGTCAGGACTGCAGTTGCATTCTTGAAGGACATAGTACAGTTTTGCACCTACCATAAATGTAGATGTCCGATAGATATGCAACTGCAATCAGGTTTTCCCTCCCTCCTACCCTTCTGTTATTATCTTTCTTGGGTCCACTCCCCCTTTTTCAAATTAGCTGGGGATAGCATTTATGGTGTATCTGTTTATTACTGTTGTGCATGTCTGGAATTTTATCCATTCTCTAAATTTAGCCTTCCTTGGAGGGCACCTGGCATCTGGGGCAAGAAACACTGAAGAAGATGGCGTCGGCTGATGCTTTTATACCCCAGCCGCTCTGACGTCGGGAAAGAGGCGACATCAGCCGACGCCGGACCCAGACTTTGGAATCCGGCCGACCGAAGGGCTGCCTGAGGCAGGACAACCCATATGTCAGGACTGCAGTTGCATATCTATCGGACATCTACATTTATGGTAGGTACAAAACTGTACTTTTCTCAGTGTGTAAAAGTGCTTACAGTGTGTGCTTATTACTGTGCATGTATTACAAAGAGTTCATTTGTGTGTAAAGTGCAGCTGTTTCATGAAGTACAGTCACAGTATAGCCATTTAAAAATGTTTCTTGTGCTGGGTGTGTCTATTCACAAACTGCTGCCATTACAGATTGTTTCTTGCACTGTAAAGCATTGCCTGTGGGGAAATTTCAGTGTGCTATGTACTGTTTATTCGCAAAGTGCAGTTACTTCAAAATATTACTGACTCTGAGCTTCTCTTGCCCAGTTTATTCACATCGTGCAGTTATTTGAAATGTTTCTTAAACTGATGAGGTGATTTCTTGCAGTACGGTAATTTCAAGAGTATTACAATGCCAGAGAGACGTTTTTCACTAAGTTCAGTTATAGAGGCTTGTTGTGCTGTTGGGCAAAGTTACAAATAATGGCATACATTTCTGGCATGTGTGTCTGTGTGTTTGTACTTATTTGCAAAACTCTTCACTGGTATGCGTTAATATGGCAGATGGATTATGAAAGCCCTTACCACTTGCATTTGATCAGAATATTGCAGAGAATTAGAGAATATTTGAGTGAGAGTATGATATTTTTATACAAGCAGCTTTTTCATACAAAGATGCATGCATCAGGCATTCATTTTGCTAACCTAGCTGGGTCAGAGGCCATTGAAAGAGAGTGTTCATTTGTGTATCCACCAGCAGTATATGAGGGAGAAGGTGAAAATCATCATATTGTTGTACAGGCTGAATTAAAGGACGACCCCGAGTGTTTGAAGCAAAAATTCAGAGAAATGTGTAATCCCCAGACAAATATTACATTAGAGAGGCATTTGTTGTATACAAGAGATCAGAAACCAGGGGAAACATTTGCAGCTTGTATAACTGACCTAAGAAACACAGCCAAAATGGGTCGGTTTGGTGACTTACAAGATTTGTTAATAAAAGACAGGCTCATGTGTGGTATTAATAGTGCTGCTGTGAGAAAGATTTTGCTTTGTGATAGTGACTTAATGTTAAGTAAAGCCATTGAGATTTCTCAAATCCATGAAGTTACAGAAAAATGCACAAGTATGTTTACAAGTGACAAGAGCATGGTTTCAGTAGGCTCCAGAGCAAATGTAGATAGCATGCAACATGTGGCAAACAGAAGTAGGCCTAAGTACATGGCAACCACATCCCCTGCTGGTTGACCGGGGAAACCACATCGTTTTTCAGTAAGTTGTAAGACCAGCTCAGTTAAAGGCGCATGCTCATTGCAGTATAAATGTGAATTAGCAAAAGCCAAGTCCAGCTTTGTTGTTAACTGTCACAATTGTGGTGCCAATCATGAATCTAAAATAGAGAAATACTTAGCATTTGGTCAGCAATGTCACGTGCAAAAAAATGGCACCATTTTCAAAAGTTTTCCAAATCAAGCAAACCCCACACAGTAGTAAAGAAGGGTCTCACAAAAAAGAAAATTGATCAAGTAGAGTTGCAGCAGTCTACTTTTTTATGTAGATGGTGCACCAGTAATTGGTGAAATAGTTGATCCAGTGAATTTACTGGTAAAGAGCGAAGTGTTTTGTACAGTCCAGATCAATGGTAAATCCACAGAGCTTAAAGCAGACACTGGTTCAAAGTGTAATGTTATATCAGCAGACACATTTGCTGAAGTGAGAACTAATGACTCAATGTGGCCAGTAATGTGAAACTTGTTGCTTATGGGGGTTAAGAAATTCAAACGAAGGCCCAGTGATACTTTCATGTTATTTGGCTAAGAACTGTTGTTATTCTATTTAGTATGAAGACCAGTACAGTTTTTATTGGGTCTCAAAGACAGTTTGAGAATGAATCTGATTTCTTTTACCAAGGAAGTTCATCACATAAGTGCATATCCTAGTTCCAATTTTTCCGAAGCCATTTTCTCAGAGTAAGCTGCCATTTTTTTATCACAAGTTGGGTAAACTTCCAGTTGTGTATTCCATGAAGTTGGCCCCAGAGGTCACTCCAGTAGTCAGACCAGCAAGAAGAGTTCCGACAGCTATGCAGGATAAAGTCAAGGCTCAGATGGATGAAATGGTACAGCAAGGTGTAATTTGTCCAGTCACAGAACCAACTGAATGGGTGTTGTCTATGGTAGTAGCTCACAAAAAAGGCTCAGACGAAATCAGAATATGTATTTACCAAAGAAATTTGAACGAAGCATTGAAGAAACCACTTCATCCTATGCATACAGTCGAGAGGTCACAGCTCTAATACCGAATGCCACATTTTTTCTGTCATGGATGCAAAAAGTTCATTTTGGCAAGTGATGCTTGATCGCAAAGCCTCATTATGTACCCCATTTGGCAGATACGGATTACTAAGGATGCCATTTGGAAGAAATTCTGAAAGTGAAGTCTTCCTGCATGCAATGGAGCAAATTATTTTTGGGTTATCCTTGTGCTATAATAGTAGATGATTTATTGCTTGGAGGCAGTGGTGAAGCAGAGCATGACAGAAACCTAAAAAGAGTTCTAGACAGAGCATGTGAAGTAAACCTGAAGCTCAATCCTTTGAAGTGCAAATTCAGACTACCAGAAGTTACATATGTAGGTCATTTCTGTACCAGTACTGGCTGGAGACCAGACCCAACCAAGCAAGCAGCTATTCTTGAAATGTCAGCACCAGACAATGTTCAAGCTCTACAGCTTTTCCTAGGCATAGTCAACTATTTAGGCAACTTTATACCAGACATCAGTGAGTTGACAGCACCTTTAAGAGAGTTGACTCGCAAAAATGTTACATAGTCATGGTTAGAACAGCACCAAAAGGCATTTGAAGACCTTAAGCAGAAAATTGCCGCCCCCACCTGCATTCAGATACTATGATGTAAATAAGCCAGCCACCCTTTCCTGTGATGCTTCAAAATTTGGTCTTGGTGCAGTTATTCTTTGAGAGCCAGCCAGTAGCCTATGCATCTAGAACACTTACCCAAACTGAAATGCAGTATGCTTAAATTGAGAGAACTTTTGGCAATAGTATTTCCATGTTCCAAGTTTCATGATTATATCTGTAGTCGAGCTATTCATATTAAAACTGACCACCAACCTCTAGTTATTATTCTAAAAAAGCCTATGCAATCAGCTTCAGCAAGATTACAAAGAATGATGCTCAAATTGCAAAAGTACAACTTCAAAATGGTCTATACCAAAGGCAAACTACTTTATCTGGCTGATACCTTATCCAGATAGCCCAGAAATACAACAGAACAGCTTGACGCAGAAAATTTTGATTTGACATGATGGCAATGCGTAATTTCTCTACCAATAGTATTGAAGTGAGAGATCATGCAAAAGCATAATCACTACATTAATGTTGGATGGCTGTCAAAGCAATCTAGTATAGCACCTGAAGTGCAAACCTATTCTTACAGAGATGAAATGTTGATGGAAGATGGCATTATTTTCAAAGGTCCTAAAATTGTTGTTCCTGCTTCCTTACAAGAATATGTCCGGATTTTGCATAGTGGTCACCCAGGTTCTGCATCCACTAAGATGAGTGAGAGAACTAGTATTTTGGCCTTCATTACTGAAAGACATTGATAAAGTACTTTCTTCTTGTTCAGTATGCAGTAGTACTAGACCACATTTGCAAAGAGAACCACTTCAGCTAAGTCAAGTTCCTGAACTACCTTGGTCAGCTGTAGCTACCGATGTCTTCAAGTGGGACAATCAACACTACTTAGTATTGGTAGACTCTTATTCAAATTAGTTTGAGATTGACTTGCTACCTAATCTAACATCCACTACTGTTATTACCAAGTTGAAACATCATTTCTCAGTCCATGGTAGTCGACCCAAAGTCGTTTCTGACAGTGGTATTCAATTTACTAGTCAGTTATTTCAAATATTTGCAAGAGAATGGGACTTTGTACATAACACTAGCAGTCCTCAATATCCACAGTCAACTGGGCTAGCTGAATGCACAGTGGACAGTGCAAAGCAATTACTTGAAAGGTCAAAGTGTGACAATAATGATGTCTGTTTGAATTTACTTAATCTCAGAAACATACCCCATGATGATATACTTGGCTCACCTGCTCAAAGACTTGTATCCAGGCAAACAAGAATAATTCTACCTATTAGTTCCAGTTTACTGATGCCTAAAGCTAAGAACATCAAAATCATCAAGGCACACTTATTCAAGAATCGTTCTATCCAGAAGTCCAGTTATGATAAATCGAGCAGATTTCTTCGCCCATTGATGGAAGCAGAGACAGTGAGGATACAGACAGTGAAAGGTTTCGACCAGATTGTTCAAGTTACAGGTATATGTATCGAGCCGAGCTCCTACCTTGTAGAATCTGAGGGTGTGGATACAGGAAAAATCACAGACATCTTCTTCCTGTACCAGAATCCTCATCACAGCATTGTTCCTGTGATACAGATTCTAGATCTCAGAAAGAACCAAACATTGTTCCCTTCCCAGAGTGTGTTTGAACCTCTACTTCCATTCCTGAGGATGTTCCAAGTACTCCCAAGCTTGAACATTCTGTAGAGACAGCTCCAGTTGCTAAACCTAATTCCCAGTTTTATGTCACATAATGTGGTTGAATTTCCAGGCCCAGTGTGAAATGCACAGCAGCATGGACATAACTGTGTGTGTGTGTGTGTGTGTGTGTGTGTATATATATATATATATATATATATATATATATATATATATATATATGGTTTACTATCACAATGCCAATGTGCAATTGCACGGCTATGAAGTATTCGAACAACAGATGTTCGAATACTTCATAGTTCGGCAGGTGATGTGAGCGAACGTTACCATTGTGAATGGACTGTGCATTCACAATTCTAACGTTCGCTCATGTGAGGGGATCGCCGTACAGTGCGGTTAGGGAAATGCATCCCTTTCCTCACTGTAGTGCGATCTCGGAGTTGGAATATTAAGTTGGGGGGGTGGGGGGTGCAGGGGGGCTTGCCCCCCTGCATAACTGTGTGTTTAGGCTAGTTAGGTAGGGAGTTACAGGATGGGTGGGAGTGCTGTGTATTGCCGAAAATGTCACGAGCGACATTTTTGACAATACACAGCTGTTTTCGACATTAGGAAAATTTGGAAATGTTCATTTCCGATGTATAAATTCGAAAATGCAGACATGTTTTGTTCTGATTTTCGAATTTATGATAGTAAACCTATATATATATATATATATATATATATATATATATATATATATATATAAACACACACACACCTGGTCTTGTATAATTGCATGACAAAGAACTACTTGTAACCTTTGCATGCCAAATGGATTCATAACGTTGCATGATCTATTTCTCAAAGAGGGAGGATGTAGGTCAGAGTGTATGTGTTGTATCTTTAAGAAGTATATCAAGGACTGAACATGCACATATAAATACTGGGCATGTGATATTTCCAATGCCATTTTGAGAGTGCAGCCAAAGAGGGAGCATGTATGATTGCAGTAGTTAGTTTGTATATGTTACTTAAGTTAAAGTCAGCAAGCTTCTATTGTGATGTCTTTGTATATAATAAAGCTGCTTGAACAGAACCCACGAAGATTCTTCTTTTGTGTCCAAAGTAGTAGAGTAACACATACTAATCCAGCTTACTCCTTCTTATATGACCTCACAGCCATTGATTTCAGCCTCCACTTCAGTTTACTTCCCATCCCTGATTCCATTATTAACCCCCTCTCTCCCTGTAACCTCTCTCCTCCCTCTTGTATTCCTATTTTTCATTTCAAAGCAATTATTTCTATTTCAAAGCAGTTAAATCCAAACACTTAGTACCACTACTTGAATAACTAAAAAACTGACTCGCCTGCTAGTCCTGATGGTCTTCTCCCATAGTTCTTATTCCTGTACAAGGACTTTATACTACCACCCCTTCTTCACATTTATAGTCTGTACTGAACTCAAAAGATCATGCCTGATATCTGGAAAACAGTCATTGTGGAAACATTCGCAAAAAAGTTAACTTGTCCCTTCCCATTGACTTCCATCCCATCTCCATTCTTCATATACTTGGTAAAATCTTTGAAAAAATACTTTACAATCATCTCACCCATTACATCTTCTAATGTCATCTACTGTTCTCAAAATAGCATGGCTTTTGAGCTATTTGGACCATTCTGGACACTTACTGATAACATCCTCCTGGCTATGCCAAAGGCCTCCTCACTGAAGACATCTTTATGACCTCACCAAAGCATTTGATCTAGTTGACCATAACATGGTTTGATCACCTAGGTGAAATTGTAATTACCCTAGATACAGCAAAAAGTTATCTTTCCAGTCAGTACTTTTCTGTTCAATTTCAGAATACCCTCTGTGCTTCCGTCCCTCTCCATAAAGTAGTCCATCATGACAACATTCTAGCTACCCCTCTTTTTCCCATTTTCATTAATAAATTACCACTTGACCTTTCTTACCTCTCTTACTTTATGCAGATGACATGGTCTTATTTCACTCAAACATGACCTCTTCACCTGTACAATACGAGCTGGAAGCTAACTTCCATTCTCTTATTAAAATGTCTTAGTAAAATGCTATTGATAAATACTTCCAAAACTAATGCTGTTTGGTACCACCCCTAAATGACAGGAAAAATTATCAATCACTTCTTATCCATGACCATCTTGACAACCCCATTGATCAAGTCATCTCCTTCAAATACCTTAGTATGTGGCTTGATCCCACACTAGACTTTCACCTTTATGTACAACAAATACAAAAGAAAATTAATTCCCTCCTATTTTGCTCCAATAAATTTCCAATTTCTCTCCAGACCAACCATTGGACTTCCACTGGTTGAAGCAGCACTGAAGAAAAACTCCACCATCCAAACTACAAGCAACTCTGTCTTTTCATTACCCTCTTCCCTAGAAATAACCGTTATTGTATCACACTTAATAAAGTCAATTGCCTACTTGTCCAACAACATGCCAAACTGCTTCTTGTACCCCAACTCTACAAGCTCTGAAAAGAACAGTCATGTCCTTCCCTTGCCTCCAACAACTTCAGTGGATCTCCCAGTTACATTCTAAGAAGTCTTAACCACTTTGATCCACTTCTTCAGTGTCCCAGAAACAGACTTCATTGCACTATGACTTCTCAGTCCTAGGCCCCAAACTGAGTATCCCTTCCTACTAATCTTAAAGACCTCGTGTTGTACACATTATTTCATGCTCAGCTTAAAAATCATCCCAAGTCTGAGTCAATTTGCAACTACTTTCCCTCTGAACATATCACCTAACCCCCTGCTCTCCCCTTCAACAGTCAGACTCCTTTGTCTTCCTCACATTATTTCCCTACAGTAATGTGTGGCATCTCTTCTACTGTTGATAGTTAATTTCTTTGTGCCCTTACCCAAATTTTGCTAGCCTTTACACTTTTTCCTCTATCCTTTCACTATTTCACTGTTCTTTTTCTTCTTCCCTACTTACTTTTAACCATCCCTTCCTATTGTCACTTGTGCTGTGTACTTTATTGTCATTATTATCATTATTATGAATTCATTAATTGGTGTCTTCACACAGCATTTTGTTTATATTCATAATACTTCTTGTTAACTTGCTTGTCTACTGTCATTTATATTTGTCTGGGCTGAAACTGAAATAGGTCCATTTGGATCTGTGCTCTACCATGGTTACCAAATTGATTAAAAAAGAACAATGTTGAAGAAATGGAGCATCTTTGTTCTTCCAGCATTGCCGGTCCCTTCACTTCTGTAGAAGTGGAGGAAGAGCAGGACTGATCATGATGTAAAAGGGAGGGGGTACAAATGTTCAGTGGGTGGTTGGTGATGGCCTTGTGAAACTGCCACTGAATATAGTTGATGGACAGTGAAACACATATGCAGTGATTAGAACTTTGCTAAGGGCACTGGAAACAAACAATGTATAGTTGTTTTTGCCTAGCAAAGTTTTATAAAAGAAGTCTGTAAGAAATATGTGATTCACAAGTTAATTTCCTTAATATGCAAGGCTGCAGCCCTAAAAGTAAGGGAGGAAGGTTTTGAGGAGCTCCGAATGTGCATTACATTTCCTTAAATTGTTATTGCTGGAATTGTGCAAATATTCTTTACTTAAAACAATGAGCAAAAGTATGCAATGGACTTCTAGTTATAGTGATGTAGGGTACTAATGAATGTGAAGATAGTTAAAAACTTGAGAGCATATAAATGGGATCTGTCAATTGTGCACTGCCTTTAAGACATAATCAGTGATGTAAGTGTATTCTGCATCATTTTTTGTTACATGTAAAGTACACAGCGATGTTGTTGATACCCTTAAGTGCATATTTAATGTGTTAACTGTAAAAGTAAGACAAATTTTAGGTAAAAAAAAAATAGGTTGTGTAAGCTCAGTGTAGCAACATTAAGCTATAATGGATTTGTCTATACATTGAGTTTAATTATATTGTCATATTGCAAAGCTTATTAATGACTTAGTGATGTTTAAATCATTTTGCAAAATTGTATGAGAAGGTACATTAAAAGGAGCATGTAGAGATCATATAAGGAGGAAGTATCTGCAGTTTAATGATAAACTTTTTATGTTAAATTGCACTATGGAGTCTCACTGAGAATGTTAAATAGTCTGCTTTGATTACATGGATATGACAACATTATTAACAGATGTCATGGTCAGTATGTGGAACCCCAAATAAAGGTCTATTAATACACTTAGTAAGCACTTTTTGGTAAACCAGATAAAGTAAGTGAAAACAAATGCTGAAAACTATATTATTGTACTGAAGTTCATGGATAGGCCGAATTGACATGTTTAGAAATATTAAAGCTTGTATGGTTTGTTTAGAGATGGATGCATTCCTTGGGAACTGACTTGCAGCACTAGGTTGGATCTGGGTGTTGGGGATGTTATTTAGAGGTTGGAGTAGCTGTAAGTGTAAATATTCACCACAGTAGTTACAGTTCCATTTGTTATCTGTAGGCTATACTCCCAGTAGGTAGCCTGAAGGTCAGCTTGAGTTTCAGAGATATACTTTCCTGCATGGTCTCAACAAACTCCCTCCAACTAGGATGCAAGAACATGTATGGTATAAGGACGGTACTGAGGCATCTTAAGATTTTTCTTGCAGCAATAGTACAGGCATAATATGACTCGAGCATCATCAGTCCATCAGCCTGCTTCTAGAAGAAGGATAAATCCTCTCCACGGGTGAGTTTCTTTTTCCTTTTCTTGTACCTGTTTTAGCAGATATTCTAATGTCTGATGGTGATTATGAATTGGAGATGGTTAAGAAAAATAGCTTTGTTTATTATGGGAAACACATTCATCATAAGCATTTCCATGCTCACTGGTTTTCATTTGTGGCCAAGAGTACAGTATGGATGCTTATCTGCATTATGCTTAGTTCACACTGAGGACAATCAGAAGGAGATCTCTCTGGGAGTTTGCAACTCAAAAGAGGGACTCCATCTGGTACCATACCATTATGACATCAGCCATGGCCTCTTTGAGCCATCTTGTTAAGTGCTAACTCACTGAAAAGCAGCAAAGGGAGAAGTGATTGGAAACCAAAAACATTCCATCAGACACCAGTGACAACTCAAAACTTGGTGAGGCACTTTCGTAGCCCCTGTCTTTTGAAATGGCTTTAGGTGAGCCCTCTGACATGACATCTCTGTAGACTGTCTTGCATTTCACTGCTAGTATATTCTAGACCAAAACCATCAAAATGTCTGCAGGCTCTGAAGCTTCTCTGAAGGACAGAGTTTCCAGCACATGGCTTGTCATCAGCAAGGGTGAGAACAGTACTTCTGCAGTCTTAGTTTGCAAGGATGTTCCCAAGACTGTATGGAGGTCTTGATTGCCTATATGAAAACATAGCCCCCACCATGGTGGTGATTCTTGAGATGCTGAGGCCAAATGCACATAGGATCAAACCGGTTCCTGCTAGGTTGTCTCGCTCTAGGTCAAGAGGGGCCTTAGGTTAGTCCATTTCCAGGCTTCTTCACACAGTTATTCTGTATGGCCCTGGACTTTGTTTCCTTAAGTTCAAACAGCCAACATGTGAAATTCCAGAGGTGTTTGCTCCCTTAAGATTGGAACATCACCCTCGAACAATTCTGTTGCCTCAAACTTGGGTGCAGATAAGCTGGCCTGCATTGGCTAGTTCCCTTCTGTCCCTGTTTAGGAGATTGACAATAAAGACACGTTATCCTTTCCTTCACCCTCAGAAGATTACTCTGTTTGGGAACACCTTTTACAGGGTAAAGGAGTTCACATGGGAGTCTAGAGAATACTTATAGGCCCAGTTCAGATGTAGAGCTTTTATGGGTCTGCATGAGTCTAGAGTACTAGATGCTTCATCAGTTATTGATGCTCTCGAGGATGCATTTATTAATGTGTCTTTGAAGTCTGATTCCCTGCACTCTGCTCTGAGGAAACCTGACCAGTTGTATAGGACCCAGGTTTCCTACAAGTTCCTATATAAGAACCCTTTGGCTAATACAGCTGTGGTATCCCTGAATTCCAGCAAGGTTCATAGGAGTATACAAGGCTAATGGCCCTGGAGCCTTTATAAGCCTAGCCTGAAGGATTCCCTGGCAACATGCTGCTTGATGTTATTTCCCAGTGCCTCTATTCAGCATGGTCACTGAAATGATCCCCGGGTTGAATTTTCTATTTGCCATCCAAAAGTCAAGATTTATCTTGAAGAGGGCTAGTGAGGTGCTCTGTTTGACGTGTAAGGGAAGTCTATTCCAGAGCATGGGCAGTCTCTGTGTTAGGGACTTGTCCCTCCAACAAGTTCTGTTGATTGTGGTAATGAGGCTGAGGTCTCTGGCGCGTGTGGCAAGGAGGGATTGGGATTTCCTTAGATGTAGCATATCTAGCAGTGCTGGGTCTGACATGGCTTTGTAGCTCAAGCAGAGATCACCTCTAAGTAGGCGATATGATACCAAGAAAAGTTGGAATTTTTTAGTCTTTCTGTGTAGTCCAATTGTTTAAGGCATATGATCCTCTTAGTGAGGTGTTTTTGTGGTCTTTCTAGTTGTTGCATATGTCTAGTGAGGTACATGCCTAATGGGGGATTGTACTCTATAATTGGTCTAATGAGGGAAGAGTAGAGAGAGACAATGACCTCTTTCTTCTTGGAGGCAAAACCCTTTGTAATGAGATGTGCCACATAGAAGGATTTTCTGACCTCAGTGGCAATGTGATTATCAAAGGATAGGTTTCTATTCACTTGTGTTCCCTGATTTCTTATGACACCTTCGATGTTCAGTAGACTACCATTGATGTGGTAGTTCATGGGTACTGTGTTCTTCCCAAAGGGAATGACGATGCATTTTTTCACATTGAGCTTAAAGCTATGGTTCTGACACCAGCCATTGGTCTCCGTGAGGCCTTTCTGTAGAATGTCAACATCATATGGGGAGCTAATAATGGCTCCCAGTTTGCAGTCCTCTATGAACTTGGTCAGCCAGAATCCCTTGGTATTGGCCTGGACTTCAGAAAAGTAGATACCAAACAGGAGAGGACCCCAGGACCAATCCTTGTGGGACTCAACTCATGACTGGTCGGTAGTCTGACTTGGAGTCTGCTACTTGCACTGTGTGAGTTCTATCAGTAAGCCAGTTTGCAACCCACCTTGTGACATAGGGGTTGATGCCTAATTTATTGAGTTTATCTGTAATTCCTGAGTGGGGAATTGTATTGAAGCCCTTAGCCAGATCGAGGTAGGCTGTGTGAACTACCTTGCCTTCGTCCACAGCTCTGGTGACAGACTCAAAGACGTCTGCCAGAATGAGCAAACAAGATCTACCCTTAACAAATTCAGACTGTGTGGGGACTAGAGTTTGGAGATTCTCTATGTCCTTATTTATTAGGTCCATGATGATGCACTCCATAGCCTTACATACCAGACTCATCAGGGTAATGGGCAGTAGTTCCCAGGGTCTTTAGTTGCACCCCCTTTGTGGACTGGGTTGACTGTAAGTGTGCCATTTGGCAGGAACAAAGCCTGGGACTGAGGCTATGATTGAACAGGTCACACAGGTGTGGTGCCAGTTCATTTTGCAATTCATGTAAAACACAGTCCAGGATGTTGTCAGGTCCCATGGAAGCTGTATTCTTGGCCTTGGACAGTGTGATTTTAACCTGTGTAGCTGTAATATTGGGTACTAGGTATTCCTCAGGTATTGTGATTGGCCATTTAGGGGGTGAGAGGGGGGTAAAGTTTGCACTGAATCTGTCATCCAGTATATTGGCAATGTCTGTTGGCTCAGTATAGGAGTTACCATTGTGTAGTAGCTCTGAGCAGATCTGAGTATTGCCTTGTAGATTTTTGACATAACTGTAGAAGGCTTTGTAGTTGTCTTTAGTATCTGTTGCAATTTTGTTTTCATAACTAGCTTTAGAGGATTTGATGAGTGATCACAACTTTTTGTTGAGGCTGAGAAGGGAGTTTTTCCAGTCTTGGGACTTTGCCTTGTTCTGCAATAGTTTCTTTCTTCTGTTGTAGAGTTTATTTATGACAGGGGACCACTAGATTGGCTTCCTTTTTTTGGAGGAGAGTCCCTTGGTTCTATTGGGAATGGCCCGTTCCATGCATTTGTCTATGTGTTCGTACAGTGCATTGGAGTATGATTTGTCAGTTCTGCATTTATTCATCATTTGCATGTGCATTGTAAAGTTAGACACCTCAGTTTTTAGAAGCCCAAAGTTGGCTTTGGAAAAGTGTTGTATGGTAGTTTCCTTTGCGGGGGGTGTGAGTGGGATGTGGATATCCATGGTGACAAACTTGTGGTCAGATCTGACCAGGGAGGAATTGACAGTTGGTGTAGAGTAACGATCACCCATATTGGAAATAACCAGGTTGAGGATGTTGTTACCCTTAGTGGGGGTAAGAATGAGCTGGTCCATGGCATTGGAATTGATGAATTCCAGGAAACATTGAGCAAGTGTGTTGGTACTTGAGTAGTTTTCCCAGGTAATGGAGGGGTAGTTAAAGTCACCCTGTATGAGAGTGTTGGGTTGGACCTTAATGTTTTCCAGGGTATTTAGGAATGTGGAGTGGGAGTCTTGGGGCATGGTGGGGGATCTATAGCAGCCGACAACCTGGACTGCAGTCTTACCCAGTATTAGCTGTACCTGGAGTATCTCTGATGCGTTATGTTGGGCTGCTAGCCTGAAGGTGTACATATCCTTTATGAAAATGGAGACACCACCGCATTTCAGGCTTCCGTCCATGATTTGGGGCTGAAAGGTGTGGTATGAGTTATAGCTTGGTAGTGCAAGAGTGCTTTCAGGTGCCTTGAACCAGGTCTGCATTACTGCACAAATGTCGATATTCTCCATTTTAAGGAGCGCTTCAAACGAGTGAATTTAGACTTCTAGCATTGAGTAGCATAACCCTCAGATTACATTTGCTTGTAGCTGTTAATGTGGTATTTTGGTCTTCTTGACATTGCCTAAAAAAGGCATTATAGTGGTGACAAGGGCCTTGGACAGTATATGGAATCCCAGGGGTGGCATGCAGGCCATCTGTGGCAAAGCATTGAGGTCTATTGATCATGTCACCCCAGGCAGATACTGGATCCCCTTGGAATGACACCAGAAACTTAGTCAATTATTGAAGTCAGTCATTTTTTGTTTGTACTGTGGTATTCATGGTAACAGTAAGATGCTTCTCAGAGCTAGGGTCATGCCCTTCTGGGCTACATGATCCGAGAGATCCTCCATGTCTCTTTTCATGTAGGGGATATGTTCAGCACCACTCAAGAACCTATTTCCCAATGAAAGGAAGGGAAAGATTCTGAACTGGTTTGTGAAAAACCTGTAACTATGCTACCTTAGCTTTCAGAGCCTTGAACTGCAAGACCCATATGCTGAACTACCAACAACTGCTGCTGGAGATGAGATTCAAAACAGGGGAGATTATTGACAGAACTGAGAGGTGATGCTTGAACTATGTAACCTATCAGCCCAATCCAGCAAGGTACAATAGGGATGAGTGGTTATGATACTTCTTGCAGGGCAGTGACACAAGAATCAGTTATTCAGAAATGTGTCTGTCTGGGACCACATCTACTGTCAGACTAAGTAAAGGCAGACCTCCTCAATTCACCTAAGGATAAAGATCTCTCCTTTGGGACCCCCTGCTTTGAAGGTGTCTACAAAAATTTGGAGAAAACATGTAGGATGATGCAATTTGTCAAGCAGTATTTTTCACTCACAGGCACCTAAATTCTGCAGAAACTACACAGCTAAGTCATAGCCTTTATACCAAAAGCAAGAAAAAACATGACAGGCAAGGATAAGAAGACCAGGTTTAGGAGAAAATTGCAAGTAAAAACTAAAGAGAAGCCTGGGGGCTACTGGAACAGGGCCACAGTTCTCGGAGGGAACAGTCATCTTTCAATATGGATGCCACCAGATGTATGGAATCTGACTTCAAAGATGCACCAGTAAATGCATCCTTCAGGGCACTAATAACTGAAGAGGCAGCTAGTGCTCTAGGCTCATGCAGGTCTATGAAAGCTCTGCATCTGAGATGGGCCCTACATATCCCCAAACACAGACCTTCTGCTCCTTTATTTCCTTCAAGGATATTTAGTTTTAGTTGTCAAAAATGGGAAAACATAACTCTGGACCATTGCATCCTAAAAATCCTGAAACATTAACACAGGATTATCAAGAGTCCAAGTATTTAGAGCAAACACTTCAGCTACAATTTTTCTAACAACAAGATAAATTCCAGTTCCAAATGCTCATTCTTTAACAGACTGACATTGGATCATTCCTTTTATAGTTTTTATTGGGATAAGTGCTTTCATCGATTTATGGAAATCTGCAAAGATGAAAGCACTTATTTCAATAAAACCTATAAAAGGAATAATCTGAGCTCAGTCTAAATTTTCAAAGAGGTGGACGCAGAACTTGGATCCTATCATGTTAATAATAGTGTAGCTGAAGAGTTTGCTCTAAATACATACTTTCGACAATCATGTGTTGGAATTTTGGTTTGCCCTGATGTATATTCCCTGTATATGGCCACGTTGGATTAGAGACACTGAAGTCCCTACCTGTTGGTGACATTTTGTTGTCAGAAATCCTGAAATGAGGATACAATTTGCAGTTTTGAAGTAGACAAAGATTTGCAGAGGGCTTTTTTCACAGAGTTCAAGGTATTCTGACTGTCGTAATCCAGACAGTCCTACAGAAGGAGGTGATCATGGCATGGGACTTCAACAGGATTCTGGTTACATGGCACCATGCATCATTACAGTACCACTCGCAGGTGTGCACATGAGGACGTTACAGCAGAATCCTGGGAATAGTGTGTGCCAACAATTTCACTCCTTAGCAGACTCGTCCCTATTGTAACTTTCTTAAAGAAAGTGCTTTCATGGAAGAAAATATAAGCACCCTTTAGACTAGCACAGTCACACAGCCTACACAGACACTGACCACAAATTCATCAGACTTAGCCTGAGGGCATGGAGGACTTCTGAAAATCCAGGACATGCAGGACAATACCATGAGAAATAGACTAACATGAAAGGAATGATGACTGTTGTTGCAGCATTAAGAATAAATAGGAAAATATGGGTGCAGAAACCCCTTCAAATCCATGGTCATGTGATATACCAACAAACAAAGATGGGCTCACTTCTACATCTTGTGCAGATTAGCAGTGCATGCTTTGGCAATTACTCAGGTGTCTGACCTAACACTGGGCCATATCAAGAAAACATTTAATAGACTGGTTGAGTAGAATACAAACAGACCCTCACAAATAGAAGTTGAGCAGAGAAACCTCCCTGGATCTGATTAACAGCCAAGGTGTGCCAGAAGCAGACCTTTTTGCTTCCTCAGAAAACAGCTAAGAATGTTCTGCAGAACAGCAGTTCCAACAGCTTGTAATGCAGATTCCTTTAAGTTGAATTAGACAGATGTATTTCTGTGTTTTTTTTTTTTTTTTTACCATACCCCTCATCCCCAGGGTATTGCAAAAATCTGGATGAACATACCAAAAGTCATACTGGTAGCCCTTTTGGCCCAGACAACAGTAGTTTGCCCTTCCGCTAAGCCTAGCAAGGGAAGACCCAAAAATGTTTCAACATGTGGACCTCCGGACTCGGAGAATAGGGTCCCCTGCGCACCTCAGTCTGACTACCCTAAATCTGACAGCTTGGTTGACTTAAATCTCCCCCAGAATTCAATAATGCCTACACTAAGTGTACACTGTTCTGAGTGAACAGACAAAGGAATAACTCGTACCTTCTTCCTCCTAATTTTAGATTTCCTACTGCTTTTCATGCACCTTTAAATACTGACAGATATTTATAAAGGTTACCACAAAGTGCAGACTACATGTACACTTAGTCTTATCTTTCTGAGTGACTAGAAAGCACAAAAAATGTGGTAGGGATGTTCTTGAATGTATTGTGTGTACACACAGTGTAGGTGTAGACTTTATTGAATCTGGCCCCTCATCTTAGCCAGGCACATTTTCAGTGGGTGTGCTAAATATTATGAATGAGACTAGGAAACCAAACATAAGTAAGTCATACATTCAAAATGGGAATAGTTTCCCTTTGGTGCCTCTCCAGAAACCAAGATCTGAAAATATTCCATGTGCCAGTAGTCCTGAATTACCTATCAGACCTTTACAAAAAGGGATTATATTTTGCTTCCTTAAAGGCCCATTATTCTATTATGTCAGCTTGCCTTACTCCAGACCCCATTTTATATTTTCAGCTGCCATTACAACAATTTCTAAAGGGAGTATTGTATGTTAGACCACAAAGAAGGAACTTCATTCCACAATGGAATCTCAAGTTGTGTTAAAGAAGCAAGCTCTCTGTTTGAAGCAGTAGCTTCTGTCTCCCTCAGATAATTATCTTTGAAGACACTTTTGGTGGCTGTGACATCTGCTCAGAGAATTTTAGAATTACTGACTGGTGTACAATACACCATTTCTGATCTTCCACAATAACAGAGCATCTCTTTACACCACTACCTCCTTTATGTTTTGAATGAGGCAATCCACCCCACAATGTTTTTTTTTTTTTACTAACCACAGAACAGTAATGGAAGAACTATGTTTGTAGACAGCTAAGATTTTACTTGAACAAAATAATTCAGAAAATCAGAGCAAATATTTGTGCCATCTGCAGAAAGCATGGGGGGAAGCAAGTAAGCAGACATATCTAAATAGTTTGGACACTGTACCTGTGGCTGCTACTCCTATGCCTATAGGAAGACATGTTGAAACCCACAATATAACTACAGCAGCCACCACAGCATTCCAAAGCTGGGTCATTTCTCAATCAATTTTTGAAGGAGCTACTTGATCCTCAACTCACACCTTTTTAAAGCACTTATAACCAGGATGTCACATCCAGGGTGGGGCTTGCCTCTGTCATCCTACAAGATCTGCTGCCCAAGAGAGTTCTATCAGGGCCAGCCACCCTAGAAAATTCTCTGTGAGGCATCCCATGTATATGAGGACTGTAACATTGAATAATATGATGAACATAATACAGTTGATTTAGAAACTAACATAATTGAAGCTATTTGAGTACATTCACTTTTGCAATCTGGATTACTGTCCTTCATCCTCTCTTTCGCCATCCTGGAGTCCGAGTGGTCCCACATTATATATTTGTCTTCTTCTGATGCAGTCCCTCCCTTCTTGAAACATCTCAGGGAGAATGTGAGAATCTGGTGTGGACCTGCTTGTCAGGAGGTAACCCTCACCAGATACACTCATGCTTTAGTGCCTGGGACAAGCTTATGGTTCACCTAGAGCAAGAAAGATGGCATCAGTCAATGGTCGTCTATCTCTTCAGCTGGAAACCAGGACAACCTTCATGCCATCAGTTGGCATAATTTCCCATAGGTGACTGCAGCATTGTATATATTTGAATGTCTACAGTTATGTTAAAGATCCTAAGATTACTGTATTTCCAAATAGTGCTTACATGGAATATATAACAATTCAGATAAATTATTTAACTTTGATGTGCATATGTATGAACCTGAGTTGATAAGAATGACTTTAGTTTGAGCCTTAGTTTTGATTTTAATGTTATACTTTTGTTAACTGCAAGTGAACTGTTCTCAGAATCTTTTCACTGGCAACCCTGGACACAATGGTAGAGGTGAATACAATATAAATGGTCAGTTTAGATAAGCCAATTAGCCAGCATGGTTTTGAGTACTGGGACAAAACCAAAGTATGCAGAGAGAACATGTAACCTCCATACAGTGATCAGAAATCCAGCTTGAACGCCATAGTCTGAAGGTGTGAGGCAGAAATCTTACCACTGAGGTAGTCTTGCTGCTGTACTAGTGCCACTGGTTGACTTGTAGGCATGTAATACATTTGAAAAGATGAATGACTAGAATGTTATGGTTGATGGTTTCTGATTACAATTACACTACTAGATACCAAGGACATTAGGGCTGAATATTTACTGACCGAGATGGGTAAGTTGTTCACAGGTTCATAGATGTGTACTAGGCTAAAGGCCCTGGAGCCTTTACAAGCCTAGCCCATAGGATTGCCCTGGCATGGTGCCACCCAACCTTAGTTCCCAGTCCCTCTGTCGAGTAGAGCCACTGGAGTGATCCCCGGGGTGAATTGTCTATTTCTCAGCCACTCATTAAGAATTCTCTTGAAGAGGGCCAGTGAGGTGCTCTGTTTGACATGTATGGGAAGTGTATTCCATAGGATGGGCAGTCTCTGGGTTATGAACCTGTACCTCCAGCACATTCAGTTGATTGTGGTAATGAGGTTGAGGTCTCTGGAGTGTGTGGTGCGGAGAGATTTCTTTAGATGTAGCATTTATAACAAAGCTGGGTCAGACATGGCCTTGTAAGTCGAGCAGAGATCGCTTCTAAGTAGGCGGTATGAGACAGAGAATAGTTGGAGTTTTTTTTAGTCTGTCCATATAGGACAAGTGTTTAAGGCCTGGGATCCTCTTTGTGAGGTACTTTTGCGGCCTCTCCAGTTGTTTTATTTATTTATTTGACATTTGTTCAGGTTGGTCCATCTGGGACAAGGGCCTTTTTCATTGGAGACCCGGGGAAAAGAGCTCCACAGTTAAAACATAAACATGTACATATAGTATGATACATATAATGTCCGAGTACACACAATACATAATACTGCCTAGAGGGTAAATGTTTGCTAACTACATATATTGTAGTTGCAGGTGTCTAGTGAGGTGCATGCCAAATGGGACATTGTACTCGATGATTGGCCTAATGGAAGAGTAGAGGGAGACAATGACCTCTTTCTTCCTGGATGCAAAACCCTAAGTAATGGAAGGACTTTCTGACCACAGTGGCAAGGTGGTGGTCAAAAGAGAGGTTGCTGTCAACCTGTGTTCCCAGATCTCTTATAATGCCTTCTGTGCTCAATGGACTACCATTGATGGGATAATTCATGGGAACTGGGTTTTTCCCAAAGGGGATGACACATTTTATGGCATTGAGCTTAAGGGCATGGTTCTGACACCAGTTGGTGGTCTCAGTGAGGGCTTTCTGTAGGATGTCAACATCACTTGGGGAGTTAATAATGGCTCCCAACTTGCAATCGTCTGCAAACTTTGTCAGCCAGAGCCCCTTCGTGTTGGCCTGGACTTCTGAGAAGTAGATACTAAACAGGAGAGGACCCAGGACCGATCCCTGTGGGACTCCACTCATGACTGGTCAGCAGTCTGACTTGGAGTCAGCTACTTTCACACTGTGGGTTCTATCTGTGAGCCAGTTTGCAACCCACCTAGTGATATAGGTTGTTGATGCCTAGCTTAGTGAATTTTTCTATGATTCCTGAGTGGGGAAGGGTATCAAAGGCCTTGGTCAGATCAATGTAGGCTGGATGAACCGCCTTGCCTTTGTCCACAGCTCTGGTGACTGACTCAAAGAAGTCGACCAAGTTGAGCAGGCATGATCTACCCTTCACAAAACCAAACTGTGTGGGATCCAGAGTTTGGAGATTCCCTATATCCTTGTTTAATAGGTCCATGATGATGTGTTCCATAGTTTTGCATATCAGACTTGTCAGGCTAAAGGGGCGATAGTTCCGGGGTCTGTAGTCTCTCCTCCTTTGTGGAGAGGGATGACTGTAGCAGTGTGCCATTCAGTAGGGACAAAGTCTGAGGTGAGGCTGTGATTGAACATGGCACACAGGTGAGGTACCAGTTCACTCTGTAGTTCATGTAGAACACAGCCAAGGATACTGTCAGATCCCATGGAAGCTGTATTCTTGGCCTTGGACAGTGCTCTTTTAACCTGTGCAACAGTAATACTGGATGCCTGGCAACCTACTGGTATTAGGATTGGTCCTTTGGCGGGGGGAGAGGGGTAAATTTGGTACTGAATCTGTCTGCAAGTATATTGGCAATATCTGTTGGCTTGGTATAGGAGGTACCATTGTGCAGTAGCTCAGAGCAAATCTGGGTATTGCCGTGGAGATTCTTTATATAACTATAGAAGGCCTTGTGGTTGTCTTTGTCAAGATATCCTTTGTCAAGGATATTTAATGCAAAACCGGTATTACTGGGATGAATTGATGTAATTTGGCATCCCTTTATGTTTTTTACAGAAAGATTATTGACAATCTTGTCGAGGGGTACCTCTAGAGAAAATGAATGATTCTTTAAACTGGGTGATTTGATAGGAGAGAGGAAACTGCCAAGATGTTATTTTAGTAGTTTTTTCAGCAGCTAGCTGTTCCATTTTGCTTTATATTCAAAAAATACAAAGGAAGGCTCTAGGGTATCAAGTATATGAAACTGAATATAATTAACCATGTTTTCCTTATCAGTGTTGAAGTATTCTTTACTCTTGGGATATCCTGCCAAGGATAGCCAAACATCTGACCAGCATACCTAAGCCTTTACACCTTCTAAGCATCATGCAGCAGGCATATGTGATGTACGGACACCTAATCTCAGAACATGTTTTCTGGAAGTCTGAACGCTACCTCTGAATTCCGTCTGTACACTGTTCACAGAGTTGGTTCATTAACCAAGCCCTCTAAAGATAAGTACCCCATTGAGTTCCTTCCTTTTTTTCCTCCTTGTAATTTGTTTTTATGTCATCCAGGAAGGGACAATCTGAGTGTGGGAGGCCGATTCCCCATAAAGATAGACACAAGAAGTGCTTTTTTTTGCTTGAGTGCTACACACAACCATACACAAAGTGAGATTTGTCAGGCATTTGTCCCCAAGACGCTCTGCAGTCATCTGTAATCCTTCTGTATTTATTTAGAAAGTCAACATCTGAAGCTTTTAGTTCAGGATACCATGGCTGAGTTCAGCCACCACTTAAAAGAAAAATCCAAGAACTCACATACTGATCCTGCTGCTGTCCAGCCTCCACTGGACATCTCCATTGGTTTGGATGACGAACCCAAGGACTGTCCAATGTTCTTCGTGTTTCACTGTTGCAGTTTTGACTTGTGGGATTTCCTGCCACATAAGCCCTTGACTGACTTGACTACTAGGGAAAAATTCCCCTTCCTTCTTAGGCTGAAAGACTACTAAACCATCAGTGCACTAGGGTATATAGGGAGCCAGCCAACATCATGATATCAGCCTTTTTTTGCCATTGGAGCACAAAGCAGTATTTCAGTATGTCGGTCTGTCCACACCAGAGAGAAGTCATCAGAAAGATAAGTACCCCATCGGGGAACTCTTTTGTCTTACTTTAACTCATGTCAGATAAGGTACGTTTCTTCTCTGTGGTAAGCAGATCCCAGACAGAGACTTTCATTCACTTTGTGGCACCTGTTTAGGCCCAGAAGACGACATCCCTAGTTGCCATTTTTGTGCTCGCTTTAATTATAAGATGATCAGACATAGGGCCAAGATCTTAGCTAGATTCCTTAGTCTTGAATCATCCCATCAGCATCCAGTGGCATCCATCAGTCATTCAGAGGTTGGGCAGCTTAGGCATAAAAGGGAAACAGATAAGAGACAAGCTTAGGGCCTCGGATGACAACCACTCTCCATCTGTTTCTCCTTCTAAGCTTGTGATCGTTGAAGAAGGTGAGGCCCTTTTACAGCCCCCTTCTTTGTCTGAGGTGGTGGCATAGACCTCTGTCAAGACCTGTTCAGTGTCTGGCATGCCATCAGGTCCCTCTACTTCTGCACAAGCCCTTGCTTTCAACTCATCAGTTGGGTCTGGGAATGCTCAGCTGTTCTAGGCTTCTGATGAGCACACCTCAACCAGTGATGCTCCTTTGCGGCTTCAGCCTACACCAGTTCCTCATTCCCCCAGAGAGACAGGCGTCAGAGTTTCAGATATCCCTAGGTCCAAGGCCAAAGCAACTCCTAAAATGAGTGCTTCTGCAGGGCCTTCTAGCTCCCTTTCTCAGGCATATCAGAGAGACTTGGTTAGGCTAGCTGAAGACCTGATTTCCATAGTCAGATCTAGACAAGACCCCAGGAAAAAGGAAAAGCGATCCTACTTCTGATGTTTTTCCAGATCCTTTTGAATCTGTCAAGGATTCTGACCTACAGGGGTCTGGTTCTGAATAAGGACCTTCCCTCACTACTTTTGAGGAATCAGATTCTGAGAAGAACCTGACGTCTGCTTACCCCCAGAGGATATTACCATTGGAGAAACTTCCCGTGCTAGAAGGGAAAATTTTCAGTGCGAAGCACAGTAACACCCTAAGTCTAAAAAGAGAATTAGGGAGTTCCTGGATCTGAATGAAATGAATGGAACCAACAAGCAACAGTCCCCGCCAGCTTCATTTCAAAGGATTTATTAAGCGCTTTTGTCAGCTCAATCACTTGACTTCTTCAGAATAATTGCATGACAAAACAAAGCCATATTTATACAAAAATAGAATCACATGACATTGTGCAAGCTTCTAGCTGTTACATCAATTAAAATCAACGACCCTTACACACACAAAAATAACCATTTATAAACATATAAATAATAAATACTCTGGACATACTAGAGTAAAAAAAATAATGGTTAAAACTAACCAAAAAAAGACTGTAGTTTTAAATAACTACTGATACTAATGTTGTCATTTAGTCCTGAAGTAGATGTGGCATTGAGTTTCATTTGCCACCATAATTCTTTAAATTAAGAACTTCTTCCCAAGGACCTCCCCTTAGGTCCAGTGTAACTTTGTCGATAACTAAAAATCTAAATGTATGATTGGGGTATTCCACAATGTGCTTGCTTAAGACACTATTTGTGTTGCCAATTTTGATATCCCAAATGTGCTCATAAATCCTATCTTTAAAACTTCTCTTGGTTTTCCCACTGTAAAACCCGGCACATTGATAGCAGAGTGCAGCATATACCACCCCCTTTGTAATGCAAGAGTAGTTCCCTGTTGCCTTCACCTTAAAACCATTAATAACCAAGAATAATTGTGCACTACGAAATCACCTTACGTATTACTCCGAGCGGTATAACCATTCTTATCAGAATCACAGATATCAGTAAATAAAGTACAGGAAAAGGGCATACCATTATTAGAGTCAGTGTTGCCACCATCGACTGGTGTATTTAAATTAAGAGCTAATTCCACCTGTGTGTTTGCCTTGCTCCATTCCAACACAAATTCCCTTGCTGGAAGGACCCCCTCTGATAATTCCACTGCAGCCTGTACTGTGGTTTTGAATCCTTTCCAATCTCCGTGGAGGTTCCTGCCCTAAAGGGCCTCCATTGGTCGGTCGCTCTTCAGCTCTCCCTCCAGGAACCTAATTGTTACCTCATACTATATCACACATATTCTGCGAGTTGCTAGTGGGCGGGGGTTTTGGATATGCTGAACTAGCATTATAGGCTACAATGTCTCTTTGAAGCTTTTTGGCTTTTCTCAATTGGATCTCCCCAATTGCTCTATGAGTTTTGTCTAAGGCAGCTTCATAAGTCAAAATAGATGTTTCAAACAAATAAATCATCATATAGGACTCTATCCAACTCACTCAGTTTAACATGAAGTGAATCTATAGAGTTTGGTTATGTTTCATGAGTACTTCAAGCAGCTCCATGCCCTGTTGATCAAATAGTGCTATAAGTTCATGATGCAGGGGAGAGTCATTGATTAAACCATTAGGGTACTTTCAACTCCGTAACCCTTTAGGAACCAGTTTGTTTTTTATACAGTCCCTGAAATAGGCATTCTCCACCTGAAGCTTTCTTACTTTAATTAGTTTAGTTTCAAAAACAGTTAATGTTTGTTGAAAGGTCTCCCTTTCAGTAACCACATTATTTGCCTGGTTGAAAGAAAATTTCCTGTTAAACCACGTTGCAAAGGAAACTAGCTCACCACCAGGTTGCGATCTATCACTTCTATCAGAGGCTGCTTCTCTATGCACAGTCCTGTGCCCTTGTCCTTGTCCCAGTGGGATGCTACTGTCAAATGAGTTGTTGGAATTATTATTCCCTTGGGATCCATTAGCCATGTCTCTGGAACACTGTTGTAAAAGTTGCGTCAATAGCCCAATGTTGTCCACTGGGTCGTTGCTCAAAACTATAGTATGTGAACCGGCACTCATAGCTGGTACCACAAACTCCAACCACTGCAAACTGAGAACCAGAACAAAACTGAATGAAATGAATGGAACCAACAAGCAACAGTCCATGCCAGCTTCAATTCAAAGGATTTATTAAGCGCTTTTGTCAGCTCAATCACCTGACTTCTTCAGAATAATTGCATGACAAAACAAATCCATATTTATGCAAAAATAGAATCATGTGACATTGTGTAAGCTTCTAGCTGTTACATCAATTAAAATCAATGACCCTTATACACATAAAAAAAACATTTATAAACATATAAATAATAAATACTCTGGACATACTAGATTGAAAAAAAAATAATGGTTAAAACTAACCAAAAAAAGACAGTTGCTTTAAATAACTGCTGATACTAGTGTTGCATTCAGTCCTGGAGTAGATGTGGCATTGAGTTTGATTTGCCACCATAATTCTTTAAAATTAAGAACTTCTTCCCAAGGACTTCCCCTTAGGTCCGGTGTAACTTTGTCGATAACTAAAAATCTAAATGTATGATTGGGGTATTCCACAATGTGCTTGCTTAAGGCACTATTTGTGTTGCCAATTCTGATGTCCTGAATGTGGTCATAAATCCTATCTTGAAAACTTCTCTTGGTTTTCCCACAATAAAATCCGGCACATTGACAGCAGAGTGCAGCATATACCACCCTCTTTGTAATGCAAGAGTAATTCCCTCTTGCCTTAACCTTAAAACCATTAATAACCACCTTCTCTACTGAGAAAATGTAAGCACACTTTGCACAAAATCCACAAGCCTTAGTACCCTTCCCATACTTTGCTTCTTCATAATTCATGCTTTGTAACAAATCTTTAAAGGTTTTACCTCTCCTAAAAATAATATTAGGTGAGATCCCTAATTTGTCCGTGACCCCTATTTGACTGCTTAATATAGTCCAATTTTTACTTAAATGTCAAAAATACCACTATGGTCCATGGAAAACCTAGTAATAAAAGATGCAAATGGAAATGAATCTTTCTCAACTTCATTGCAAGCGACTGAAATAACTGGGACATACACATGACAGTCAATAGCCCCCTTAAATAAAGGACTAAATAATCCTGAATTTCTTTTCTTGAACTTCATCCATGGTGCTCTCTATAAAATCAAGGGGATAACCTCTTGCTAAAAACATATTGTTCATCTTCCTGCATTGATCTTGAAAATCTACCTCCCTATTAACCATCCGTGAGATTAGAACAAATTGCCCTTTTACTAAGCCCCTTTTGACATGCAAAGGGTGACAGCTAGTGTAGTGCAACAAGCTGTTGCTATAGGCAGGCTTTCTGTACAGGTTGCTAACTAAACTATGATCAACCATGTCTTTGGAGACCATAACATCCAAATAGTTCATAGCCTCCTTGTTGTAGTTGTATGTAAACTTAAGAAATTCCGTGGAATTATTAATGAAATCAAGAAAGTCCTGTACTTCATGCTCGTCCCCTGTCCAAACAAAAAACAAATATATATCTCAGGTACAACTTCCATAACCCTGTAAATGGAGAATTAAATAGAAATTTGTGCTCCCACATAAGCATGATGATGCTAGCAAAAATGGGGGCACAACATGCTCCCATAGCTACCCCTGTAAGTTGTTTGAAGAATTGTCCTTCAAAAAACACAAAATTGTTGTTCAACACTAATTCCATAAGTGTAACTAAAACTGCCACATCATTGTTGCTAAATTTGTTGGAGTCAAATAAAAACTCTTCAAACCATTCGAGCCCTCGTGTGTGTGTGTGTGTGTGTGTGTGATCACATTGAACAAATTGACATCTACTGTCAAAAAACAAATGTTTTCTATCGTTGTTAATCCATTAAGTTTTTTCCAAAAAATACCATGAGTCAATGCATAAATGCTGTTCTTCCCTCAAGACAACTTTTAACCTATAGTCAATGTATTTACCTATAAAAAATGTTTTTGAACCCCGCTACACTGACAATGGGTCTCATTCGGGGGGCATATACATTTTTATGTATTTTAGGGATACCAAAAATGTTCGGCACCCTGGGGTGGGTGACACTTAGAAAATTCAGTAACTCTATATCAATTTGGCCTTGGCCAACAAATCCTTTAAGGCCAGGTCTATTTTGTAATTAGAAATATTAACCAGGTTTCGTGACACTTCCCCATAAAGTGCACCATCCCATAACATCATATTAATTCGATTATTGTAGTCTGCTTTAGTCATAATAGCCACCCCCATCCCCCTTATCAGGTCTCATCATTCTAAGAGATTTATTAGACACCAACTGATTCAGTAACATTCTTTCATGAGCATTGAGATTACCCACACAACCATTACCAGGATTATTAACTAATAATGTTCTAAAATCAAATTTACAAAGAGTTTCAAATGAAGAACGGCAGGTAGTGGTGGATTCCAAGAACTAGCTCTATGCAAAATACCATCACTAATCCTGTCATTCTCAAACATTCATTTAAAATTGAGTTTTCTAACAAATGCTTTTAAGTCAATAATCAGTTCAACTAACGACCTTGCCGTCGGGACAAAATTAAATCCTTTACTAAGTATGTCCGGTAAGTCAGAATCAAGTGCTTGCGAAGAATAATTGTGCACTATGAAATCACCTTGTGCATTACTCTGAGCGATATAACCGCTCATATCAGAATCACAGATATCAGTAAATAAAGTACAGGAAAAGGGCGTACCATTATTAGAGTCAGTGTCACAACCATCGACTGGTGTATTGTTTAAATTAAGAGCTAATTCCACCTGTGTGTTTGCCTTGCTCCGTTCCAACCCAAATTCCCTTGCTGGAAGGACCCCCTCTGATAATTCCACTGCGGCCTGTACTGTGGTTACCTTGCTTGATTTCGAATCCTTTCCGATCTCCGTGGAGGTTGCCGTCCTAAAGGGCCTCCATTGGTTGGTCACTCTTCAGCTCTCCCTCCAGGAACCTCATTGCTACCTCTTACTATATCACACATATTCCGCGAGTTGCTAGTGGGCAGGGGTTTCGGATATGCTGAACCAGCATTATAGGCTACAATGTCTCTTTGAAGCTTTTTGGCTTTCCTCAATTGGATCTCCCCAATTGCTCTATCAGTTTTGTCTAAGGCAGCTTTATAAGTCAAAATAAATGTTTCAAACAATAAATCCTCATGTAGGACTCTATCCAACTCACTCAGTTCAACATACAGTGAATCTATAGAGTTTTGGTTATGTTTCATGAGTACTTCAAGCAGCTCCATGCCCTGTTTATCAAATAGTGCTACAAGTTCATGATGCAGGGGAGAGTCATTGATTAAACCATTGGGTACTTCCAACTTCATAACCCTTTAGGAACCAGTTTGTTTTTATACAGTCCATGAAATAGGCATTCTCCACCTGAAGCTTTCTTACTTTAGTTTCAAAAACAGTTAATGTTTGTTGAAAGGTCTCCCTTTCAGTAACCACATTATTTACCCGGTTGAAAGAAAATTCCTTGTTAAACCACATTGCGAAGGAAACAAGCTCACCACCAGGTTGCAATCTATCACTTCTATCAGAGGCTGCTTCACTCTGCACAGTCCTGTGCCCTAGTCCCGGTGGGATGCTACTGTCAAACAAGTTACAAAGGGGGTGGTATATGCTGCACTCTGCTGTCAATGTGCCGGGTTTTACATTGGGAAAACCAAGAGAAGTGTTAAAGATAGGATTTATGACCACATTTGGGACATCAGAATTGGCAACACAAATAGTGCCTTAAGCAAACACATTGTGGAATACCCCAATCATACATTTAGATTTTTAGTTATCGACAAAGTTACACCGGACCTAAGGGGAGGTCCTTGGGAAGAAGTTCTTAATTTTAAAGAATTATGGTGGCAAATCAAACTCAATGCCACATCTACTCCAGGACTGAATGGCAACATTAGTATCAGTAGTTATTTAAAACTATGGTCTTTTTTTGGTTAATTTTAACCATTATTTTTTTTCAATCTGGTATGTCCAGAGTATTTATTATTTATATGTTTATAAATGGTTATTTTTATGTGTGTAAAGATCATTGATTTTAATTGATGTAACAGCTAGAAGCTTGCACAATGTCATGTGATTCTATTTTTGTATAAATATGGCTTTGTTTTGTCATGCAATTATTCTGAAGAAGACAGGTGATTGAGCTGATGAAAGTGCTTAATAAATCGAAGCTGGCGTGGACTGTTGCTTGTTGGTTCCATTCATTTCATTCAGTTTTGTTCTGGTTCTCAGTTTGCAGGAGTTCCTGGATCTGCCAGAACACAACCCTCTTGCTATTCTCCATGTCTTAGAGGTGGTTGAGAATGTCTTCCTAGATTCCTCCTTGAATCCTTACTCTTTCCCCCCCCAGCCCATCTAAAACCAGACAGGTTTTATACAGTACAGGACTCCCACAAATACCTTTTCAGAAATCCATCTGCTGATCCAGAGGTGGTCATCCCAGGATCCAAATGGACTAGGCCCAGTTCTTCCGAAAACCTGTTGCCTATGGATTAAGAGAGCAGGACCCATGGTAGATTTGGGGAAAAAAAGTATATACCTAAGCCACCCTAACCACGAGGGCTCTCAAATGTCAATTTCACATGATTAAATATCAACAAATCATGCTGGATCAGCTAAAACAAAAGGTCTTTTCCCTTGAGGATAAAAAAAATCTTTCTAAGGAGCTTTTGGATCTCTGCCACTCCAGTTCACAGGTAGCTAGGCATTCCTTCCACTGTGGCTACAGTGCTGTGGAGGCTTCTAGCTGAGCAGCAGCCACTGGTCTTGTTATTAGAAGGCATGCATGGCTTAAGGAACAATCTCTTCCTGACCAAGTTAAATTGAACCTTCTTGATGCTCCCCTAGACAAGGACTTTGTATCTAAAGCTGAGGCTGTTCTTAAAAAGACGGAAGACAAAGATAAGTCTATGCAGACTGTGAAAGACTTTCTTCAAGTTCGGCCACCAAGATTTAGTAGGAACTTCCCCACTAAGCACTGGCCCTTTCCCTCCCAGTCTAGAAGCAGGCAGAGGAAACCCCAGCAGGAAAGGACACAAAGGCAGTGGCAACAGCTGCAGAGACCCAGACAATGGACCTCAGAGACTTCCAGGTAAGGAAGTTCTGGGACACAGGCAGATGCAACAATGACTCATCCACCCTGCTCTCCCTGCCCCCCTACAAGACTAGGAGGAAGGCTGTCCCTGTTCAAACAAAATTGGTCCCTCATCACTTCAGACAAGTGGGTTCTAAACATTATTTCAAATGGTTACAAGCTCACTTTAAAAGATCCTTTAAAATACTTAGGCTACCTGGATATTTGTCTAAATCAAAAAAGAGAGCCCATCTCTCAAATGTAGATTTTATGCTCTCAAGGATAAGTGGAACCAGTTCCAGAACATTAGAAAGGAAAAGGGTTCTATTCCAGGCTATTTCTGATTCCCAGAAAAGAAGGCTGTTGGCATCCTATCTTACATCTGCCCACCCTCAATTGGTTCCTCCTTGTTCCAACATTTAAAATGTTGACTCTTCAAAAACGTTTGCCCATGATAGCTCCATGGGCCCTTATGGTCTTTCTGGATCTAAAAGATGCCTACCTGCACAGTCCCATTCAGGAACTGGACAGAAGCTTTCTTCACTTCAGAGCAGGTTCTAGTCATTTTCAGCACTGCCCTTTGGCTTGTCTACTGCTTCCAGGGATTTCACCAAGTGCTTAGCTTCTGTAATTGCCATTTGCAGGACCAGAGGGGTCCAAATCTACCCCTTCGTGGAAGATTGCCTACTACAGACTACAAATCTATTAAAACCCCACAAGGATAATGAGGTTTTCCAAGAACCTCCTGTCCTCCCCTTACTTCACCATAAATCTGCAAAAATCCAACACTGTTCCATCTACCAGGATAGTCTTCCTGGGAGCCCTCCTGGACTCTTCTCTTCAAAAAGTCTTCCTTCCCAAAGACGAGGTCTCATTTTTGACCCACTACTTCCAAAGAATCCAGCTGAAACAATGCATCTCTGCCAGAGAGTTCCTCTGGGTACTAGGCTATATGACATCTTGTTTCCTCATGGTTCCCCTGGTCAGGCTGCACATCAGGAAACTCCAGTGGTACTTCAAAAATGTGTGGTGCCAACACTCTCAGTCCCCGGCAACTGATATATACCTGATTCCTTGCCTCAAAGAGGAGTTTGTATGGTGGGCACAGGCTTGTGCACAAAATCAGGGCCTTCCATTCAGATTCACTCCCCAGGGCCAGCCTCTCACCATAGATGCATCAGAGACAGCATGGGGGCCTCACTTTCAACACTTCCAGTGCCAAGGGAAGTGAGAGACTCAGTCAGGTTAAGGACAAGCGCATAAACTGGAAAGAGCTCATGGTAACTTTAAAAACAGTTGGGAGCCAGGGGGCCTATTAGCCAAGACTGACAAAACCACAGTCATGTGGTACATAAACAAGCAAGCAGGGGGACATGGGACACCCACTCTTATCCTCTATGTTATCTAGCAATGCAAGTTTGAGAAACTGCTCACTCTCTGGGATTGCACCTCCTGGCACAATACCTTTTAAGTGTCCAAAATACTCTAGCAGATCACCTCAGCAGAAACCTGATGGACCCCCATGAATGGCATCTGCATCAGGAAATATTTCTTAGCATGGTCCAGAGATAGGGAGTCCCACAGCTAAACCTTCTCACCACTTAGGAAAAGACTCAAATGAAAAGATTCTGTTCCAGGAACAAAAAGCAATCAGCCTGGAGAACAGATGCTTTCTTCTTCCCTTGGACTCATCTGTTCATTTATGCATTCCCTCTCCTGCCTCTTCTCCCTCGGGTGATTTTAAAGATAAGAGAAGAGGGCCCAAGGGCAATACTGATACCCCAGGCAGCACTGGTATCCTCTGTTTCACAAACTCACCAACCAGAGTCTATGGCTATTGCCTCAGAGAGTCAAGCTTCTATCTCAGGACGAGGGAAGGATTGTGCACCCCGACCTGCAGATGCTCAGCCTTTCAGCTTGGATAATTTCACAGCATTGAGGACCAAGCTCATCCTGAGCAAACAGATTCAGGACATTCTTAAGGAGGCTAGTACTAGGAAATCATACTCAGCTAAATGGAAAAGATTTTTTATCTGGTGCCAACAGCAGCACCACAGTCCTGATTCAGCCCAGATTTCTGTCATTCTAGACTTCCTGGCTAGTCTGGTTGATAAAAGTCTTTCGTACTCATTCATTAAAATCCATGCATCTGCCATTTCAGCTCATATACCTGCTCTTCCCCCTGTCTTTGCCCATCCACTGTTAAGAAAATTTCTTAGGGGAGTCATTCACATCAGACCTCCCAGGAGGCAACCTCCCCCTCCATGGTACTTTAGTTTTGTTCTGAAAAATCTGACTCTGTCTCCTTTTGAACCGACAGACTCTGCCCATCTAAAGTGTCTAACTTGGAAACTGCCCTTCTGATGGCTATCACCTCTGCTAAGGGAGTGTCTAAACTTCAGGCTCTCATGGTGGTGGAGTCATTCGTCTTCTACCCAGATAGGGTTTCCCCTCAGGACTAAACCTTCCTTCATGCCCAAGGTGGTCACTGACATTTTTCTTAATCAGGTCATTCACCTACCCAGATTTTTTCCCAGCCCCCAGAACAAAGGAGAAAGAATACATTCTTTGGATGTGCATATGCAGCTCAATTACTATCTTGGCAAAACAAAAGCCTTGAGAAAATCTGACCAACTCTTTGTGACCTTTGCCCCTGGCTCTGAGGAAAAAACAGCTTCTAAACAGACTCAAAATGGATCTCCCACTGCATCTCATTTTGTTACAGCCATCATGGCAAAAAGTCACCTGAGGCTCTCAGGTCACACTCCACTAAGGCTACTGCTACCTCTGTTGTCATCTTGAAAGAACTCCCTACTAAGGACATTCTGAAAGTTGCCACCTGGTCATCTGTGCACACCTTCACCAAACATTACCACTTAGCAGCCTTTTCCAGATCCAGAGCAGGATTCACAACTGCCATTCTGCAGGGCATCCTCTCCACTTCCTAATCGCCTTCCACCCTTGATTCAGTTTTGGGAATCTTCCCACAAGTCAGGTCTGCAACAGTGAAACACAAAGAACACAGTACAGTTGTGTACACCTACCATAAATGTAGATGTTCGAGTGTATTCACTGTTGCAGTCTTCTTTCCCTCCCTCCTTCCCACTTAGCCTACTAGGTAGTCTGCTTATAACTTCCTTTCTAGCCAATAGAATCCCTTTTAGCCTCTACTCCAGTAAAGGTGCTCTTCCATAGCCCCCTACTGCTCATTTTGTGGCTCCTCCATAGGCGCTGGAAGCTGTTAAAGACTGGGGGGGGGGGCGGAGGGTGACAAGGGCACTTAGTGAACTAAAAAGGGTAATTGTTTTATAACTATTTGCTACCACAACATAAGTTAATTTGGAGGACATTTTAAGCTTAGCCAATTCCCTTTTGGTGCTTGAATTAACATTTTCTGATTGGTCTTAGCTATCCCCATGGCTAATAATTGTATATTAGCTCTAGTGTGAACAACTGTTATCATACCATAGATAATTTGAGGGGTCATGTAAGGGATGCAGCATTTAGGAAGTGCCTCTATCCATTAGTGGCATGAGGGGAAATCCTGGAGTACATTTTCTATTACCCATCCTTAGACCAAGTTGCATTTAAATATGGATGTATGAGCTTTGCTTTATTTTTATGGATAGTCTGTTCCGGAACAGTGGTAGCCTCTGTGATATATATCCATCTCTCCACAACATTCAGTTTAGATACCTGGACTGAGTATTTCTGATGCCATTTGACTTGCTAATGTTCAGTAGGTCTATCTGTATTACGTTGGAGGATGCTTTGTATGCCAGACATGTCACCTCTAAGCACTCTGTAGGATACTGAGTATAGTAATAAATCTTTGAGGTGGTCCATGCAAGACCTATTGTTTAGGACTTGTATCCTTTTAGTAAGGTATCTCTGAAGGTATTCCAGTTGTTGCATGGGACTGGACAGATACATGCCAAAGTGGGCATTATACAAAATGATTGACATAATGAGAGTTTTGTAAAGGGGGACAACAACATCTCTAGATCTAGTCACAATCAATTTGTTTATAAGCTGTACAATATAGAAAAGCGTTCTTATGACTCTGGGCACATGTTGGTCAAAAGTTAGGTCACTGTACACAAGTTCCCAAATGCCAAACAATTGGATCAGTTCTCAGAGGGCATTGTCATGATTTTGACACCAGTTATTATTTGGAACAAACCTTCCTGCATGATGGTTAAGTCATTTGGGGATTTAATAATTTCTCCTAGCTTGTAGTCATTTCAAACTTAGCTGGCCAAAGCTCTTTGGTATTTCCTTTTACTTTTGAGATGTATATGCCAAACAGAAAAAGTCTCAGCACCGAACCCTAGGGGACTCCATTGGTGACTGGTCTCTTCCCCTGTTTTGATCTCCTACATCCTGTGAGCCAAGTTGGCAATGCAGCTGGTGATGTAAGTGTTTGCTACTACATTATTCATCTTTTGTACTACACGTGAGTAGGGGATTGTGTCAAAAGGCTTGGCCAGGTCAAGGTAATGTGGTGTGAACTGTTTTACATTCATCCATTGCTTTGGTAACAAGAGTAAAGCTTAAAATTTGCCCATGATTGTGAGCCTTTCACACTTTCCTCTGGGCTGTTTTCAAACACATTTTTAGGGCCATGCATACATGTATGCATTCCTTGATTCACCTTCCTGATTGTATTAAATTATATTCCTTGTATAAAACAACACACTTGTTAGACTTAAGTTAGAGCGCATTTTAAATTTATTGTTTAAACATTTTTCCAGTAGGCAATGAAATAAAAATGCATTAACCAATAATGACAAAACTGCACTATTCAGAACATTTCCATGATAACAGTCTACTTCAACACACAACTGCATTTTAAATTTATTGTTTGAACATTTTTCCAGTAGGCAATGAAGCAAAATGGATGCACCGATAATGACAAAACTGCCCTATTCAGAACATTTCCATGATAACAGTTTACTTATACACACAATATATAAATACAGAATCACAGTAGTGTAAGCCATAGGCCTGTTGCACAGCTTCTTGAACTTATTTTCAATGGGGGGGGGGGGCAAAAGGCCAAAAAACAGGGACACATTTTAAACATTGCTTGTATAATTTTGGAAAGTTGCTTATATAAAATGTTGTGTTACCACCATGTATTTCACTGCCAAGTCTTGAACCCAGAACCCTGTGCACTACAGTCAGAGCAACATACCACTAAGCTAAACCAGCAGTTTCTTGAAAGACAGGAAGACAAACTTAAATGGCTATCATATCATTTAGTGAATTCAGTTCTCACTTCTCACCATAGCTCTCAACCTCTTAGTGCAAAAATACAGAACAAAGCCAATAATGAGGGAATACAGCCCCAAAATAGGGACACATTTCAAATACTGATTTTATAACCTTAGAAACTTGCTAGAATAAAAGGTTTTATTTTACCACTGAGGCATACATTCACAAGTGATGGTGGCTAGGGACTTTAGGCACTTTTTGCCTGTAGGGTTTGAGCCTGAGTACCTCTAGCCACCAGATGTATTCCGTTGGGGGACTTCACACACACACACACACACACACACACACACTCCCAACAGCCAGTCCAGACTCTGTGCGCCGAGCTGATGTCATCATGCACGCAATGACATCAGCTGCTAAAGTGCAAAAATGAAAATAATTCAAAAATAAAGAAGGGGACAGTTGAGTGGTGATATGCAAAAGTGGGGGGTGGTCTCTTCCCCCTCGCTCTATGGATCCAGTGCCCATGGGCTCCTCCCTTTTAAGAGGCAAGAAAAACCTGATATGACATCAGCTGGCTCCCTATATACCCTAGCACACTGACATTGGTTTGGGCATCTGCCAGCCTAAGGGGGAGGGGAATTTTATCTGGTAGTCAGGAAAGCCAAGAGCTTTTATGGCAGGAAATCACACAAGTCAGGACTGCAACAGTGAATACACTTGAATATCTACATTTATGGTAAGTTTATATAGCAATACTCTGCCTACATCAGTTCCCTCTGCCACTACCCAGTTGGAGGCAGACACAGAGCACTATGCCCACATGTCGGCCGATGCTGTGCATATGTATGGTACAGATTTTGAGGGAAGCCATGGCTGATTATATCTGAGGGGCATAAGGGGATTCCCCAAATATTAATTAGGGAAGAAGTGCCTGGTATCCTTATTGAATCTAGGCAGGGCTCTGCACCTCCTAGATTTGTTAAAGCAGATGTTCCTTTTAAAATAAATAAATGTGGCTAAGGAGCTGTTCAATGCCCTTATGGCCCTGAAACCTCCACTGGAGTTGTCAGTCCCTGCTTCTGCTTCCTGGTCTTCCACCCCTTTTAAAAGGCCTTGGGATTCTGATTCTTCTGTTGAAGAGGTGAATTCTGGTAAAGAGTCCTTGGCATATTCCTTCCAGATCCAGTCTCCTCTTCCCTTGGAGTCTTATGAAGAAGATTCATCATCACTTGATTCTGCTTTTGAAGAATTATTTTTTGGGGATACAGTGCTTCTCATGATGGAACACTTTAAGTGGGACTGTTACCAAGTTTCTGAGTGTCAAAAGAGATATTATGAACTCTTGCAAATGGACTCAGTCAGACCTTCTGCAATTCCTTCTGTATTAGCTGCCTTCTCAGATACTTTTTCAGCAACTTTTCAGGCTCCTGACCCACAACTTCCAAATCCTAAGAAGCCAGCAAGATTTTAAAAAGTCCCTTAGGATCATAAGTATTTGTATAAACATCCTTCTGATCCTGCTGTTCCTTCCATGTCCTCAGATAAGCCATCCAAACTGCTGTCCTCTTCCAGCTTTTATCTTCTGACAAGGACAGCTGTGTTATGGAGCGGTATAGAACATGTGTATACTTCTGCTTCAGTGGCATTTAGGGCCATTAATTATCAGACTCACATGACTAGATAGGTCTCATATCTTCCTTCCTAGCTTGGGGGGATTTTAACTGATATGCCTGTTTTGGACAGTAAGACTTCTGCCCTTTCTCTTTTGAGTTCTACCTCTCAGGTGGCTCACCATGCCATTAAATACAGCTATGATGCTGCTGATGCCTCATCTAGAGCAGCTGCATCTGGTTCTGTCAAAAGGAGATACTCTTGATTGTGTCTTCAAGCATTACCTGAAGACATTGAGTCCAAACTTTTAGATTCCTCCTTAGAGAACCAGGATCTCTTTGATACTGCTGCTGCAAAATTATTTAAAACTCTTCCAGATAAGGGTAAAATTATGCAGCATCTATAACATATCTTTGTTTCCCCTCTCCCTAATTTCCAGATGAATTATCCATCTAAACCCTCTTTTGTGTGAAGACAGCCTGACAGGAGCAAGAGGGCACCAAAGCAAATTTTCCCAGTCAAATCCACTTAAGAGATCTAGGGGCCAAAAATCTGCCTCTACCTGACATCCAGCCTCTCTTCCCCCCTCAGCCAGATTCCTCTGTGCCTCAGGCTTTTTCCATTCCTGTCTGGCAACAGATAACCTCAGATGCCTTGGTATTCTCCATTATCCAAAATTGTTATTTTATGGCTTGGGAGTCCTTACCTCCATTCTCAGGCCTTCCTTAGCCTCCTCCTTGCCAGATCCCTCATTTTCCTTTGGTTTTGCAGGGTGTGATGGAACAGGGAACCATCCAACCTGTCTCCTTGTCTCAGCAGAGAACAGGTTTTTATTCCAGAATGTTTCTAGTTTCTTGCAAGGAGAGAACTTGGAGGCACATTCTAAACCTCTCTTTTCTCAACACTTTTCTCAACATTTCTTTCAGGATGTTCTCTTGAGACACTTTTTCCTCTGGTGCTTCCTCACATTTTTCTGGTATCTCTGTATCGAAAGATACTTACCTTCATATTCCGATACACCCTCGCTTCCAGAAGATTTTGTTTCTCTGTTTCTTCCTTATATTCTCAATTCTGTTTTTCCTTTTGGTCTTTCTACAGCTCCAAGAGTCTTTACAAAATGTCTGGCCCCTGTGGTAGCCTTCTTCAAACTTCAGGAGATTCAGATATTCCCTTATTTGGATGACCTTTTAATTCAAGCTGCCTCCCAGCAGCTCCTTCTTCAGAATCTACACTTCACTATGCCTCTTCTGTGCATTCTGGGGTGTACCTTCAATTTCAAAAAGTCTGTACTCACGCTCTCTCTCTCAGGACCAGGATTTTTTGGGTTGTAGAATTCTGACCATTCCATTGTTGACCTGTCTCCCCCTTCAGAGGTCCACTCCTTGCCTGCTTGTTTCCATTCTCCTCTTCCTCTATCAGTTCTTCCTGTGAAAGAATTTATAAGCTCTGGGTTCCATGGATTCCACTATTCCTATGACTCCTTTTGCAAAACTCCACATGAAGAAATTTAAATGGTATCTCAAAGCTGTAGTTTTCCACCATTGCCACCTTCTGGAGTATCTGGTCCCAAGCTCAAGATCTACTTGTGGATTCATGAGATTTCCCCAAATCAAGGTCTGACATTTGAGGTTCCTTTCCCTATGCAGGAGCTTTACTCAGATGCTTCTGATCATGGTTGGGGAGCCTCTTCCAATAACTTAAACGTCCAGGGTTTTTGGTCCCATCAACAGTTGACAGACCATATCAATATCAAAGAGATAAATGCTCTACTTCTAGCACTCCAGGTTCTTTATTCCTTTTGGGTTCCAGATCCTCTAAAGATATTCACAGACAATACCACTGTCATGTGGTACATCAATAAGCAAGGGGGCACAAAATCTTATTTTCTTTGCAGGTTGCCGCTTCTGCTATCACTGGTTCTTCGGGCAGTTTACACTCCTTCACAGCACAATGTGATGGCAGATTATTTGAGCAGGTCCAGGACAAATTCTCACAAATGTCTGCTTCACAGGGAGGTGTTATTTGACATTGTACATTAGTGGGATACTCCTCAGGTATATCATTTTGCCTCCCTCTGAACAAACAACTTCCCCAGTTTTGTTCCAGAGTGCCAAGTCCTCTGACTTGGAAAGTGGATGTCATGTTTTTTTTCTTGGAAGGGGATGTTTATGTATGCCTACCCTCCTTTTCCCCTATTACCACAGGTCCTGCAGAAGTTCATTTGGGCCATACACAAAATCTTGTTGGTGACTCCCTTGTGGCCCAGACAGCACTGCTCCCCCTTCTATTTCATCTGCCCAGTGGCAGTCATCACATCTTACTTGACAAGATGGATCTTCTCACATAAGACATGGGATCTCTCATTCACTCTCACTTGTCCACCATTCAGGTGACACTTTGGGTGATAGGGTTTTGACTCCTTTTAGGTACTAATTTTTGATGTCATGCTTTGGGCTTTGCAGGATACCAGAAAACCTACTACTAGAAAATCCAAAGCGACTAAATGGAAGACAGTTTATGTTTGGTGTCTCAAGCATGACTGAACTCTTTTTCTTCTGGAGTTCTTACATTAGGGTTGCCAGGTGTCCGGTTTTCAGTCAAATTGTCAGGTTAAAAACCGGACTAGTGAAGTCTGTTTTTTTTTTTTTTTTTTTGCAGTCAGGAGTTAAGGACTGAAAAGTGAAAATTGAAAACATTATAAACATACTATATATGCAATGCAGACTGTGCAATGACAATTACCGCTGCCCCGCCGCCCGTGTTGTTCTCTCCCCTTTTCCTTTAAGTACAGTTGGTCGTCAGTATGGCTTATTATTAGTCATCATCAATCAGCTGCTCTGCTCATCATGCATGTCCGGGCTGTGAGTGTTACACCTGAGAAAAAGGAGGAGGACCTGGAGGAGAGACAGGACAACCCACCCTTCTGGTCCTTAGCTGCTCCGTGAAGCAACCTCTCTCACCTCAACAGCAGCTCCACTGCATAACAGTGGCTTCTGATCCAACGTTAAAACACTGGGGCAAAAAATGCCATTACATTTGTTTTAACCAATTCTGCAATGCTGTCGGAACGGAAGCATAGAAAGAACTGCTGCTGCTATTCCTGTCTTCCTTACCCGGCCCTCATCTTTCCCCTCCCCAGTTGTCCCCCTTTCCCTCCCTCCCTCAGCTTCACTGTTCTCTGGTCTCTGGTTGTTTTTCTTTGCCCGGGCGGCCTACAACCGCACAAAATGTTGACCAGAACACCATTGCCCACCGTAAACGAGTGCGACAACGAAAATGTGAGTATGTCAGTTCTGTTTTTTTCCCCGTCAGTCAGCTTGGTTGACATTCCTGTTTTTACTGATGACCAGATAATGTTAATAATGCGCATTTTCTAGTTGCTGCTGGATGCAACCATTTTAGTACATAGAGGGTGGGGATATTTATAGAACTCTCTCAGCAGTAGGGAGATGACGCAAGCAATGGTTAGCTGAGTTTGTAGTCCTTATGTGTGTTCTTAAAGCAACTCTGTAGTCATTGCTTTGCTTTGGCATGTTCGTTCCCTTCTTTTAATTATTCTGAATGCTTAAATAAACAGTCTAAAACAAAAACAAAATGCAATCAGTATTAATGGTTTCATTCTTCACTATGACTGAGTCAGTAATTAGCAGACACTACAGGTTAAGTGAATTACATTAACATCTGTGCTTTGAAACCTGGAAGGATTACCCAAGTAAAATAAGTGTGTTCTATGTAGGCCACCTACACAAGTCATGAAATGTAAAGTAAACATAAGTAAAAGAAAATATTTCTGCCAAGAATAAAATTTGAATTGTTGATGTATTTGTTTTTGTTACATTCTGTGACCAAGTGCATTGTACTATGTATGCCAAGAGTAGGAATATAAGAATTACGTGAAGTTGTGTTTATAATGGCTAGTGAAACGTATTCCTATAGCTTGGGGTACAGGATTTGATTTTCTCCACTTTTGTTTTCTTACTATGTGACTATGAGCAAGTCACATAACCAAATAATGCTCCTAGGTCATCTATGAAACTAGTCCTTGTGTCCAGTAGGCTTACCTAGTTAACAAACATAACTTTGTCTAGAGCACTAGTGGCATTTCTCACTGTTCTGTCCTTAAAGCAAGCAAGCCATTTGTTAAGCTAACTAGGGGAATGGCATCTTGTATTATTAGGTGAAAAAAAACTTTAAGGTATTTTCCCAATCCTGTATTTTTCCCAATATGTATCCTTCCTCAGCACATGTCCAAACCAATGTAATCTTGCCTCTCTGGCTTTGTCTCTAAACCTTCCAACCTGGGCTAACCCTCTAATATACTTATTTCTAATCCTGTCCACCCTTGTCACACCCAGTGCAAATCTTAACATCTTTACCTCTGCCACGTCCAGCTTGGACTCCTGCCTTTTTGTCAATGCCACTGTCTCCAACCCATATAACATACATAGCTAGTCTCACTACCCTCTTGTAGACCTTCGCCTTGCACCAGTCCGGGGACAGACACACTAACAAGCAGATGTTCCCTATTTAAGCATAACGTTGAGTCTTTGAACAATAGGTGGGAAATTGGAAATCACCCTGTTGCCATTGCCAATGCGCAATGCCACTTATCTGTTTTTTTTCTGGACTATCCACACAAATCAAATCAATTCTCTGCTCTGGACTGGTAGGCAGGAAATTGGGAAAACACTGTACAAACTCCATTTTTCTGTTTCACAAAAAGAAACAGACTATCAGTGTTTGTTACAATTGGCTGATTTACTATGCTTTTTTTTACAGAAAAGCATAGTAAATCGGCTGAAAGCAGGCATCCGGAACAGAAAAAGAGGGCGTTCTCATCAGCTGATGTCACCGTGATGTCACAAAATGGGGATGGCATTGATGGGAGAGTGGGTGGGAATGGGTGGAGTTATGGGTGATGCGAGGGGCGTGACCTTAGTCCGGTTTTAGCCACAAAGAAATCTGGCAACCCTACTTACAGTCCTTTCTTATTTGTGTGAATTGCTCAATTCTGGTTTGCCATATTCATCTGTTAAAGTTCATTTGTAAGCCATTTCAGCTTGTCTGCCTCTGAATCCATATTTATCTTCTAATTTTAAAGTCAAGCAATTTTTAAAAGGCATCCTTCATATTCAGCTTCCAAGAAAGACTATCCTCCTTCTTGGGACCTTAATTTTGTTCTTGAGAAATTGCATCAGTTGCCATTTGCACCTGCAGTTTATTCTGCCTTACAGCATTGTACTTGGAAGGTTGTATTGTTGGTGGCTTTTACATCTGACAAGAGAGTCTCTGAGCTTCAAGCACTCATGACGGTTCCTCCATTTTTGTGTCTTTCACCAGGGCAGGGTGTCTCTTGTACCAATCATTTTATGTACAAGGTGGTTAATAATTTGTCCTTGAATCAGTCCATTTATCTTTTTCTCTTCTCCATAAACTTCAAGTGAGAGGGTTCTTCACACCATGGATTTGCATACACAGTTCAGATTACTTGGACAAGACCAGACAAAATATATTAGGAGAGTGCAGCAACCTTTTCCTTTCATGATGGAAAATTGAGTTTGGCAGTGGCTAAGCAAACCATTTCCTAATGGATTTCAAGTCCATTTCTTTTTGCTATTTTTTCATGGCAAGCAACTTTCCTCTTCTGTTTGTGTTCATTCTACCAGGGCAGTGGTCTCTACTGGTACTGTTTTTCATGGGTATGGATACTAGAGTCATCTTGGAAGCTGCTAGTCTTCTGTTCAGATTTTAGCAAATGTTACACGTTGGATGTCATTTCCAGCACCAGGGCCATTTTTTATGGGTTTGTGGAAGGCTATTCTGTGTCTTCCTCCTCCCACAATTTCCAGTAGCTTTTGTTCTTTCCCAAGAGTAAAGAATACTGCAGCAGTGATAAGAAAGGACAAAGTACAGTTGTCTAACGTCTTACCATAACAGTAGGTATCATACTTCTTACTTTTGTAGTGTTCTGTTCATTCTGGCCCCGGTTACTTTCTGTTGCTCTCATTCTGGCTGAGGGGTCTTTCTTACATTCTTTTCTCCTTCTTCTTCCCCCCCTCCCTGGATGTACATATTTTTGCCTTTCTCTTGCTCTGGTTCTTCTGGGACACTTCAATTCTGAGGAATGGGCATATGTACATCATATGTGTACACTTCAATTCTGAGGACTGGGCATATGTACATCATATGTGTACCTTACACCTTGCACATAGGACAACATCTGATGTACGATGCCTGGAAGGTATAAAAGCTTTTGTATGTTGGCCAGATGTTCATCTGTCCCTGGCAGGATATCCCAAGATTAAAGAATACTGCATTAATGAGAAGTAAGACATCAGCTGTTATGGTAAGATCTTACACAACTGTCCTTTTAAAGCAGTGCATTAAGGGTTATTATGCCTCCCAGTGATTATTCTAAAGGGAATACCTGACAGATTTATCACAAGGGAGAAGGGTCATAAGATAGGTTACAATGGAACTTATGGCATTCTTTAAGAAGATGACTATGATTTATTTGAGTGGCTGTGTAACATGATGATGATGATGAAGAAAAATGTGTCATCATACCATTCAGCAAAAACACGGCCCCTACTGTTTACCACATCAACGGCAACCCCCTAAGCACACAACTTGTGGTGAGAGACCTGGGCACTTGGGTTGATAACAAACTCACATTTGACCATCATGTAGCGGCAGTGGTCAGAAAAGCCTTTTACTTGGTTCATCTCATAAGTAAAGGGATTGGATCCAGAAAAAAGGAGGTTATTAACTCTCTATACTCCTCACTCATTAGACCAATAATTGAATATAACACCCTATTTGAGATGTACATCTTCAAACATCTGCACCAACTGGAAAGGCCACCAAAATACCTCACAAAGAGAATCCATGGCCTCCAACACCTTTCCTGTGCAGACAGGCTCAAATCACTATCACTCTACTTGGTATCATACAGATTGCTCAGGGGTGATCTGTGTCTCACCTATAAGACAATCTCGGACCCTCCCCTACTAGAGATGCTCTATATCAATAAGTCTAACTCCTCACACACTACCCGCTCAAAGGCCTGAACCTAATACGTGACATTAACAAAACCTGCTGAAGAGAAGTGACAGGTTTGTCTCCCAGAGGCTGTCCTGTCTCTGGAATATACTTCACATACACATCAAACAGAGCACCTCACTGACCCTCTTCAAATGCAACCTTGATAAGTGGATGGGAAACTGCAAATTCATCCCAGGGGTTCCACTTGTGTCCATCACTGACAGAGATGACAGGTGCTGAATGAAGTTTCTTTTTGGGGATAGACTCTTGGCTAGACTTGTAAGGGCCCCAGGACCATTAGCCTAGTAACCTTCTATGATCCTATGAGAGTCTCCCCCTTGGGGAAGGGGAGACTTGAGACTTGAAGGGTGTCTTGTTAGTGTTGTATACGGGAATGTTTGAGTCATATAATTGTAAAAGTATGACTTATATGCTGTTAACAGCAGAATACTTTTTAAGAATGTGTTATTCAAATGGGGAATTGATATGTAGAAAGACATAATTTAACTATGTTAGCTGGAAGCAATGGATGAAACTATAATGTGGAGTTTAACATTAAGGTGTCATTTAGCAACAGGCTGGGAACTGGATTGCCTGATGGCTAACTGAAGTTATGTAGAAGATTTGAAAGGAAACACCAAACCTTTTGTCAAGGATCATCAATAGGTAGTATTAAATCTTGTATGATCCAGCCCATCCACATCAAAGACAGAACTGGTTGTCACAGGCTTGTCTCTTACTGTGTCTATAGGGCTTTCCAAAGCTGAACTCCTCACTTCACTTCCATAATGCACCACACTTCTTTCAATTTTCAAATCTCATTTGTCAAAGGACTGTGACCATAAAGGGAGAGAACAGACTAGAAACGTTGCAACTTGTTGTAATTTGGGGCATATCAACACCATTGTATTAAAATTATTTGTGGGAATTTCTTCCCCTTTTTGGCATTATTGTGGCTTTGGTTCTTTTCAGCCAGGTGTTAGTTTTACTTTTTACCTTCTCCCAGTCCTGTGTCATCCAGTAGATTAGGCATTTTCAGGCTTATTGTTACTGAGTTTTGGTGTTTGTTGTAGTTTTTTTCATGCTTGTTGCCAGTGAGCTAATTATTGTGTTTATTGCTGTGGTACAATACATGGGGGCATTATGAAGAAAGAAAAAGGGGACAATACCTCAGTTTTTCAAACATTCACTAAGTGCAGCTGTAAGATTCCCCCAGAATACATATGACATTTGACTTATGTGCCTGGAGTGGAACTCTTACAGGTCCCCTGTGAACTCTATAAACACTTTGGTTCCACACTTCACAGGCTGGACAAGAGAGACTAATTCTAAAAGGCCTTCTTCCTACAGAGCCAAAAAGGAAGAATATATAATTATTATAGGAGGAAAGGGCACCAAAATACTAGAATAGTTTCTCCTCTTATCCTAAGGTTATGAGGAAACAGGCTTCCATAGTTAAGGCAGTGGAGGGTATGGCACAGGAAGGCAACAATTATTTCACTGTGGTCTCCCTAGCTTGATGTTTTGATGGTACTAGAGCCTCTCCAAGGTGGAGATTGATCAGCTTCTCCTTTGTAAAAGAGCTTTATCAGTACCTGAACTTGAGGCCTTCCTCTTTCATGTCATGTCAGATATGTCTCTCAGAAGCTCTTTACATTTGGGCTGGTATAGTATCATAAAGTTCTTGCTCAATGCCAAAACTGATCTGTGTATTTTTTATTCTCCCCCCTATTTCCAAGGCAGTTTGAGAAGGTCCCTTCCCAGAGACATCTACTTGCTACCTCCACAAGACCTGTTTCAGTACCTGGAATTTTGGAGATGACTTGATGCCTGCAGCCTTCAGTGTTGATGTAAATGAATTTCTTACACTAACACTGATGTCTCCATTAGTACCAGTGACTTTAATGCTGATCCTTTGGTTCTAAGTAAATTAGGCCTCATATCATAGACTTCAACAGTCTGGCATCATTCTTGCTAAAGACCTTTTCAATGACATTATCAACATTGGCATCTGTTTTTATGCCTTTGGTCCCAAACACTTCTCTGGTGTCATGGCTGGCATCAGTGCAGAGACTCAGAGTTCCTGTTTTTTATTAAGTGGACCTCAAATTCGTTTAATGATCTCTGTACTGATAGGTTCAGCTCCAACAGCCAGTGGACAAGAGACATGCCAATGCAACCAGTTAGGTTTATGGATTCCAGGAAGGTTACTTTGTTGGCTACATCCCAGGACACCCAAAATTTGTAGTCCTTGGTTTTCATCTTGATTCTAGTTGGACAGAGGAGCTGCAAGCTGCTGACAGAGTACAACAGTCTGGAGAATCCTCTGAAAATTCCTGCCTGGAACAGTGGGATAACTCCCACTTGTCCTCTTGACTTCCCTACAGAACCCCCTACTCTCAACACTGACTTGGATGAAAAAGAGGCTACCCCAGGCCTTTCCCAAAGACTCCAGGTTGGGCGAGATCCTGGAACTGATGCAGCAGAGGGAATCTTGTGCAGGAGATCCAATCTCCATTAAGTAAGAGATGTTGTGGTCACTTCCACTGATTACATAATCATCTTGGTAGTGGATAAGGAATAGCAAGGAGCCATCTCAAGAGACCAGATCAAATCCTTTAGCCCCCATGGATAGGCCAGAGTAAGACTGTCTTAGTGACTATTATGATGGCAGCCACCACTAAGAGGGAGCCCTCAGAGGAGAGACCCTCAGTCCATTTCCAGATAGGGATTCATAGACTATGAACCATTAGGTAAGCACATCTATACATCAGATAATTTCACTATTAGGGTATTGCATTACCTGATGCAAGTTTTCAGCATAACCTACTGGAGAAAGTATTGCACATTGAAGACTTTGCCTAACAATGATTCATACAGCAAGTTAGAATCGTATGTGCAGTGGTAACAAGCGTATTGACGTCATCCATTATACTCCTACATAATGCAGCTGCTGGAGCAGCAAGGAGATAACCATGGGAAAACATGTTTGACTGTGGCGTCATAACTTTGCAGAAAACTCTAAAGATTCCTATACAAACACCTTCTACGATGGATCCTCATTATTCAGACCTCATGTGAAAGTTAAACTGCTTATGAGAAAGCAAGAAGGAAATATGATTGTGCATGTGGGCATCATTCTCCACTCAAAAGGACCTAATGAAAGAATCAGAAAAGTGCAAAGAATATGTGGGTCTGAAAGTCCCAACAGCCTCCCTTTTTCATCAATCAAGAGAGATGATCAGGAAAACCATACATTTATTTCTATTTTACTTGTTTTTGGAAAGGGTAAGCCCACTGGACACAGTTGTCCATTTTCAGGGGCAACCTGGGAGCACAGTTTGGTTAAGTGACTTACTCATAGTCAGACTTTAGACAAATGAAGGTGGAAGGAATAGACTTATTAACAACTCAAAGCATTAGTTTGCAGCTCTAAGTGCAAGACCTAATATCCAGAAGCTTCACAATTACATTTTTATGTCTTCTCAGTCTACCTTCCTTTCCACTTCAGAAAGAAGTGGCTAAACTAGAGATGGCAAACCTCTTATTCAAAAGAACCATCCAAGTCGGCCCACTACACCAGAGAGGACTCAGGGGTTATATGCAACTCTTTTCAGTTCAAAAGAGAACAAAGAACTACATACCCATTCAAGACTTAAGCAGCCTAAATGTATACATTCAGAAAACCAAGTTCTAGATGGTCATGATGCAGTTCATCATTGCATGTCTTCAGGAACATGATTGGATGTACTCTTTGGTTCTCCAAGATGCCTGTCTGCACATAAAGATTGCAATGGCATCTGGAGAGGGGGGGGTTCTTGCACTTCAGGCTAGGCTAGGAGTAAGACACTATCACTACACAGGCTTCTCATTTGGTCTCAACACATCCCCAGACTGTTCATCGATTGCATGGTGCTTCACCAGAGACTGTATGGAGTCAAAGTTTTCCTACTCATACACCTGGTTCCTAGTTGTCTCCATAAATAATTATCTGACTAAAGCAATAGACTACTTACTGCATCTGCTTCTGTCTTTGGGATTATGGTGGACACTGTAAAGTTCCATTTAGAGCCATCACAGGTACAAGTTTTCACTGAATACTACCTTAGCACAATGAGAAGAATTGCTTGCCTCATCCCTGAGAAATTCCAGTCCTTATAGACTGCAGTTTGGCTTCTCTGGTCTGAACACATGCCAACACAGATATTTGGTTCTCACATTTTGGGTCTAATGTCTGCAACTATCTACTTAGCTCCCTTTGCAAGGTTTTTCATGAGAGGTCTGCAGTGGACATTAACAGTTCAATGGTCTCAGATTTGAGATCTCTTCACAAAATATTCATCATTCTTGGGCATGTCACACCTGCCTCCTCTTGCGGGTACATCCGGATAGACTAATAAAGAACTGTCACTTTTTCTCTTCTCTTCCTGCTGTCTTGGTCACCACTGATATGCAGATCCTGGGGCGGGGGATGGGAGGCATTGCTTAGGATAGATGGTCAAAGGGATGTGGACATATTCAGTCTGCACATAAATGTCCATGAGATGAGTGAGTGTTCTCTCCTTACAGGCTTTACAGGACCTCCTCCTCCAAGCTGCAGTCACTGTCCACTCCACCAATATGTCAGTGGTGTGGTACATCAACAAACAAGGGAAGTCGAGTCCTATCCCCTGCATCAGGAGAGCATGAGCTTATGGGAATGAGCAATGAACTATCATCACTTTCTGGTAACAATCACCCTTGCAGTACAGGCCACCTTTAGCAGACACCGTTAGCAAATGTCTAGTGATGCTACGAGTGGTCCTTCAGTCTGACAATGACCCAAATAGTTTTTTCTGCTACTGGAAAGAGCCTTGCTGCAACCTATTTGTGTCCTTAGCCATCTCTGAGTGCAACAGCTTCTTTTTCCTAATTCCTTCACATGAACAGATCCCAAAAGATGCTCTAGAATGCCAAAGACCCCTGTCCACTCTTACTCATGTGATAACCACAATATTGTCTCCAGATCTACACATTACCTTAAAAAAACTCTGCCCCTAACTCTAACTCCAAACCTATGCAACATCTTATAGGTAACATTGTCTCTAAACCTAACACTATGAAGATGGGATATTTTTGGCATTGTTTCACTGGTGTCCTTTCATTTCTGATTGTATACCTTTCAATATTGTTTCCACAATATTTAGCACTCACATTGATTATCTTTGACTTAATTTCTTCAAAGACTTGTGCTTGCCGTAACAGATGTTCATGTCTTTCCACTTCAACTTCCCCACTTTGTAGAGACCTAGCAGACTGTTCCTGAGGCCCTTAGGAGTATAGGTACTTAAGTAACCTATTATGAATGGGTCCAAGATGAGGTAGGGTACTGGTATGGTTATAAGATTGAATGGCCTTTCAGTTTCTATGATGACTATATAAATATAAAGGTATGCAGCTTTGAGAGCAGGCTTGATTTGGATACAACAAGAAGGAAAGAGTGGTACATTATCAGAGTGAGTAGAGTAATTTGAGCTTGGGAAAGCCCTGTAGGTGCTGGTAAGAGAGTTGCCTATGGCAACTATTCCTACCTTTGAAGTGGAAAAAAAATAAAGAATGCAAATAGGGCTCCTGTAGTGCAGCGGTGTTCTTGTTAGGCTCTCCAAACCTATACAAGGAGCTTGTCCTTGACTGGACCAACAAAAAGGAGAGAAAGGTGTGTCTTTAAGGTTCTGTGATCCTTGGTGGGACCAACAGTGTGACATGATTGTAATCCAACTGACCTGTAAGCTATACTTCTGGTTTCGACTTAAATACTAATATATTCTTGACCACTATTAGTAAATTCAAAAAGTAACAAAAAAAATTATGAACAGTCATAGAGATCTTTTTGTAGGTTTAAATTGTCTGGTTCATTTATAATTAATAATTTCTTCATGGATAATTTATTTTGGCCTTTCCATAGCCCCAAGAGTATTCATGAAGTGCCTAGCACCAGTAATAGCCTTCTTTTGAACTTGGGAAATCCAGATTTCCCTTACTTAAATGATCTGCTAATCCAGGCTATCTCACTGCAGATCCTACTGCAGTAGCTTCTGTTCACCCTTAACCTCCTCTTGCAGTTGATGTTCACTGTCAACTACGAAAAGTCCTCCCTTCAGCCCACTCAGGAACTGGTGTTCCTGGGCTGCAGACTGGACACCAAGAAGATGCAGGCCAACTTACCTCAGAGAAGGTGCAAAGCCTTAGATCTTACTTTCACAACCTTTCCTCATTCAACAGATGGTCAGCAAGGGAGCTCCTAAGAGCTCCAGGATTCACGGCAGCAACCATCCCAATGCTCCCTCCTAGCCAGGTTGTACATGAGGAAAATTCAGTGGTACCTAAAAAAACATGGTCTCACCACTCTCATCCACTAGACACAGAAAGCCACCACATACCTTGACTCAGGAAGGAGTTGACATGGTGGGTTAGACCAGGCGAAACTCAACCCAGGACTCCTCTTCAGTCCACAAGCTTCAACTCAGGAGATGTACACAGATGGCTCAAATGAGGCCCGGGGGGGGGGGGGGGCTGGGGCTGGACAGTTTCCCACAGAGTTCTGGGCACATGGTGAGCTGAGCTCAAAGAGGAGCACATCAGTCTGAAAAAGATGAGGGCTCTCATCCTAGCACTTCAAGTTTTCTCACACATCTGGAAACCAGACCCTCTGCGAGTATTCATAGAGAACACTACAGTCATGTGGTACATAAACAAACAGAGAGGCACCAGATGATATCAACTGTGCAGACTAGCACAGAGTGCTTGGGACCTGGTCACCCAGAAGAGGATTTCTCTGCTCACTGCATACATCTCATTGCAGGGCAGTGTTCTAGCAAACTTATTAAGCAGGCATACTGTGGTCCCTCATGAATGGACCCTTAACAGACAAGTCTTATTGGACATTCTACATATGTGGGGGACACATCAGATAGATTTGTTTTCCTCAGACAGCAATACACAACTCCCCCCTTTTGCACTAGGACACCTTGTCCCTCATCTTGGAGGATAGTTGCATTCTCCTTCCAGTGGATGTGGGGTTTCTGTATGTCTTCCCTCCACTACCTCTAATTCCAAAGGTATTGATAAAAGTCTAAAAAGAAAGAGTAAAACTCTTACTGCTGACAACCTTTTGGCCAAGACAGCATTGGTTACCCTTCTCTTCCATCTAGCCAAGAATAACCACCACAAACTACCACACAAAACAGATTTCATCACACAGCAGAAGGGTTTACTACTTCATCCGAACCTGCCATCCCTAAACCTAAGCTTATGGATGACAGGGTTATGATTCCTTTCAGGCACCAGTTTTCAGAAGGACATACTTTGGGCCTCCTAGGAGGCAAGGAGACCCACTACTCAGAAATCCTACATAACCAAATGGAAGAGATTTTCTTTCTGGTGTCATTGCAATAATCAAGAACCCTCAAAATCAGAGGTGCCTTCCATCCTAAAGTATTTGTGTCAACTCATTAATGCAGGTATCGCGCACTCCTCAATCAAGACCCACCTGTCAGTCATCTCTGCCTGTCTTCCCTTCAATCCACCTATCATGTTCAGACCCAAGGTCAAACTATTCCTAAAAGGAGTTTGACATATAAGACCCCAAGGAAGCCCACGCCCCCCGTCTTGGGACTTCAACTTTGTACTGGAAAAGTTCACTTTACCTCCTTTTGAACCACCTAGTTCAGCAAATCTCAAATTCTGCACCTGGAAAACCATTTTGCTACTGGCTCTCACTTCTAGGACAGTCGCAGAGCTACATGCACTCATGGCCATTTTACCCTTCTTATTTTTCACAAGAACAGTGTAACCCTGAGGGTTATCCCCTCCTTCATGCCTAAACTAGTGAACAAGATGTCCCTCAATTAAGCTACAAACCTCCCTATTTTCTTTTCCAACCCACAGAATAGTCGAAAAGACTCTAACACTCCTTAGATGCATTCAGCCAGCTGAGGTTTTACTTGTACATAAAATATATTTGTAAGTCAGACCAACTGTTCGTTTCATTCATGGACTCCAAACTGGGCCAGCTAGTATCTAAACAAACCATTGCAAACTGGATCTCTAAGTCTGTCTCATTTTGTTATGCCCTCCTGTCCCCAAGCTCACTCGACCATGGCAGTGTCATCTTTGGGGCCTTCTACAAAAGGGTTGATGCTAGAACTTTCCTGGAGTTGGCTCTCAGTACACACTTTCATTAAACATTATAGAATTAATGTATTTTCAAACTCCAGAGCTGCCTTTGCCAGGTCAGTCCTCGTGGGCCTCTTGGACAGTTCCTCTCTCCATTATCCAACCTCATTTCATCTCTCCTCATCTCTGTGAATCACCCATATGTTTGGAATACTGCAACAGTGATCTCAGTCAGAACATAGTACTGTTGTGTAAGAACTTACCATAACAGTAGATGTCCTACTGATCTCTGTTGCAGTATTCCTTCCCACTCTCCTTCTTCTTTAATTAAGATAACATCTCTTCATCTGTTTCTCTCTCTTTTCTGTCCTACCTGCAGGACCCTAGAACTGAGGAGGCTTCTAGCACTTCCTGATTGGCCACTCCTAACTGATCAGTCACTTTCTCAGGGGTCTTCAGGCTTCTGGCTTAGAGATAGTCTGAGGATCTATGCTCATGCATCTACCTATATACCCCTTTGCTTGTGAACTGAAGTCATATGTTGGAAGTATGATCCAGGGAAGGTTAATCTTTGGTACCCCAGCGGGACATCAGTGGAGATAACCCATCTAATTGGAATACTGTAACAGTGATCAGTGAGACATCTGTTATTATGGTAAGTCCCTAGACAACTATACTTTCTTCACTTTGGTTGTTTTTATGAGATATGACCCTTTCCCTCCCTACCCCCCAGATCCCTAGCAGGACAGAAGGGATTGCCAAGCTCTGTAGGCATTTCAATCATGATGGTTTTGTTGACGTGAGATGTTTACTTGCACTATGCTCCAGGGCACCAATTGTATACAACATTTGCATGAGGATTTGCTTCTTCTGCTGCTCCTAGATATGGAATCATTGCACTTACAGACCCTGTTTGGAAGTCCTTATGGAAGAGATGTGTCACGTGGAAGCAGATGCTTTTGTGTCTGTTTAAAGCTCTAGTGGTAGAAGATTACCAGATGTGATCAAAGTTTCCATAAAATTGTGGTGAGCCAGTTTGGGAGGTGTTTAGCAACTGTCAACAGGAATGAAGGTTTTGTGGATTTTGTTCGTATTTCTTGCTTCTTATTTCTTCCTTTTTGGGGGGAATTAAGATATATGGGGCTGTTCTTATTTGACAATGGAAATGGGCAAGTAGTCCTGTTAGAGTGATCCTCTTATGCAGACTGCTCACATCTGTATTTCTGAAGGACCGGGTATTAGGACTGTTTCCAGTTAGCAAGGCCCTGAGTAAGTCATCTGAGCTGTTTCATAATATAGGATGTCATCCTAGGTTGACAACTTATATTTTGGGAGTAGGTAGCCTCTGCATTAACATCTTCCAGGTAGACTCTCCAGGTGAGTTATTCCTTAGAGAGTTGAGAGTATTTGGCTTCTGGACTTGATGTGGGCCCCTGCTCCTTAGAACCCTTAGTACCAAGTAATGTCAGTAGAGCAACAGACAGCACACTCTATTTTAGTGCTGTTAGACTAGAAGGCTGTGGGTTCTATTCCCACTCCAGGTGATAGGTCCGCTGACACTGCAGTGCAGCATTAGGGAGGTACTCTACTCCTGGCTATGTCATCATTAAGATAAGACATAAAGCAAGGTCCTGTCTGTTTCAGTTGTTGATAGCTCAGGTGGATGTAAAAGATCTCACCACACCTATCAAAAAAGTGGTGAAAGTTCCCCGATGCCGTAGCCAAATGTCCCCTAGTAGTAGACATACCACCTTGGGTCTCTCATAAAAAGAGGCCAATAACCAAGTGGGGCTAATTCAGTCAATGAAGGATAAATAAAAATAAATATCAGAGGTTTGGTGCCTAGCCTGCATTTGGGGGTGTCCTTTTGCATAGGCATTCTGACCTGAAATAATTGTTTTGGGACAGTTGGGACATTGGGCAGCAGTATGTTTGAGACCCCCTAACTGTAAGTATGCAGTAGGTAATTTCCTCCACCTATTTCTATTAATCTGCTTTTTCTTCCATAGCTTCCTGGTCCATCTTCCCCCAGTATTGGTAACATTCTGAGTAGAAATACCATAAAATCTATCAGAGGAGGTTGTATTGCTTCTTGCATGATCATTTTACCTACCTACCTACTGGACTTCTGATGCTGATGACACCTGGGGGTTGGCATGTGTTCAGTTCATTTTTTTGTTACATATGCATTCTATGGTCAGTGCCAGCTACATTCATATTTATTTTTTTGTTTTACAGAATTGCATGGTGATGCTCATGGTTCATGCCTTTACCTTAATGCATAAGGAATGTTAGTAGTTCCTGGTTCCTAGTTCTGAATGGCTGCTCCCTCAGAAATGTGCTTCTGTGACTGTGTGTGTAAAATCATCATCAAGGGTGTAAAGAGTGAATGCTATGGCAGCAGTATCCCTGTATTGTATTCTTTTCTTCTTTTACCACCTGTAAGGATTCTACATAGTATGCAAAATGAAGCCATCTGCTTGATAGTGTATTAGAGGCAGTCAGCCTATTTTCATGTCTGATTTCATGTTAAGTCATTCAGTGGCATTTTGCCATTTTATGGACAAAACCCTTTGAGTCCTCAGCTTCTTTTTCAGGTAGCTAGGCTCTGCAGCAGTCCTCTGTTGATCCATTGGTGGTGGTTAGATGGAGTATTCACCATATTATTGATGTTTTTATTGGGCTTCTGATCTCAGATTATCTATTGTCTCATAGTCTTTTTCCATTGATTACAGATTATAGAACTGGGCTTTTTTAGTAAACCCATTCCTAGATCACTTGTTGGATGTTTTCATATTTAGCATATTCCCTGAGGGGAGGCAGCTGCATGCTGCATCAGAGTAATTAATGGTGCCTATAGTTGACACCCCAAGGTCGTAATTAACAAGGGTGGGGCAGATTTCTGTCAAATCTTCTAACTCCCCACATTCTTGCTGATAGAGAACTTATATCTACAGTTGTGCTATTTTTCCTGCTGGAATAATTTTAGGGATTTTTAGCTTATCTGAATGTCTCCATGAGCTTTTTGTGGTGCAGTGTCACACAAAATGAACTCTGACACAAGTACTTCAATGTGGAAGTATAAAATTTGGAATGTTAAAATGGATTGCGATGTAATGATTTATTTCCTTTTTACATAAAGGTTAGTTAAACTAAATAGCATATTTAATTTAAAATATATAAAATATTAGCATATCTAGTTAATGAAAACAGATACAGAAGAAATAACTTAAATATTGCACAGTATGGAGATAGTGAACAGAAAAGATGAGTCTGCCTTGGTGTTTTATCTTATCAGTCTTTAGTGATGCACACATTTTTTTACATTATAAAATAAGGGAAAAATGTCTGAAATACTGGTCAAAGGTTTCTTATCCAAGCCAGCATTTTAACATAGAGGGATTAAAAATTTAAGCTATGTTTTAGGTATTTCAGATTAGAGTAACAGTTTGTGTATCTAAACCAATATGATCAAGAGAGATGGGCTGAATATAAGGTGAAGAGCAAACCTTTATTCACATAAATACATATTAAATACAATGGTACCTTGATAATTTAGGTGATTATTTTGCCCATTTGCTAACTAATATGGATATCGACTACAGTGTGCATATATGTGGTACATTGTTTTTATATTGTAGAAATACATTTTAGAGCAGCTTAATAATTTCAGTAGAGTTTTTGCTTTGTTTTATATGGATGCTTTATAAGAATATGTGCATATGTGTTCTTTGGAGACTGAATAACAGAAATTTAATGTCTGATTACTTTAGTTGGGTTTTCTAGTATTTATATAAAAGTACATGTTGGTTGTAATTTAGAAATATATAAATATAAAAGTTAAAAATCTAGAGAGCATAACATTAAAGACAGTAAAGGCTAAAGTATTATTTTCACAGTAAAATTTCTTGATAATACTAAATATACTTCTTTCTACATGGGCAACTCTTTGCAGGTTTTCACTTTTGATGAATAATGCAGAATTCTAATATTTTCAGCTGGCATGCGTTTACTATTCCTACTGTTGAGGAGGAAATATGGAATTTTGCTGTTTTGCATTACAACACCTGTATATAGTGATTAGTTTTGTTTTATTGGTTCAATCTAATTTCATTAATTTATCAATGTGAACAGTTTGAAGGCTGTTACTTAATATTAAAAGTTTATCTTACATTACGTTTATAGTATTTTATAAAACTGAATAGATATTCACTCAAAATGTTTTGGTGTTAAACATAGATTATAACATTTGTTATAAACCCATGAAAGTGTCTTTGCAATTTACTTCATATAATTAACATGTCAATCTTTAAGAAACAAATGCATTTGATTGATATTTATTGTTGATAATTAGTGATGTTGGTGAGTAGTTTGTATGATTGGCTCATCAAACTATGAATTTTTAATTCCATGTTAGGGTGTAGTATTATAAATATATCATAGTATTTGATATTTCATTTATGGTTTGGTCCATAACAAGATGATTTAAATCTTTGTTTTTATCATTCATACCACTTTCTCATCTATTAATTATTGTTACAATGTATTATATAAATGTCACACTATAAATGTTTGCCTTTAAATACTAAGGGTTTAAATAATCCTTTAAGGAGGGGTAGTTTATTTAAATATTTAAGATTACATAATGCTCATATAGTTTTCTTACAAGAAACCCTTTTACTAGACAATGAAATGCATAGATTATACAAAGGATCATTTAATCCTCCCTGCTTCTCACTTTAGATCTGAAAGAACAGGTATACGTATTTAAGGAAGAATTCATCTGTAATGCCAAAAATAATTGAGAATCATTCAGATACTTACTCAGATAAAATGATATGTTATGTCTTGCGGTAGTTGAAATTAGCACTAGAATATATACATTTGTTAGTTCATATTGGATACCAGGAGTCTGAACTAAAATTGCAAAAAAAAAAATTAGACATTATAACTTCATATATGAGAGGAGATGCAATCATAGCAAGATATTAATTGCATTCTGTCAAAAACAAGATTCTACTTCTAGTAAGAAGCATGAAGTCATCAACTACTAAACATTTATTAATTTTTATCAATTCAATGAATTTTAAAAATATATATATGATTTGAAATCATCAAATTCTCTTAGTTATGCACATTATTCTTATAGGTATGGAACCCAAACTAATATTGATAAGGTGTTTATTACTAATGGTCTACTCTCACATATTAGAGAAGTTACAATATCTTGTCCTCTGTCCAAAAATACTGCAATTTCATTTAACCTTATACTAAAATCAAGTAAATTAATACATTGTATTAGACTCCCAGCATATATTGCTAAAATTAAAAGTTTTAAAGAATGTTTTTTGAATGAGATACATATTTTTTTTAGAAATAAATGATAATGGAGAATTTCCAATGTCATTTCATGGGACTCATTAAAAGCATACCTTAATGGTAAAGTTACCAATTGGTACATGCACAAAAGAAAGGAGTGGAATAATGGTATTCTTATTTTACAATCCAAAATAGATGAATTAAAATTGTCTTTGAAACCAAATGATACTACTTTACATGCTGAATTGAAAACTTTGAATTCAAAATATGTTGAGATACTAAATCATAAAGTATCCATTAATCTAGAAAAACTAAAAGTTCAAATATATTTACTTAATCCTAGAAATGTACATAAATTAGCTATAAGAGTGAAAAGAATGAGTAAATTAAATCATATAAAAGAAATCAATTGTCAATATGGAGGCAAAGGAAGAAATGTGATATACCTAAATGATATTCTAGACTGTTTTAGGAACCACTATGAGCATATAAACAGCACAAATAATAATTTAATCTATGACAACTTAGTAGAAGCCTTTTTAAAAGATAATATACATCAAAAAATAACTAAAGATCAAGCTAGAAATATTGATAAATCATTCTCATTAAAGGAAATTAAAGCTCAAATTAGAAAATTAAAAATAATGAAGTGCCATGTGTGGATGGAATTATATCTGAATTTTAAAAATTAATGCCTGATAATGTAGTAAATATATTATTAAAACAATTATAGAAATCTAATCCACATTTAATGTTCCCCATCCATTTTTCTCTTATATCACCTATTTCCAAGCAAGATAAAGAACCAACTTTATGTTCTTCCTATCACCCTATTTCCCTTTTAAATGTAGATTATAAAATTATGTCTATTTTAGCAAAAAAAATATTGTAATTTTACCAAACATAATTAATGATGATGAAACAGTGTTTATATGAAACAGACAAGTTCAAGATAATATAGACATATCACAGTAATAGATTTTGCTAATAATCATAAAAGAGAACTTTCGCTCATTAGTTTAGATTTTGAAAAGGCTTTTGATTCAGTTAATTGGTCATATTTATATAAAGTTCTTAAAGAATATAATTTTCCATTAGAGTTCATACATTTAATAACACATCTTTATAATAATTATTACTCATTTGTTAAAGAAGGATCTTATCTTTCTAGCTCTTTTAAAATTTTAAAGGGTACTAAATAAGGTTGTCCACTGTCACCTTTATTATTTGCTTTAGTAATAGACCCTTTTGCAAATTATATTAGATCAAATGACAATATTGTTGGCATTTCAATATATTATAACCTTACTTCAAAATTCAGCTTTTTGCAGATTATATTTTACTTACAACTGGCAATATTGAAGACTCATTAGTTTTTGTTAATGCTATGAAATATTTTGAAACAGTCTCAAGTCTAAGTTTTAATCATCATAAGACAACTATCTCATTAATCAATAGAAGGTAAATAATTCAGTTAAGAAACATAATTTTAATTGGGATAATACACAAATTAAATATATTGGTATCATTGTGACATCAAACTGTAAAGATTTAGTATTAGTAAATGTTAAGCTTAGTCTTGAAATGATTACTCAATTAACCTCAAATTGGAATATTTTTTCACTTTGGAAGATTGTTTAATGCTAATTAAAATGGTACCCTTACAAAATATTGTTCATTATGCAATCATTAATTTTAATGCCATCTAAATCCTTTTTGAAGAAAATAAATACTATTCACCTCAATTTTCTTTGGTACCTAAACAAATCAAGGATTTTTTTTTTAAAGGCATAGGAATAGTTGGGAAAAGGGTTATAGGCTTTCCAGATTTAGAATTAGATGATACTACAAATATTATTAAAATAATAGCATAATGGCTTAATTCATCATATCAATTAAAATGGAAATTAATACACAAGAAGATATTACTCTTTAACAATGATCATATTAATTCATCATATATGAAAATTATATCAAATAGGTTTTATTGGTGGCTAAAAGAAGACTGTATGAAGGGCACTAGTATTTATTATTCATTTCCTTTCACAAATTTTATTTTATTTTATTTTAAGACATTTATCTTTTCCAGTCCTCTTATTAACAACTGTATATTTTCTATCTTTCCTATTGCATATACCAAAGAGTGTTTAGAAATGCATAATTTCAATAAAATTCTAGACTTGAGAAGTTGTAATTTATTTATTTTTTGTATCAGTTTCTAAATGATAAAAACCTTACACTTCAGAATATATTTTAGGAAAATACAGCTTAGATCTAAATAATTATTTACTTTTACATATTTGTAGGCAATATATAACTTTTAAAATAGATGTTATACATGATACTTACATTAAATAATTTCCTAAGATTATAGAATTTTTAATTAATAATAATAATAATAATAATAATTAATAAATTATATTTAGCTAAGATATATACAATTCTTAGATCTTTTTTTATTTTACTAATTCATTTTGGAATTATTCTGTGTAAATTAATAATGAAAATTATTCAGATGAAAATAAAAAAATGGATTTCACAATCTGCAGGTAGAACTACATCTTCATTATATTGGAACAGTTTCACATTGAAATACCTGTATACAGCATATATCACTCCACATAAAATTAATTTAATGTATAATTTGTGTTAAATGTTGGAGATATGATTTAGTCATTAGTACAGTTTGGATGCATATGTATTTGAATGTAAATTGATATATCCCTTTTGGGAAGATATTAACTTTGCTCAAGTGCTATGTCAGAAAGATTTACCATTTCTAAGTCTTTAATTGTATTTAATGCTCAGATTCCTGCTATCATTCCTAGGATACAAGTCCCTCATCTTTGATCTGTATTAGCCATTGCAAGAAAAGAAATCACTAAAGGCTGCAAAAACAAAACTATTCCTTTTTTATTGAATTTATTAATACAGCAAAAATGTTTTAAAAAATGAGCTATTGACTATAAAGATGAGAACTTCAAATGTCACACATTCTTATAAATCTTGGCTGAAACTTAAACATTTTCTTGAAAAATACTGATTGTTAATAATTCAGTCATGTTATATGGTTTCTTTGTTATGGACTCTTGGAAATAATTATTTCTTTTTATTTTATATATTGTTTGTTTATTGTGTTTTCTTCTTGATTGTACAACTTCAATAAAAAGTTAAAAAGAAAGAAAAGGCAGCCTGTCAACTGTTCCACCAATCAAATGTTTGTTTTTTGTGATGTATAAAGCTCATATACACCCTATGCAAGACATGTTTATTCATGTACTCCATACTTCATTATTGTCAGCTTTGAGGTTTCTTCATTACAGAGAAGGGAACATTCTTCAAAGAGGAATCTCCAGCAAACAATGTACTGTTGTGTTCATTTTTGCACTATCATTTAACAAATCATCATAAATTATAACAGTTGACACGGACAGCAAGATTCACACAGACTTGCATTCAGCACAAGCTAATTATGACACCTTTAATAATGCAATATGGAAACATAAAGTGAAAGTGAAAACGCTACACTGGTGATGTCATTGGTAGCATCTACATTATCTGTTACACTGTCCAAACCTGCACATTGTGCTCCAATCTGATGTCTAGAAATAGGCAAGAACATGAGCAGGGGGAACAGCATAACCATATGCAGGAGTAAATATTATTTTGAACTATGAATGCCATATCCATGTATGGGTGCCATACTGTGGAGCGACCGTTTTCCACACCGCTTGTGCTTGAACCACAACAGTCTGCAGTGCCTGATCATCTGCCCCAGTATTACCTTGCATCATATCTCTCTGTCTTGAGCAAAACTGCCAACCTTCTGCATGTTGTAAGAAGCTCAGATATGTCAGAAGTGTATACCACTGTGGCAGAGCTAGTACAGGCGCTGCATAGACACTAAGCCTGCACAGATAAATCTTTCCCATCACCAATGAGTAGGGATTGGAGGGGATCAAAGCATCCCTTTATGACTACCAGGATGACAGCCAATCCATAGGCTGCTGTTGTCCCACCATCTAACCAATGTAAAGCAAAAAATCACTATGAACCTGCCTTCCTCAAAAGAGAGAGTGAGTCACTCCCTAGTAGAAAAATTCACAAATATTGTGCATTTTGATTTTATGTACCACATCACAATGTTAGAACCAAATAACACAGATAAAAACCCATATAAAGTGCCCCTTGTAGCAAGTCAGTACAGAGATTGGTTTTATTTACCAAAGAGACTAGGAACATTGAAATGATTCAGATTAAATGGTGTCATAAACTTACTTTTAGTAGTATCTTCATTACTTACATCATTTGAAAAAAGGGAGTTTGAAGAGCTTAAAAAGCTAAAGAATAAAGCTTTCTTTCTCAGGCATAAAATTCTTCATTGACATTTTTCTTTTATTTTGGGTATATGTACTGGCTCAAATATACCAAATGATTGCTCCTTGCTTCACTTGGGGTGGAGGGTCAGACTGATAAGAAAAAAAAAATTTTCATTATTTTTTTTCACCAGTTTGACTTACTAGCTCTTCATGTGTTTTTCTACTAATGCCTTATTGGCTAATGCAAAATTGTGCATCTCCTTAAAATGTTCTTCACCTTAGCATTTCCCCTGTAGGCGTGTGTGTGTGTGTGTGTGTGTGTGTGTGTGTGTGTGTGTGTGTGTGTGTGAAGTAATTTATTTATTTAGATTTGTTTACTGGAAAAGTCTGACTGGGCCATACAAGACCTGTTTTCAGTGGAGACCTGGGAAGAAAAGCTCTAGCAATATACAATAAATAATCCAAATTAAAGATGTGTGTGCATACACATATGTATGTGTGAGTATATATACGTGTATATATGTATATATATATATATATATATATATATATATATATATATATATGTGTGTGTGTGTGTGTATATACACACACGCACGCACGCACGCACACACACACACACACACACACACACACACACACACACACACACACACACGCACACTATAGGGATTTCTGTTGTTGTTGTTCATCCGCCATTGTCGACGATGACCAAGAACATCATGTCAAGGAGGTTGACTGAGTACAGTGTCCAGCTGTGGCTGATCAGTCCGATGCGGGATTGGAGAGCTCTGCCACATGTCGGGCACAAGTTGTCATTTATGTTGGTTAGCAAAGAGTTGGCTGTGTATTTATGTAGCTCACACTTCCTCTGTACCTCTGCAGTCCTGCTCTGCTCATAGAAGGTAGCACCTTTGCTGATGCAGCTTTGCCAGGTGGGGTGGTCTTATGCTAGGGTTTCCCATAAGTCCAGGTCAATGGCAAAGCTCTTCAGAGAGACTTTCAGCATGTCCTTGAAGTGCTTTTTTTGCCCATCTTGTGTGCATTTGCCTCCTGCAAGTTCACCATGAAACAATCTCTTGGGGAGGTGGGTGTCTGGCATACATACAAGGTGGCCTGCCCACCTGACTTGCACTCTCCTCAGCAGGGTGTAGATACTTGACAGTCCAGCTTGAGAGAGGACAACTGTGTCTGGAACTTTGTCCTGCAAGGTAATTTTCAGCAGCCTTCTTAAACAGTTCATATGGAAGCGATTCAGATTTTTGGCATGACGCTCATTCACAGTCCATGTCTCACAGGCATACAGTAGTGTGGGCAGTACGACTGCCTTGTACACATTCAGCTTTGTGGACAGTTTGATGTCTCTCCTCTCCCACACTGACTCCCACAGCTGTCCAAATGCAGAGCTTGCCTTGGTGATGCTTGTGTCTACCTCATCGTCAATGTTCACAAATCTGGAGAGTGTGCTGCCGAAGTATGTAAACTTGTTAGCCTTCAGGATCTCACCTTCAGCGGTGATGGTTCTCATACATCTTCTGCGGTGCAGGGTGATGCAAGCCCTCAGTCCTCTTGGTATTACTTGTGAGGCCAAAGTTTCTGCAGGCAATGGAAAAGCAATTCATACTCTGCTGGATCTGGCCCTCTGTGGCAGCATTGAGTGCACAGTCATCTGCAAAGAGGAACTTGTGCACAAAGTCCTCTTCAACCTTGGTCTTGGACTATAGCCTCTGCAGGTTGAAGAGCCTGCCATCAGTCCTGTATCTGATCTTGATGCTGGTTTCTTCATCATTGCAGAAGCCATCTGCCAGCATGGCCGAGAATATCATGTTGAACAGCATGGGTGCCAATACACAGCCTTGCTTGACTTTGTTGGTGACTGGGAAGGCATCAGAGGAGTCTCCATTGTCCAGTACTCGAGCAAGCATGCCATCATGGAACTGGTGCACCATACTGATGAATTTGCCTGGACAGCCACACTCTAGGGATCTATATTACGATGTCGAAAGACGAGTTCACTGAACACATCTTAATCGACATGTAAATATCGACCTTTTCGAATGCCGAATGGCCACTTCAGCGAATTTGTTCCTAGGGGAAAAAATTCACTTGGCTGTACACAAACAAACCAAACTTTCAAACTCGACATAGTGGGAGGGCTGTGTCCCCCATACCTCCCCCAACTAAATATACCAACTCCGAGATTGCACTACAGTGGGGAAAAGGGCAAATCCCCGATGATGGCCAAGCAATTTTTTCCCCCTGGGAAAAAATTCACTGCAGTTGCTGTTCGGCATTTCTAAAGGTAGATATTTGCGTGTCGATAAAGACGTGTTCGATTAACTCATCTTTCGACATCATAATATGGACCCATATAAAGAGAGAGAGAGAGCCAAGGATATGAGGCACTGACACACACTGTTGTGCTTTCCTGTTCTAATTCATGTATGTATGCTGTATGATATTTTATAAAGTTGGTTGAAAAATCTAATATTGTTTTGTGATTAACAGAATGCTGTTTATAATGTTCTGTGCACACTCAGGTCAGTATTAGTGAAAGCTACTAGAATGCTAGGTAACTGTTGAAGTCATTGTGAACATGCTGTTCTGCACAAAAGGCATAGCGTAAAATGTCTTAGTAAACAGCAACATACAGTAAATGTATCTCTTTTTGATCTTTGTACGTCAGCTATATTAGAGTGAGATAGCATGTGTCTTTTTCTATTTTACAAAGTTACATATTTGTAGTGTTATTCATAATGAATTTTTGTATTTTGAAGTCTTTGAACTATGCTTAATGGAATGCATAGTCCTTACATTGCTATTACTCTATGTTTCCAGGTAAGGATTTACTCCACCACCCCCAACATTAATCAAGAGATGTGCAGCATGCATGAAGACACAAACTTCATAGCACGTACTAAAGTGAATGTCTAGCACCCCAAGAAGAGGAGGAAAGGTGGAGTTGAACAAGAATGACATCGCCTAAAAACAGCATGTGTTAAGAATACAGAAAAGATATGTGGCCGAGACAGGTATGGAAATAAGGTACATAAAAAAAGCTGGTGGTGGAATGCAGAAGTCCAGGAAGTCATCAAAAGAAAGAATGAGTGCAGAAAGAAGTGAGAGATAGTAAAGAGTGACCAGGCTAAGAATTGGCTAAGAAAGAAGTTGCAATTGCAAAGAATAGGGCATTGGAGGCACTCTACCAGCTTCTGGAAAGTGACTCAGTAAATGGTACAAAGAAACCATATCAGGTTGCAAGGCAAAGACAGAAAGATAAAGAAGATAGACACCCTTCATAAGGGATGCCAGCAACAACCTCCTCACCAGCCCACAGGACATCAAAGGCAGATGGAAGGGGTATTTCCAGCAGCAGCTTCTAAATGAAGAAAACTCCATAGTAGCTGTACTGCCCCAGAAACAGCCTACAGTGGGAGAAGAAGAGGAGCCCACTCTAGGAGAAGTAAGAGCAGCACTAAGGAAAATGAAGTCAGGGAAAGCAGCAGGCTCATATGAAGTCACAGCAGATATGATAAAGATGCTGGGTGAGATAGGGGAGAAATGGCTCCTGAGGGTACTCATAGCAGGGCGGAGAGAAAGATGTATCCCAGATTACTGAAGAATAAACATACTCATGCCAGTGTACAAGAACAAAAGGGACATCCACAACTGTGGACAGTATAGAGACATCAAACTCTTATCACATTGCATGAAAATTCTGGAGAAGGTGATTGATAAATGGATATGCAGAGCAGTAAAATGTAAGATGGGAGATGAGCAGTTCAGATTCAGATCAGGATGCAGCATAATTGACCCGATGTTTGCAGTGAGACAGATACTTGAGAAGAAGCTACAGATGAGGAGAGAGTCCAACTGGGCATTCCTAGACTTGGAGAAAGCATATGACAAGGTCCCAAGAAAACTGATCTGGGCAGTACTGCAGTGGTATGAAGTCCCAGAAACATTCGTAGAATTAGTGCAGACTATGTACAAGGACCCAATGACTCAAGTATGAACAGTGTTTGGCCTCACAGAAGGGTTCCCAGTGGGAGTGGGTGTACATCAGGGCTCAGCTCTGAGCCCACTTTTGTTCATACTGGTGATGGACTACATTAGCAGCAACCTGGTCAGAGGGGACAGATCAGCAAGGCTGATGTACGCAGATGATGTGGTAATACAGGCAAACTATGAGGAAGATCTTCAGCAAAAGGATAGGAGAATGGAATGCAAAACTGAAGATATGTGGGATGAAACTAAGCACAGATAAGACAGTGGTCATCATCTTCTTTCGGCTGTTCCCATTAGGGGTCACCACAGCAGATCATCTGTTTCCATTTCTTCCTGTCCTCTGCATCTTGCTCTGTCACACCAACCACCTGCATGTCCTCTCTCACCACATTCATAAACCTTATCTTAGCCCTTCCTCTTTTCCTGTTACTTGGTAGCTTCATCCTTAGCATCTTTTTCCCAATAAACTCAGCATCCCTCCTCAGCACATGTCCAAATCAACATAATCTTGCCTCTCTGGCTTTGTCTCCAAACCTTCTAACCTGGGCTGAACCTCTAATATACGTATTCCTAATCCTGTCCACCCTCGTCACACCCAGTGCAAATCCTAGCATCTTTAACTCTGCCACATCAAGCTCAAACTCCTGCCTTTTTGTCAATGCCACTGTCTCCAACCCATATAACATAGCTGGTCTCACTACCCTCTTGTAGACCTTCCCTTTCACTCTTACTGGTACTCGTCTGTCACAAATCACTCCTGACACTCTTCTTCACCCACTCCATCCTGCCTGCACTCTCTTCTTCACCTCTCTTCCACACTCACCGTTACTCTGAACTATTGATCCCAAGTATTTAAACTCATCCACCTTCGCCACCTCTACTCCTTGCATCCTCACAATTCCTCTATCCTCCCTCTCATTCACACACATATATTCTGTCTTAGTCCTGCTGACCTTCTTTCCTCTTCTCTCTAGAGCATATCTTCATCTCTCCAGGGTCTCCTCCACCTGCTCCCTACTCTCAGTACAGATCACAATGTCATCTGCAAACATCATAGTCCACGGGGACTCCTGTCTGATCTCGTCTGTCAACCTGTCCATCACCATTGCAAATAAGAAAGGGCTCAGAGCTGATCCTTGATGTAACCCCACCTAAACCTTAAATGCATCCGTCACTCCCACCACAGACCTCACCGCTGTCACACTACCCTCGTACATATCCTGTACCACTCTTACATACTTTTCTGACACTCCCGAATTCCTCATACAGTACCACAGCTCCTCTCTAGGCACCCTGTCATATGCTTTCTCTAAGTCTACAAAAACACAATGCAACTCCTTCTGACCTTCTCTGTACTTCTCCATCAACACTCTGAGAGCAAACATTGCATCTGTAGTACTCTTTCCCAGCATGAAACCATACTGCTGACCACTATTCATCACATCCCTTCTTAACCTAGCTTCCACTACTCTTTCCCATAACTTCATGCTGTAACTGATCAGTTTAATCCCTCTGTAGTTACTACAGCTCTGTACATCACCCTTATTCTTAAAAATCGGTACCAAAACACTTTTTCTCCATTCCTCAGGCATCCTCTCACTTTCCAAGATTTCATTAAACAATCTGGTTAAAAACTCCACTGCCATTTCACCTAAACACCTCCATGCTTCCACAGGTATATCATCTGGACCAACAGCCTTTTCATTCTTCATCCTCTTCATAGCTATCCTTACTTCCTCCTTGCTAATCCATTGTGCTTCATGATTCACTATCCCCACATCATCCAACCTTCTCTCCCTTTCATTCTCTTCATTCATCAACCCCTCGAAGTACTCTTTCCATCTCCTCAACACACTCTCCACGCTTGTAAGTATGTTTCCCTCATTATCCTTTATCACCTTTACCTGCTGCACACAGATAAGACAGTGGTAATGGTAGCAAATTGAGGAAATAAGATGAAGCTGAGAATTGAGATAGAAGGGAAGATAGTGGAACAGATAAACAGCTTCAAGTGTCTAGGAGGGGTGGTTGAGGAGAAGGGAAGTCTGAATGAAGAGGTCAAAGCTGGAATCAAAGGGGCTGCAGCCAACTGGCATAGAGTGTCAGGTGTAGTCTATGACAGAAGAATGACAAAGAAGCTGAAAAGTAAGGTGTACAAGACAGTGGTGCGACCAGTACTACTGTAGGGTACAGAAACCTAGGCAGTAAAGGCGACCAGTACTACTGTATGGTACAGAAACCTGGGCAGTAAAGGCAGAGCAGTTGAAGAAGCTAGAAATGATGGAAATGTGCCTGAGAAAGGTGGTAGGATGCACAATGTGGAACAGATGAAGAAATGAGGACATAAGAGCAGAAGCCAAAGTAGCTCCAATTGCAGAAAAGATGAAAGAGAACAGATCATGGCGGTTTGGACACATGCAGAAAAGAATAAGACAATCTGGTGAGGAAGATTTGGAACAGACAGTAAGAAGGTAAGAGGAAGCGAGGATGTCCAGCAAAGAGGTGGATGGATTGTGTGAAAGTAGATCTATGACAGTCAGCCATGAATGTTGAAGAAGGCAGGAAATGGACTGAATCGAGAGAGATGGTGACAGTTAACACGTTACCCCAACACAATGTAGAAAATGGGAAAAAGGGAGCTGATGATGATGATTTGTCTAAACTCTACAAAAATTCGATGACTTTTCATGTCTGGTGAAGTTCACCTAAACCCAAGACAGATGAGAAAAATATCTCCTATCTCCAATCCATAAATTTTCTTGACATAAAACTTACGTGTTAATGCACAGAGCTTCTGCAACAAACTCAAAATTAAGTATATCTGGTTATTACACTGCAATCCACATATGCCAGCTATCACAGAAACTTTGCAACCAAAAAATATAACCAGTTCAGAAACCAATCCACTGAGATATATCATTCTTTGATCAGATCAGAAACATAAGGGTTGGGTTGTTGTATTATACCAAAATAAACTAACATTTGGCCTGGCCTATACTTAACTGTTACAAACCCAAGAAAGATGTCATTATTGTTTTATTAAAGTTCATCAACTCCAGATCACCACTATAACAGGCTGTACCCCACAGAGTCCTGGAAGGAAGGAAGAAACAGAAAAAGCATTATAGTGCACCCCAAAAAAGTCCAAACTGAAATAGTAGTTTAAGTGACCACAGTATAGAATGGAAAGGCACAGATAATGTTTCATCCTACCATTTACCCCAAATAATTATTTTTGTTTCCAGTACTAATAAAGTCTCTGACAGGAAACTAATGGACTAGATCCTCAAATTTGCTCATGGCAATATATCAGAGGATTGTATCATGACAGTCATATTCAGTTATCACATTTTTACCTAGGATTTCAGGGGCCAAAGCACAACCGAGAGCAAGAAGGCATGTAGACTCTGACACACTCGGACTACAAAGAATTACAGTACTTTACAGTTTATTGATATATTACTGAGCATCACCTGGGATATTCTTTATCAGTTGAACCTGAATGAGGCAATGAAATATTTAAATACCACAATATATATTGATAATTAATTCTTTACCATGTTTACATCACAGTCAAAAATAGGTTTCTCCAAATTTTAATACCTAAAGCAACACAATTTATGACCTAGAGGGATCATAACATTACAATAAAAGAGCTGCAACTTCATTCATCAGATTAAAAAAGTCAGGAAATAAGGTAAAATATCTGATGCAAGATAAAGATATAAAAAATTGTGGAATACAAATAACTGTAAAAATTTCTAGGTAAACAGTAACTAACTGTTCAGTCCTTGAAAAACAGCAAATTGCACATTTTGTGTTTACCTTACTCTAAATGTACAAACACTAAAATTCAGCAGTCATTTTGACTGCACTATTTTTGAACTATCAATTTTCTTTCCGTACCATATCCGGAGTCACACAACAACTGATAATCAACTAAACCTTGATATTATTCCATTTTTAGTTATCCAGAAAATGATCTGTAAATATAAAGCAGGAACATTGACAACAAGCAGCCTTCCATTGTAATACCTGAAAATTGTAGCAGCTGCTTTATATTTCCAGGATTTATTTTGCATAACTTTTTTATCAAAAAGAGGTTTGTTTACATGCATAGAAACAAGACATCATTTTCATAGAAATGAGCTCATCCACTGATCAAGGTAATGTCACTCCAATACTGCTCCCATTCCAACTATATAAAGTCATGTAAACAACGTGCTCACTCTCAACCAGTAAAGTATTCAATCTCAATATCTTCTCCAATTAATTCTATTGACAGACCAAAAACACTGATACATTCTCTCAGAAACAGAAGGAAAGAGCCACAGAGGTCTTACTCAATGCCTATTATACAGATAAGACACTGGGTAAGAAACTGTTAGAATTAGTCCTTTACATTTTAGAGGATAATCCTTACTCGTCTAAAAAAGGAGAAGTTGGTTTGTACTGGGATGTGATGAAAACAGTTGTGCAGACCACCTCAGTTTACTGTTAGAAAATGGTGGCAGTCAGGAGAGAAGATGGATGCATGAGATGACAGATTACATTGGTTGTAGAAGCAAAGGGTTGGAGTAATTTAAGATTTGGAAGCTTTAGTAAGTGAGGCATGTGGTATCAGCTATATTCTACATAATGTTATTATCTTGAAAGCAAAACATTATTTTCCTTCAGAAGTTCACCTTTCACTATAAAATTACCAATTGGACACTCTAAATTGGCCATAGGTGTGAGTGTGTGGTATGGAAATACAGCTGCAGCAGGGCTAGCCACCCGTGATGTGAACTTTGACTCTAGACAATTGTCACTGCTGAAGTCACACCCCGACCCCATGTGTAAAAATGGGAAAAAGGTTGTGGATGGATGGAAGTGTATTTAGAGTTTTACAGGTAATATATTATGTGCTGTCTCTCTCATTGGGTGACCAGAGGTTTGGCATTGACTTTCAGGGAGAAGAAAATGGAGAGACATGTTTAAAGCTTGATGACAAGGTCATAGACTAAGTTGTTGGTTTAGTGAGCATTCCAACAGATGTCATTGACTATACATTTTTCTGTTAAGTCATCCCAAATGATACTTGGAAAGGGCTTGATTCTTGCAAAGTTTTAGACTTATTTGCTCTTATATGAACTAAATCCATCCATTGGCCCTGATTAATGAAACAGGTCATGCAGGTCTTGGCAGTAATCAAGAGAACAGCAAAAGAGAAAGCAGCCTTTATAAAGTGTTTGATCAGGACAAAGGAAGCGGAAGCAGTGAGAGGAGGAGTCACTGCTGCTTCCTTGGAGGGAATCTCTGGGAGCAGTCATACACAAATAGGGGAAGGACCCATAATGGGTAACCCTGTATAAATTCATAACAGTTCACAACCATAATTATAAGATATGTATCCAGTTGTAGCAGGGCGATTATCTGAGATAATGTTGTGTCTGGTGCATTGAGACTACTGTGGCTTAATACATGGATACTCACTCATGACACTATTAAGAGCACAGAAGGTCACATATCATTTGCTGATTCCGGGTAGGAGATGCAGAGTAGACCTTTCACTTGGTCCATTTCTCTATTTTTTATTTGAAGCCATTGGGAAATCTGGCTTTCCAGGGGAGTTTGAAAAATCTAGTCAGAGACCTCAGTTAAGGAACAGAAGTTTAGGTGAAGTTGTCTTGTATGGTCATATTGCAGTTCATCCTGTCAAAGAGGTGAAAGGCAGGCCTGCCTAATTTCTAGTAATTTGTTTGCTCTGTATGTGGATCCTGTCCTAGAAGCCTTTATGTGCTTTGAATGCAGCAGCTTAGAGATGTGTTGAGCTAATGATATGGCCACTCTACTTGCAGAGTACTTGATTGTGCATCTGGAGAGCTACAGATGGAGTTCTGCCCATTCTTTAGTATCTAAAGGGTTTTAGGATTAATGAGGATGAAATGCAGGTGTTACATCAGAATATGCTCTTTTCGGACTGTTTGAGGCAGCTTCTGTCTGTTGATTGGATTTGTTGAAAAAAATAGTGTGTGAAATATTTGTACCAGCTTAGCCAAGGCCTTTAATGCATGTGTAAATTAGAAGAAAGTGCAGTAGGTACCAGGAGAATTGGTGCAATTAAATATCACGTTATCACACATGGTATTACTGGTAAAGATATATATCCTCTTCATAATGCTATGTTGGGCCCAGGAAATTCCTTTCATTGTTCCAGTGAGATGGTTAAACATCATTTAAAGAAAGCTAATGAAATTCATTTGGTCATTCAGAAGGTCAAGGTTTACAGTTTCTAGGTTATATAGCACCAAGATGTGAAGAAGGATTGCAGTACACAATGCTGCGTGGTATTTATGGCTGGCCATTTCAGGGTATTTCCAATTAATAATGCAGACAGAAAATCAGTGGATTTGAATACAACAGGAAAGGTGAGAAGCACATTTGAACTGGGGCTGGGGGTACAGAGAGGACATAGATTATCATGCCCTATTGGCACTTACTCAGGTGACTTTGATGAATATGCTCACAGAAAAAAATAATGTTACAAAACTTCACAATAAGCAAAACATATGTTAGGGTGCTATTAGAGAGAAGGGATGCATTCCTTATAGCACTGCAAATGTGATAATTGCTATAAGTAAAATTAAAAACTCAAGTTCCATGGAATAAGACAACATATGTAGTGGTTTTATACAGAGAACCAAGAAAACCTATCTAATCCATAATCAATGTGCATGGACACTTGTTCCAGCTAGCATGTGGAACTGAGGAATAGCATAACTTAAGTCAGCTCACCTCTCTTTAGGCAGAGGGTATGGTTTGCACAGTCCTTTGTTAGAGTCCTTAATGGAGACCTGGAGACCATTCAGCATCTTGGGAGTTTAAAAAGTTAATATTAATTCATCTGCTCAACCCTCATCCCAAAGAATGGATGAACCCTAGTGCTTTCATCAAGGAGGAATGAATGGTTCAGTCAGGCAGCTTAGGAGTTTAAAAAGTTAATATTAATTCATCTGCTCAACCCTCACCCCAAAGAATGAATGAACCCTAGTGCTTTCATCAAGGAGGAATGAATGGTTCAGTCAGACAGCTTAGAAGGAAAACTACATGTTCAGCAAAGGAACATACCAAAACTATTGACCATGTTAAGCAATGTGTCATCATATGGACATGTCCCTGAAGTATGGTGACAAGCTATAGTGGTACTAATTCTCAAATTTGCTTGGGGGGAGTCATATGAGATGAAAGCAGTTTTAGACCCATCAGTCTGACCAGTAAGTAGTCTGCAAAATCAAAGAGACTCATAATGGATCTTTTCCAAAATTACACAGGGGATCTACTTCTGTTAGATAAGCATGGTATACATTTATTGTTGGAAGATGTAGGGCTCTGTACTGGTGCCACTTTTTGTACTATTTTTCTCAGATATAAATGTGCGAAATGAGTTATAGATAGCCATATATGCTGATGATCTCAAACTGGGTAACATAACTGATTTAATAAAAGATGCAAGAAGTTTTCCAAGATGGTCTATAACAAATGTGCAGTAATAATGGCCTCACCTTGAATGTAGCATTATGAATGCTAGCAAAAAGTATATAAATTAAGATTATAAAATAAATAGCGAAATAATTAAAAAGAAACACCTCCAGGTTGGTTAAACAGAGTGATACTGTGGAACTCATCCACGTGCAAGCCACCAAAGATAAGGTCCCTCACCATATCATGCTTCTAGAGTCTCACAACTCTTACCAAAACCTACTAGAGGTGCTCACATCCAACCAAACACCCTATTCATGGGTGACTTTAACTACCCCTCTATAGAGCGGGAAACTTACATTGCCTCAAACTCACAGGTACAACACTTCCTGGATGTTATTAACACAAACATCCTGGAACAGATGGTGTACATTCCAATCAAGCATACTGGATATGGTACTCATCAACATGGGAGAGCACCCCCCCCCATGTCATGTTCTCACTAGTGAAGTCAGATCACAAAGCTGTTTCCTTCAAAGTAAAAATCAATCCTGAAAATCCAGCTAAATCAGTAACAGAAACTATTCTAAGGCAAACTACATCCTATTAAGCGCAGAATTTTTCATAGAATCCCAATACAAACATGAATAGCTGCACAGAGGTTGCTGTACCTACCAGAAGCAAAACCAAAACACATATTAAATATATACAAATAAACAAGAAACTAAGAGGTCCATTTAAGTCCAATAGGGCCAGCATTGAGGTAATGATAGCCTTGGAGGCTAAAGACAATCACAAGGTCTAATTCAGCTATGTCCAAACTGGTGGTGAACTGTACCACCTTCACCAATTAAGGTGACATAGTAAATCTGCTGGATGATAAATTCAGCTTAAACTTCACCCGTCACTCCAGCTCCTCCAGGTGAAATGCCCTCCAATATACTTCCATTAACGTTTAGCAGAGACCAGATACTGGCAACATTTGCTAAAGCCAAGAACACTACCTCTGTGGGTCCTAACAACATCTCCAGTTGCCTCCTGAACAGTCTAAAACATGACCAATCAGGACCACTTGAGGCATTCTTCAACTACAGCCTCAAAACAGGTTACATTCCAATTGAATGGAGGACTGCAACAGTCATTCTCCTCCACAAGGGCAAACCAACAACTGACCCAGAGAACTACAGACCCATTATCTAGCAAGCCTAATATGCAAAACCATGGCATGATTTATCATGGAAATGATAAATAAGTACATTGGCAACCTACAGACACTGGACCCATCCCAGTCTGGCTTTGTTAAGGGAAGGTCATGCCTACTTAACCTGAACTTCTTTGAGAGGGTCACCAAGACAATGAATGAATGCAAAACAGCGCATACTGCTTATCTTGACTTGGCCAAGGCATTTGATGCAATATGCCACTCAGGCATTGTTGACAAGCTCTCTGATCTAGGCATAAAACCCTGTATAACTTGCTGGATTGTTGGTTGGCTCACAGACGGGACCCAGGAAGTCAAGATTGGTAAGACCACCTCCACCAAGAGACCAGTCACCAGCAGAATACTTTAGGGATCTATGCTAGGCCTGCTCCTGTTTGGCATCTACTTCTCAGAAGTCAAAGCTAATATTCAAGGCCTCTGACTCACAAAGTTTGCAGGTGACTGTAAACTGAGAGCTATTATAGACTCCATCCCAAGGTGCCAGCATCTTGCTAGAGGGTTTGACACAGACAAATGACTAGTGCCAAAGCCATAGTCTTAAACTTGATGCCAAAAAATGCATTATAATAACCATTGGGAAACTGTCTACCCAAGTTAATTACTCCATTAATAAAACTCCCTTAAGAGTTAACCCAATAGAAAGGGATCTGTGAATACATGCAGACAGCAATCATCCTTTGTCAAGCACATAGCTAAGACAGTAAGAAAATAATTTTATGTCACCCAACTTATAGGTAAAGGTATGGCATTCAGGTCCAAGGAAGTTATAGTACCACTCTTCTCAGCCCTTATCAGACATGTAATTGAGTACAAGTATGAACAATACATGTGCAAGCATACCTCTAGGGTGGTCAAACAGGATGACATGCTGGAGTTCCTCCATGTGCAGATCACCATAGACAAAATCCTGTACGACAACCTAGTCTATAGGTCACTCTCCATTTCCCAAACAGATCACAATGCATACCTGGACCTGCTGGAGATGTTTATCATCCAAATGAATACCCTACTCATGGGAAACTTTAATTGCCTCTGTTTAGACTGGGAATCCTACACAGCCTCAAATCTATAGACACAAAGATTCTTGGACTTTATAAATACAAAACACCCTTGACCATATAGTGAATATGCCCACTACAGGCTCCAATATACTGGACCTTGTGCTTACAAATATTGAAGAATGCTGCACCCCCCCCCCCCAATGTATCATCCTCCCCTCATAAAGTCCAACCATAAAGCTGTCTCTCTCAAAATCAAAATCAACTGTGTAATCCCATTAAAACCAGTAACAGAAACTATTCCAATACCTTTTATTAAGTGATGGTTTGCCAAAATGCAATGCTACTCCAAACTCAGAGAATAGCAGCCTATGTTGAATTGCTTTTAGAAACTCTGTGCAACCATGTCAATGACTGTATAGAGTCTGCTGTACCTACCAGAAGTAAGCCCAGGACTAGCCCCAGAAATAAACTGTCTGGATGGTATCCCAAATTAAACAGGATATACAACAAAAGGAAAATATGTGGTAACAATCAGGAAGGGTAACTCCCATAAAGATAGAAACTCTCTCTTCAAAGTAAACAGGTAACTAAGAGGACTAATTAGGTAAAGCAAAGCCAGCTTTGAGGTTAACATAGCCTCCCAGGTGAAAGAAAACTATAAGGCCTTCTACAGATATATCAAAAACCTCAAGGGCAGCACACAACAATGTGCTGAAGTGGTGATTAATGGTGCCACATTTACTGAGCCTGGCAATTTAGAAAACCTGTTAGCGGACTAATTCAGTTTCAGCTTTACCCTCCTCTCTTGTCCAACCATCCCCTCAGAAATTCCCTCAAACATAACTCCTCCAGCTATAACTAGGGAGCATATACTGGCTGTACCCACTAAAGCCAAGAACATGGCTTCAATGAGCCCTGATAACATCCTGGGATGCCTCCTTAATAGTCTAAAATATGATTTACCAGTACTCCTAGTGTCATTAACTATAGTCTTAAAATAGGCTTTGTGCCACATAAATAGAGGACTGAAATGGTCACCCCGCCTTCATAAGGGAGGACCTTCAACAGATCCTGGAAACTACAGACCCATTAATCTGACTAGTCTTATTTGCAAAGCCATGGAATTTTTTAACAAGGACATAGGAGATCTCAAGACACTGGATCCAACCCAATTTGGCCTTGTCCAAGGAAGGTCATACTTACTGAATCTGGTGGACTTCTTTGAAAAGGTCACTAAGGCTATTGATGAGAGGAAAATGGTGCATACTGCCTACCTAGATCTGGCAAAAGCATTTGATACAATACCCTACTCAGACATTGCCATCAAACTTACAGAACTAGGAATAAACCCCTTTATAACACACTGAATAGCTAGCTGTCTCACTGATAGGACACAAGAGGTTAGAATCAGTGAGGCTACCTCAACAAAGAGGCCAGTCTCTGCAGGAGTCACCTAGGGATCTGTGCTGGGCTCTATCCTCTTTGGCATCTACTTATTGGATTTCAAAGCCAATGTTATAGAACTTTGGCTAACCAAGTTTGCAGATAATTGCAAACTGGGGGCAGTCATTGAATCCCCCTAAGATGAGAACATCCTTCAGGAAGGTCTAATACAGACAAACACCTGGTGCCAAAGAGATGGCTTAAAATTCAATACCAAGAAATGCATTATAGTACCTTTTGCAAAGTTTACTACCCCAGGTAACTACATCATCAATAAAACACCCTTAAAAGTTGATTCACCAGCCAGGCATCAGGGAATTTGTGTAGATAGTAACTTAGCCTTAGACCAGCATCTGTCAAAGGTAGTAAAAAAAATATTTTATGTTGCTCAACTTATAATCGAGGGCATGGCATCTAGGTCCAGAGAGGTACTCATACCATTGTTCATATGTTCATAGGAGATTACTAGGTTAATGGTCCTTGAGCCCTCACAAGCCTAGCCATATTTATCCCGAGGTGCCCCAGTTGTCAGTGGTTAGGTGAGTGTAATTCACAGAGGTAAGGGCCTATGGTAGTTAATAAGAAACTTCCTCTTTTCATGAGGGACTTGAGCACCACCACAGGAGTGAATTTGTGGTCACCCATCCATTGATCTAGGTTGTGTTTGAAAAGGGTCAGGGAGGGGCTCTGTTTCAAGTGAATTGGAAGCTTGTTTCACAGAAGTGGCAGTCTCTGGGAGATGTATCTATCTCTCCAGCATGACCTGCTCATTTCCAAGGCTAGGTTAAGATCCCTGGATTGAGTGACCCTTCTGCAGTTTAATTTATGAATGAGTGGCATTTCCATCAGGGCCGTGTCAGAGACTGCTCTGTAAGCCAGGCACAGGTCACCCTTTGGCATCCTGTAGGAGACAGAATACAGTGACAGGGCTTTCAGTCTTTCCCCATAAGACTTGTTTTGTGTACCCTGTAATTTCTTGGTGAGAAACCTCTGTGGTCTCTCCAATTGTTGCAGGTGTCTGGTGAGGTACATAAAAAGGGAGCACTGTGCTCAATTATTGATCTGATGATGGCCGAGCATAATGGAATTATAACATTCTTCGATCTAGATATGATGCCTTTACATATAAGATGTGCCACATAGAAGGATTTCCTTACTACTGTGGATACATGGTGGTCAAAGTTCAGATTGCTATCAACCTGAGTACCTAGATCACGTACCACTGGGTCTACACTTAGGGGGTTGCTGTCTATAAGGTAATTAGCAGGGATGTCAGCTTTCCCAAACGGAATAGTAATGCATTTTTTGCATTTAGCTTTAATCTGTGACTATGGCACCAATCAGCATTTGCTTTAACCCTGTCTGCAGTGTATTAACATCACTGGAGGACTCAGCGATTGCTCCCAATTTGCAATCATCAGTGAACTTGGTCAGCCACAGGGTGTCCAAGTTTGCCTGGACTTCTGAGAAATAAATTCCAAACAGTAAGGGGCCCAGCACAGATCCCTGTGGTATGGCACTGGTGACTGGTCTTTTGCTAGAGGTGAAGTCATCCACTTTGACAATATGTGTCCTGTCAGTGAGCCAGTTGGCTACCCATCTGTTAATATAGGGGTTAATTCCCAACTGGGAGAGTTTATTTGTAATACATGAGTATGGGGCTGTGTCAGATATCTTGGCTAGGTCAAGATAGGTGGTATGCACTGTCTTTCCCTCATCCAGTGCCTTCATGACTTTCTTGATGAAGTCAACCATGTTTAACAGGCATGATCTACCTTCAACAAATCCAGTATGGGTTAGGTATACTTTGGGGGATGACTGGAGTGGACAGGGGGGTGAAGTTTGCCCCAAATCTGTCAGCTAGCATGTTGGCTGTTGCCTCCGGTTGAGTAAGGGTGGTGCCATCCACAAACAGTTCAGTGCATAGCTGGGTATTTTCTTTTAGACTTTGGATGTAGTCAAAGAATGTCTTATGATTGTTCTTAGCTAAGGAGGCTATTTTTGCTTCGTAATTAGCTTTGGAGGACTTGACAAGATCTCTAATTTGTTTGCTTAAGCTAGAGAGAGAATTATTCCTTCCCTGAGCCATTTGCCTCTTGTTCTTGGACATTAGTTTCATTCTCTTATTGTATAGCCTGTTTATACTAGTGGTCCAGCTGGGTGACTTGTTTTTTCGGCAAGACCTGGTTTTACTCCAGATAGGCACAGCAGATTCTGTACAACTGCTTAAGTGGTTATACATAGCATTGGTGTACACCTCTGCATAGGAATCCATGTTATCTGCATTTGAGAGGGCTTTGAAACTTCTTATACCATCACTTAGCAGGAGGTAATTTGTCTTAGAAAAATTCTTAAGGACTTTTGAGCTTGATGGGGTATCTGGTCTTATAACTACATTGAACAAGACCGTGTGTAATGTTCTCCCATGGTAGTGAGTACTATGTCCGAGACATTTGAGCCTCTTGTGGGTGTGCTGACTAGCTGTTCCAGAGCATTTGCATTGACAAAGTCCAAAAAACTCTGAGCCATCATGTTTAAGTTAATTGGACATGGAATAGCTCAAGATAGTTATACTGTTTGATCAGCCTCAAGGTGTACGTATTCTAAATGAAGATGGATACACCTCTTCCTTTGGTTCTTTCATGCTCAGTTTGTGGTCTGTATGTATGGAAGACATTGCAGGCCTGCATGACCGGGGTGTCTTCCACACCTCTGAACCATGTCTCAGTGACTGCACAGACATCAGCATCTTCTGAAGTGAGGAGTGCTTCCAAGGAGTGCAGTTTCTTGTTTAGACTCCTAGCATTAAGCAGCAGAACCTTGAGTTTATCTAGAGTGGATTTTGTTATGTTGGGAGGTTGGTTATTTTGACACTGCCTAAAAAAGGCACAATAGGGGTTGCTAATACTTTTGCCAGTATCTGAAAGCCTAGAGGAGACAGGTGAAGACCATCTCTAGCAAACCAGCGTGGCCTGTCGACAATGTCTTCCCAGGCTGACAGATATTAGCTCCCCTTGGACTGACACCAGAAACTAAGCCATTTGTTAAAGTCAATCATTTTTTGTCTGTATAGTGACATCTTCCTTGGAGAAGGTAGAATGCTGCTTATGGCTAGGCTTATACCTGCCTGTGATACGTAATCTGAGAGCTCAGTTTGTCTACCTTCATATAGTCCAGTGAGGTACATCTGGAAGTCATTTACCCCCACAAGAACTATGACGGAGTCATATCAGTACACGTGGTTGAGTGACGACATATCCTGGCACCTGACAGGCAGCTAACCGTAATCAGCTCCTTATCCAGCCTGGTGAGGGGAGCATCTGTGTGTCTCACAGTGGAGTCAACTATGACTAGTACATTAGGTTTCGTGGTGTTAGGCCTTATGGGCTAATTTGCTTAGACACTGGTGTGTGTGTGTGTGTGTGTGTGTGTGTGTGTGTGTGTGTGTGTGTGTGTGTGTGTGTGTGAGATTATGTGCTGTGTTTTTTTTGCATTTTTATGTGTGTACGTGTTTGCCATTTGGGAGATCTCTGATCTTTTGATAAGTTACTTGTGAGTACCTCCACATATGTGGGTTTATGTGCCATGTCCTTATTTAGTGTGGGAAGTGTGTATGTGTGTGCTGACAACCTGTTTGGCATTAAATTTGTCCTTATGTGAGAGTCTTGCCTCCAATTTCATAGTGTAACTACATCTCTCACATAAAGTATTTGTTTCTGGAGTAAGTGGTTGTCAGTATACATGAGACAATTGCTACATTGCCTCAGGATAACCAAGTTTATCAGGCTGGCCAGATAGATGATGGGAAACTGCCTATCCATGATAGCAGGCTCTTACTGTATGTTTTATTAGGGAAAGGAATGAGTTAATTTCATAGGACTGTGCTGGTAGCACCAGAACTGCAAGAGGGGCCTATACTTTGAGTAGGCTAAGTTTGATCAATAAGGCAAAGCTGTTCAGTGCGCAACTGAGTTGGTCCTAGAGCAGCAGAAAAGCTTGGAAGGGTTTCACTGACAGTTGTTTAGGGAAAAACCTGAGCTTCTAGCCTTTTGCATCTATGCAAGGGCACTGCTTATCAATGCAATGGGAAGAGCAGCACCATGTAAATGTGAGGCTTAAATACAAGCAAAGAGAAACAAGTTTTAAGTTAACTACCAATCAGGAAAGCACACAGTAAGCCTTCCACCTACAATCCACATCTCAGACAGGTTAGATCAGCACACTTCTGCCACAAGGGTGCAGAAAAATACCTTCTTAATATAGAATAGCTGGCTTGGAGCCCAAGTGTTACAAGACCACACAAATTATCTACAACAGCCCTACAACTAACAGGTACAATTTAATACAGGGCAATTAACTACTTAAAACAGCAGCAGACAATACAGTTTTTTTAAACTGCTAAAGTATGGTCACAGTATATAAGAGAACTGCAAATGATACTTAGAGCCCTTTTGTGTATTCCCCAGCTTAGATAGATCAGGTAAACACCTACTGCCATTAGATGAATAATTCCAGTCCTCCTACTGTAAAATCACTGTAAAAGTGTGTCCAGGGTGAAATGCTACCACAAATAAACTTAAAAGATACTAAATGCTACCACCAACAAACTTAAAGATATGGATATAGCACTGCACATTAAACAGCTTATAAAAGTGTGATTATTCAATAAAAGTCTTTGACTTGTATAAATGAGCTAAGAGCCACTCAATTGTACAGAATTTATAAAGGTACTAAAAACAAGATAAGCTGATTAATAAGCCCTCCAACCAGTAAACCTATATGCAGAAATCTCAAGTGTTTCCCCTACCTTAACAGACCAGACTACCTCTCAGTGCACTAGATGGAAAATTCACTGACCTCTTTATGTAAAAACGTGCTCCTAGAGTGTAAAAATACTACTTTATCTAACAGCTAGGTAAATAATGAATTCAGAGCAAATATATAAGTAGAGCAGACAATGAGAGGAAAAATGCACTTATTCAATATATGCACAAGGATATGGAAATAATTCACTATATCAACAGCAGTGTAGAAAGGAAGGAACTTATTAAGCTCAGTTTACAGTAGGAGTGGGCAGCTTAAAATCATCAGGTTTAAACAGCAGAGCAGCTAAGGGGTGAGTGGGTGGGAAAAACTAGCAGGGAATCACTAGCTGTGCTTTAATTTATGCAGGCTTGAAATCTTTTCAGAAAAAGACAAAGGTCAGGAAAAGTAACTCTCAAACAATTTAAGCAATGAAAAAAACATATGAAATGCACAGCCTAGCTAATTTAAGTATCTATCTCTCACATAGAACAAAAACATCAGGCCACGCAGATTTCTTAAAACAGAAAACAAAATGCAGCAGATAAAACAGAAAGCAGCTTTATTAGTCACAGACAAGAAAGTATAGGTTTACTTTCCTCACCCAGCAGGGAATCACCAGCAGAGCTTTAGTTTATACTTGACCTTTACCACACCTATTATAGAGTTTAATGCCCCTTTCAGTATGTACCTGACCAGACACATGCAGCAACTAGAACATCTACAAAGGTTCCTTACAGAGAGAATACAGGGAGTAAACACAACGTCCTATGCTGATCACATCAAAGCCCTGTCTCTTTATTCAGTCTCATAGAGACTTCTGAGAGGTGATCTTTGCTTATCATACAAGGCATCCATGGATCCTGTATTGATGAACCTTTTCCACATTCACAAAACAAAAAGCATCAGAACTACTAGATTAAAAAACCTAAATTTTGCTTGTGACATAAATGGGGCATGTTGGAGAGAAAAATATGTTTCTCAGAGTATTCCTATTCTCTGTTACAGTCTCCCCATCCACGTGAAGCAGAGTTCTTCCTTATCTCTATTTAAGCACAACTTGGACCAATGGATGTGTTATCAGAAATTCACCACTGGTCTGACTCCTATGTCTCTGATGGATAGAGGCAGTCAATAAATCACCACCTGTATAAATCAAATTTATGAGTCACATTTGGGTTGCATGGATAGGTTTATAAGGGCCCTAGTGGTCATTAGCCTAGTATATACCAACGACTCTATGAGCATCCTGACCTACACTGATCATGTAAAGGCTCTGTCTCTGTATTCAGTCTCCTACAGGCTGCTGAAAGGAGATCTATGGCTGGCTGACAGCGCTTCCTCAGACTCAGCCCTGATGGATCTGTTGCACATAAGCAAAACAAACAGCACCAGTAACACTAGATCCAGGGATCTGAATTTCACTTGTGACATACACATAATGTACTGGAGAGACAGATATGCATCCAAAAGCATCCTCATGCTATGTAATAGGCTCCCCGTCCATGTAAAACAGAGTTCATCCCTGACCCTATTCAAATGAAACCTTGACAATTGGATTGGACATCATAAATTTACCCCTGGTCTGACCCCCATGTCCCTTATGGACAGAAGCTGTCAATAAGAAAAATATTATCCTAACAACCCTCTACAAATCCCTTATGCAAATCCCTTAGTTACTGTACCTCCCTACCAACATGCACCCACCCTCCATCCCCAGATACTCAGATCAAAATGGCTTTGGGTTGCATGGCTAAGATGGTAAGGGCCCTAGTGGTTGTTAGCCAAAGAACAACCTATACATTGTACAATACCTTCCAAGATTATGGAATATGCTTCCCCTTACAATTAGAAGTCATAAATTAACTTTCTTCAAAAATAGTTTTCATATGCGTATGGGAAGTAGTAAATGCCAAAATTGGATTATAGGAGTTCAGCAGTTGAGTTTTATGTTGTCTGATAGTTTCTAAGCTTGACAGTCTAGCCTATTAACCCATAAAGCTGGCTTTTCACCACATAAGGAACTTACAATGGCGGGACATGTTGATGTCCACAAGGCATTATGAGAATTTTAAGCTGGGTAAGACAGATGGAATATTTGAAGAATATGCTACAATTGGTTTGTTGGTTTGAGACCAACTAGCTGAGAGAATTCTCCTCAGTTGTGGCATTTTCTGGATGTTTGCCAGAGGTAGAGGGTGTGACTTCACATCTCTGGGCCAGTAATCAAGGAGCCTGAATCCTCACCACTGACACTGGAGAGGGATGTTCACTTGCAATAAAAATAGATACACACAGTATTTTCAGATGCAGCTCTCTGCATCAAGTGCAATTTCCCGTAAGAGCACAAAGGGAACACACTCAGTCCGGGGTCTGGGTTTCTCTCTCCCTGTCTGTTCAGTTCTCCGGTAAGACTCCCCACTGACACAGCTGTAGAACTGAGTCCTCAGCTGAGTGTCCAAGCCAAGTCCTCCACCACTCTCTTTGTGAACTCAGTGCTCCATGTCCCTGTTCCAAGCAGCTGACACACACACAATCTTGGAGATTTGATTTACACACACACACACACACACACACACACACACACACACACACACACACACACACACACACCTGGGAAAGGCTGGCACAGATTTACTAGCTATGCCCCCTTCTGCCCAGGCTATAAGGTAGTTACTGCCACTAGACACTCCAAAGCCAGCTACTCTAAGGCTCTTACAAGGGTACCCAATTATACTGAGAGAAAATAATAACACAAATGTTAGTGTTTTGACCAATGCTGTAAGGCTTTCAGGAGTGGCCACAGTGTCACTGAATAAATATAAGTATTCTCAAATGTTAAAATATTCTCTAAAGGACCAGCCACAATGAAAAGTTTAAATGTATTTAATAATAATAAAAGAACAAGAAAATACTAAATATCTAGTTACAGTAAACACCAGAGTTTCAATCACAGGAAATATTAAAAATAATACAAATGAATAGATTCACACAGATACAGAAAAACAGTACTTAACTAACTTATATTTTCCTGACTGATCTAAAGAATTGCTATTCTCTGATCACTTACTAGAGCAAGGCAAGATGAAGTGGGTGAGAGATCCTTCTATGTCAGGTTCCAAAAACAGAGTGCTTTGAAATGTCAGTCTCATCTACTATTAAAACATTTTTGTGATGGATTACAGAATGACATCACATAGATCTGGTTCCCATACTACCCCCATTCCTCACAAGTCACCCAGAATTTTGCACATATGTGTTACCATACACACAGACAGAGCTTTGCTAAGATCAGTTGCAGCTTCTGAAAGTCACAAAACCATAAAACACTTCCACTCTTCCTATGGGAGTTAATAAACCATTTTCTAGCACAGACATTTCATCTCTGGCTGCAGTCAGAACTGTAAGATACAATCTTTATGGCCAAAAAAATAAGTCATTTAATTTCTTACTATTTTTCAAAGTTAGCTAGACTGAGATTAACTTTTTCTCTTCCAGTATCCTATTTACAACAGTACAGTCTGATATAAATGCATATTTCTTTTCTGTCCAGCAGGACACACTGTTGATACATTTTTAACACAAGCAACTTTGCAAATATAGTTTCAACACAAGCATCTGTACAAATCAGTCTAATATACAAATGACATGTAATTCTTTACAAAACTCCAGCTAGCTGTGCTGGCATATGTCACACATCCACTGCCCTACTTCTCCTGGCATAGCTGGCAATACCTCACATTGTCATATTTCTCCCCCTTTAAAGACTCAAGCTAGTTTCTTAAGTGACCCTGGAGAAACATTGCTTGAGAGAAATTAGCCTGTCTGGGAATACATTAACCCATGCCCTGTCTTGACACCCCATCTGCATTGACATTGCTGATGCCACTACAGTGCTGCACTGTCATTTCTTATGCCTGCAACCTTAGGCTTCACTTTATTAACTTGACATTTTGCTGGCTGGCTCAGTGTAGCCATAGATCCCCCTCAGACTCCTCATGCTTCCTACTGCAAATACTCCCTGTCATGGTAAGGCTTTGTCATGTTAACATGGTACAATTTGTGCCCCTGCCTAGCAGTTACATCATATAGTTAACATCACTGACCTCCCTTATCACTTTGAAGGGTCCCTCCCAAGCTGCCTGCAGCTTATTTTGTCTGACAGGAATGAGAACCATAACCTGCTGTCCCATAACATACTCTCGAGCTTGAGCATTTCTGTCATACCAAACCTTTTTCTACTGCTGGGCTCCTGACAGGTTCTCCTGGGCCAAGCCCATAAGCTCCCTAAGCCTTGTCCAGAGGTTTAGGACATATGCCACAACAGACTCCTTGTGGGATTCACACTCACCCTCCCACAAATCATGAATCCAATCTAAAGGCCCCCTCACTCTATGCCCATACAACAATTCAAAGGGTGAAAAACCTGTGGATTCCTGGGATAAATTTCTGTATGCAAACAACAGCTGGGGAAAATATTTGTCACACTCTCACTTAAACTGGTCTGCAAATGTCCATAGCATGGTCTTTAGTGTAGAGTTTAACCTCTTCACAAGACTGTTAGTTTGGGGATGGTAGGGGGTGGTCTTTAGGTACTTCACCACACAGTACATCCACAGACAAGCCAGCAGTTTGACATGAAATTGGCACCTCTGTTAGTCAGTATTTCTCTCGGGAAACCTACCCTGCTGTAAATCTCTAGCAAAGCATTTGCCACCTTCTCTGCCTCAACTGAGGACAGAGACACCACCTCAGGGTATCTAGTAACATAATCTACTACCACCAGGATATACCTCTTCCCTGTGGGACTTGGGGTACTCAGACACCCCACAATATCCATAGCTACCTGTTGCAATGGCTCCTCAATCACAGGCAAAGGCATCAAAGGAGCCTTGATCTTGTTTCTCTCATTGCCTACTTTTTGACACTGTGCACAGGTCCTGCAATAACTTGTCACATCCTTTGCAATCCCAGGCCAGTAAAAGTTCTGCACAATATGTCTCTTGGTATGCTTTATGCCCATATGACCTGCAAAAGATATGTCATGGGCTATGGCAAGAAGTGACAGATGGTAGGCTCTGGGCACTACCAACTGCTGTATTACCTCACCCTCTAGCCCTCCCTCAGGGTTCTGCTCTCTATACAGTAACCCTTTGTCCCAGTATACAGACTCCCTTTTTCTTGAGAATCAGGTGCAGATGCCTCCCTAGCTACCTCCCTCAAGCATCTTAGTGTAGTGTCTGAGAGCTGAGCCTGTCTCAACTCTATCTTTGTGATCCTCTCCAGCTCCTTTTCCATGGGAAGTGTGGTATCCTCTGACAGCAGTGCCTCACTGTCAGCCTGGGTACTACCATTCACCTCTGTCCTTGCAGTCACTCTGTCCAGGTGAACATAAGTACCTGCCAGCAGCCATGCCTAGCATTCAGGCTCACTGCTACAGGGTAGCTCCCTCCCTGAAATAGCCACCTCACCAGCCCTGGCTTCAGGTCTGATGTCTGTCTCTGTCTCCCCCAGGCTACCAGACCCACATGCCTGTCTCCAAGCCTGATTGCATGTAACTGCATGCACACAAGGTACTGCATTATCAAATTCATTCCCTATCAAGATAACTGCAGGGATATCCTCAAACACACCTACTTGCTTGCTTTCTTTTCTACCCTCCAGTCAAGGGGAACCCTGGCCAAAGGGATTTGGGATGGGGTCCCTCCTAAAGCTCTGACTGCAGTGGACTGCCAAAGCAAGTACTGCTCCTCTTTAACCACTGCAGGCTTCACAATAGTTATGTCAGAGGCTGTGTCTCTCTTAGCAGTGGCCTGTTTTCCATCCACTAAGATCAGATATAAACTCAGCTGATAGTTTGGTACCCCTGTTGTTTCCAGACAACTTACCAATGTCATACTGTTATTTCTACTTGCTGGCTCCCCCAAGTTTTGTTCCCCACCTTGCTTCCATGAACATCTATATGATACATGTCCCCACTGGTTACATTTAAAACATTTAACCATTGATCCTGGCCATGTACCTGAACGAGTGGCTTCCCTGTTACTGGTGGACTCTACTGGGGTGGTTAAGGCTGCCCACCATGGGTTCCCTTATATCCATGTGCAGCACTGGGTATCCCCTTCCTGTATAGTGATGCCCTGCTTGCTAAATAGAGATCCCCTTTTTTCCCCAGCTCATCTACAGAGTTACACATGCAGTCTGCCAACCAGATTTTTTTGTCCTCAGGCAAAATGCTAAGGGCTTGTTCCCTCACCAAAAGGTCTTCCAGCCCTTCAAACCCACCTAAGAAAATAAGTACTTAACTCAGCAATATAATCACATACACTTTCATCTGCCTTGAGTCTATGTTCATGAAACTTTTTTTCTGTAAGCTTCAGGTGTTAACTTGAAGCATTCAAGCAAACATTGCTTTACTCTATCATAGTTTAAACAAGCAATATCAGACAATTCAGAAACAGCAGTTACAGCTTTACATTGGAGCAAGGGGGTCAGGAACTGTATCCAGAGACCTTGGTCAACATTATACTGTTTACATACTCCTTCAAATATATGAATAAAACTACCAAAATTATCACCCTCTGTAAATTGTGGAAGAAATTTACTGACCTCCATTGCTTCTGGAGTATGGTAATTCCCTTTCCCATTACCTCCATGACCCTGGTGAAGAGTCAGCATATCCCTCTCATGTTGACACTGCTTCTCATTTTCTTCAGCCTCCAAATGCCACAGTCTCTCATCTTCTTCAGCCTCCAAATGCTGCAGTATCTCTGGTGATTCTAATTCCAAATGTTTGGCCTCCACTCCAAGTCTCTTTAACTCCAGATGGATGTTTAAGTCCTCTGAGGAAAAGGTGCACTGTCCTACTTCTGACGGCTGCAAATTCCCATCACCGGACTGGTTATCCTCCTGGATGCTGGTCTGAGCTGTGACTAAGGCTGAAATAATTTCTTTAGTCAGGTTGACATACACCAGTCCTTTGGTTTCACACACCTTGGCCAACTGGTTCTTTGTCAGCTTGCCATAATCCTCTGCTGACATCTATGCCTGCTTTCCCTGTCTAAACTAAACTAACAACAAAATAAATAAAACTGTTGTGATAATGAAACTCTGAATGCTTATCTTGTAGCTGCTGAGAATACACACACCTTCAGTGACAACTGCCTACAGGCTACAGAAATTTAATTAATATTCACACCTCCATTCACCAATATGTGAAGTCACCTCTTTGGGCCAGTAATCAAGGAGCCTGGATCCTCACCACTGACAGTGGAATAAAAATTGATACACATAGTATTTCCAGAAGCAGCTCTCTGCATCAAGCACAGTTTCCTTTAAGAGCACACAGGGAACACACTTAGTCCACGGTCTGGGTTTCTCTCTCTCTCTCTCTCCATGTCTCCAATAAGACTCCCCACTGGCAGAACTGTAGAGCTGAGTCCTCAGCTGAGTATCCAATCCAAGTCATCCACCACTCTCTCTGTGAAACCAGTGCTCAGTGTCCCTGTTCCAAGCAGCTGACACACACACACTCTTGAAGATTTGATTTGCACACACACACACACACACACACACACACACACACACACACACACACACACACACACACACACACACACACACGGGAAAGGCTGGCACAGATTTACTAGCTATGCTCCCTTCTGCCAGGCTATAAGGTAGTTACTGCCACCAGACACTCCAAAGCCAGCTGCTCGAAGGCTTTTACAAGGATACCCAATTATACTGAGTGAAATTAATGCTAATATAAATGGTAGTGCTTTGACCAATGCAGTAAGGCTTTCAGGAGTAGCCACAGTGTCACTGAATAAATGCAAGTACTCTAAAAGTTTAACATATTTCTATAAAGGACAGCCACAATGAAAAGTGTAAATATATTTAACAATAAATAATAAAAGAACATGAAAATACTAAATATTTATTTACAGTAAACACCAGAGTTTCAATCACAGGAAATACTAAAATAACACAGATGAATAGATTCACACAGATACAGAAAAACAGTATTTAACTAACCTCACTATATTTCCTGACTGATCTAAAGAATTAATACTCCCTGGTCACTTGCTAGAGCAAGGCAAGATGAAGTGTGTGAGAGCTCCTTCTATGTCAGGTTCCAAAAACAGAGTGCTCTGAGACTTCAGTCTCATTTAGTATTAAATATCATTTTTGTGATGGAGTACAAAATGACATCACATACATCTGGTCATCTGACTTCTGGTTCCCATACTACCCCCACTCCTAGCAAGTGACCCAGAATTGTACACATATGTATTACCATACACACAGCTAAAGCTTTGCTAGGATCAGTTGCAGCTTCTGGAAGTCATAAAACCATAAAACACTTCCACTCTTCCTACAGGAGCTAATAAACCATTATATGGCACAGAGATTTTGTCTCCAGCTGCAGTCAGAACTGTAAGATACAATCTTTATAGCCAAAATTAAGTAATGTAATTTCTTATTATTTTACAAAATTATCTGGACTGAGATTAACCTCTTCTTGTCCAGTATCCTATTTACAACAGTACAGTCTGATATAAATGTATATTTCTTTTCTGTCCAGCAGGACACACTGTTGATACATTTTTAACACAACCAGCTTTACAAATACATTTTCAATACAAGCATCTGTACAAATCAGTCTGATATACAAATGACATATAATTCTTTATAAAATTCCAGTCAGCTGTGCTGGTATATGTTACACATCCACTGCCCTACTTCTCCTGGCACAGCTGGCAATCCCTTGCAATGTCACACAGGGTAACAACAACACAATGACTGCAGTATTTATATTATTATTTTTGTGAAAATTGACAAACCCATAATTTCTTCTCCCTTGCAGTATACAACTCTGTATTCCCTCACCCCCATCCCTAGGCTGATGGGTCACATTTAAGGTGTAAGCCACAGACCTGCACACCTTTTTCCTCATTTTTACACAGTGACATGCAGTGCTGTCATGACGCTCAGAATGCAGTCGCATGTACCCACTCAATATGCCTGTCTTGTCCCATTACCAAACAGACCATAGCAAAATAACCTACACTGAGGGGCTTCCTTAACTGTGAGTGACCTACCAAACCCTTCACCATGGTCAAAGAAAACTTATCCTGACCCCCAATGTCCCTACAACAGTCTGAGCCCACTTCTGAACCTGAGTCACTAGTAGGACAGTCAGACACCCTTGTCCCTGTGCCAGTGGGCTAGGGAGCTTGTCTACAGCAAGTGGGGTTTGGCTTTATTGGCATGAACTACCCATAAAGACTTAAAAAAGTAAAAAGCCATGGGCATTCAGAGGCCACCTATCTGAAACATTGTAATTCTTTAAGGGTTCATTTTATAGGGTGTATATTACGTTATCGAACTTTTAAAAGTTTGAATGTCAAATGGTCAACACTATATGATCAAACTTTTAAAAGTTTGAGTGTTTCAGTGGCTTGCCCCCCTGCTTAAAATGGTCAGGTAGGTTTTTTCTGTTGTTTATTTTTTTTTAGCTTTTCTAACTTTTAAAAGTTTGATCATATGGCTTCAAAAATATAACGTTCAAACTTTTAAAAGTTCGATAATGTAATATACACCCATTTTATACACCCCATGAGCCTCCACCATAGGAGGTTTAAAGTATTACACAGTGAAGACTATTGTTTGACTAGGTTTTATTGCAGTTTTTGCTGAATGGCTTGTCTGTGTAAACCTTTTTACCCTTTGCTTGGAAGAATATTTTCCAAATAGAGCCAAATACTGTGGAGACTGTGAATTTGTTGAGTTTAATGAATCTTTGGTAAGACATCAAAAGGTATGTAGTATAAAGAATGATGAAACAAGGAACAAGCTTTTAAGAAGACTCACACACAATCTTATTATAATTTGAACATGTGTGCAGAATAAGTAAAATTATTATTGCATGCTTAAAACATTTTGAAAACAAAATAATGTGTGTAAAATAAAATCAGTCAAATAAAAAGTCAAAATGAAAAGAAAAAGCAGGAAGTGTTGCAAAAGTAATGGATAAGAAAAAGTTACTCGTAAATATTCAAGATTTAGGACAGACATATTTCATTATTTTAATTAAAGCTTGCAGTGTATGTGACATTAAACATAAGATAAAGCATCCTCTCGCATTTAATCAGTCTTGTAGAATATGTGTTAGAAAAAGGCATTTTCCTAAGATGTGAAAGTGGAAAAACAAAACTGATCATAATAATCTGCATGTTGTTGAACAGTACTATGAAAGCAAACTGATGGTATTTTTGAAGTGAAAAGGATTTATGCAGTGATATCTGAAAATGCATCACAGACAGTGAGAAGAGTGCAGCCTAGACTGCAGGAAAGAAATGTTGAAAATTAATTAAGAGAATGAGGAACAGTCTGTATTATGATACTTTTTAAACAAATAGGGATGTGAAAATTGCAAGAGAGAGCTATGTGAACAGTTAGCCTATTCCAATCAATTAGGTGGCACCATTAAGTAAAAAAGGTACTTACTTGTGAGTGGGGTACAGAATCTGATATATGAACTGTTTCAAATAGTAGTACTTAAATAAATAAATGTTCATGTTATATATACCTATATATATATATATATATATATATATATATATATACATATATACACTCACACGTATATTAGATATTTCTGGTAATGGCAAGAAATTATGAATTCACAATATAAAACCAAAGACTTAAAGTGTTCAAAACCCAACATATAGTTACAGAAATAGCCCAAATACTGTATAAAGCCATAGCATGATATTCTGTATGACTATGCAGATTTCTTTGGTCATCTGGTCCTGATATCCGCAGAACTGCAAAGAGTTTTTTTTTTTTTTATATTAGGTTCCAGACACCCTGGGCCAAATGGCAAGTCAGCACTACTGTGATTTCTAGAAATAATGAAGTATCTTCAAATGTTTCTGCTCTATATATCTGAGATAACTACACTGCTAATAAAGCTGTTAAAGTGAGAAATAGACTGGCAATGGAACTAGAATAGGAAAATATTTTTTAAATGCTCAAACAATAAGTGATATATATCTTAACATTAACATATTATAACATGAACAAGCCTATTGCGTTGCAAATACACTCCAGTCAAATTGATACAACAATCGATAAGTTATGTAAGGGTGAGGAACATTTACAGATATACAAAGTAAACACATTCATATAGAAAAGAAACTATCAGTAATGTTTGGATATCAAAAATGACTTGCATATTTTTGTGTCAAAAAAGGCCAGGTGGTGAAAAACCCTTGCAAAGTTTATTCATACAAGTAAGTGTAGGTCAGCATATGTCCAAGTATGAATGTGAATTAGTCTGAGTGCAAGTATAGTTGGGTGCATCAGCCTGGGAGGAGATGCTAGACAGTTGTAACTGTTTTGCAAGGGATGGCCTGCATCTATCCTCACAAGGCTTTCTTATATTGACAAAAACATTGCCCAACCCTTAAGTGCCTTTTTAGGTAATGCCTGTCTTCAAAAGCTCCTAACATAACATAACATAACAGAATTCAGATAACATAAAGCTATGTCTGACCAGTGCTAGGATTCTTAAAAACCTCCACTCCCCACAGGCACTCCTTACTCTGGAATGTATTGATGTATACTTTGTCAAGTAGACATGGTTCAAGACAATTGAGAGCACCCTATCAGTATAAGGTTCATAGGATCATGAAATCCTAGGATGTTACTAGGCTAACGCCCTAGAGCTTTTTGAAGCCTAACCATTCATGCTCCAATCTTCCCAATTATCAATGCCCATGAGCTAGAACAACTTTGGTATATGCCTGTGCCTTTGGGCATCTACAAACTGCCCCTGTTTATATGGGCCACAGGTGACAAGCCAGGGATGAATTTGCGATTTCCCATTCACTGGTCCAAATTGCATTTAAATAGGCTTAGGGAAGAGCTCTGTTTCACATGAATGTGGAGTCTGTTCTACAAAAGGAGTAATCTCTAGGACACATACCTATCCCTCCACCATGTTTTATGTCACGGATGAAGCTTAGCTCCTTAGACTAGGTAATTCTAGTGCTGTTTGTTTTGTACATGTGTAGTAGATAAAAACGAAATTCCACTCTGGAGCCAATATACTACAACCCAAAAAAGTTTATTGATAAAAGTTCACAAAGTCCACAAAGGAGAAAGATATCCACAGTCAGTCAAGCGCTTTCGTCAAATGACTTCTTCAGAAAAAAACATCATGGTTTCATTTCCTTTTATACCCATTGATAATTGATTCAATTAAACAGTAATTAACATTTAAAATGGCAATGTTCTAAAATGGCAATGTTTTAAAATGTGTATAATAAGGAATACAGTAATGCATAGGTTTAAAGACTGTGCAAAATATACATATAAAACAAGTACTCCAAGTATCTGTTTGTATAAATGGTCAGAATGTGTTCTAAATATAGTTTTGTGGAAGATGAAACACAACAAGTTTTGGACATGTTCCTTGTTAGGGGTTACTTACTTGATTTTTTAGCTCGTATAAGGGACCAAGTTATTAGTGAATGGGACCTCAGATATAAACCCCTATTAGGGGCAACTGAAGAAATAATAAATAAAAATCAACATGAAGGAAATAATTGTTCCCAGGCTATGGTACTAACCTATGGTGAAACCTCAGGTTGTGTTAAAAATATTATCAAAAACAACTGGGCTATGTTTAACGGTAACAAAGATTTATGGGCAGTTATTGGTGTTGAACCCTTGTTTACCTACAGGGTCAACAGTAATTTGAAATGTATATTGGAAAATAGACACCTAGTAAAGAATAATAAAAAGAAAGGCACAACTAGATGTGGGGCCTGTGATTATTGTAGTCATATTATTGAAGTTCCTATGGTAAAATTGGGTCCCTACGAAATTGAAGTGACCTTTTCCCCAGGTTCGTGCACAACAACAGGTGTTGTTTATTTGGCTAGATGTAAAGATTGTGGATATTTCTACATAGGAAAGACAGAAAGGAGGTTAAATCGAAGGATTTACGAACATTGTTACAGTATTATAAAAAAAGATGAAAAAATGCATTATATAAACACACTAGTATAAATCCTTCTCACTCCTTTAAATTTGGCATTCTAGAAGTAGTTAATAAGGATTTTAGAGGGGGGACTGGACTAATAAATTATTAAGAGCAGAAGCTAGGTGGCAATTCAAGCTTAATGCCACAGAGGTTCCAGGCATTAACGAATGTATTAGTATTAAACCTGAACTAAAGTACAGGGCTACAAAACTATGAAATGTTTTTATTCTTTTTTCTACTATTGGTTTTATATACATATTTAATTATTTGGCTATTTATTTATACAAACAGATACTTGGAGTACTTGTTTTATCTATTTTGCACAGTATTTAAACCTATGCATTACTGTGTTCCTTATTATACACATTTTAAAACATTGCCATTTTAGAACATTGCCATTTTAAATGTTAATTACTGTTTAATTGAATCAATTATCAATGGGTATAAAAGGAAATGAAACCATGATGTTTTGTTCTTTAGAAGTCATTTGACGAAAGCGCTTGACTGACTGTGGATATCTTTCTCCTTTGTGGACTTTGTGAACTTTTGTCAATAAACTTTTTTGGGTTGTAGTATATCGGTTCCAGAGTGGAATTTCATTTTTATCTGTGGTGTTTTTTCCACTCCTGTATCCTCTTGTGGTTATATGTATTGTGAATCTATCAGGGCTGGATCAGAGAATGCATTGTAGTTAGGCATAGATGTCCCCCTCAGTAGTCTGTAGGAGACGGAGTACAAGGACAGGGCTTTGAGGTGGTCTGCATAGGACATATTATTTACTCATTGCATTCTTTTAGTAAAGAACCTCCAAATGCCTAGTCAGGTACATGCTGAAGGGTGCAGTGTACTTGATTATTGGTCTGAGGGGGTGAGTATAGTGGGACTAACATCTCTTTAAACGTGGATGCAATGCCCTTACTTATAAGTTGCACTACCTAGAAAGATTTTCTCACTACCATGTACACATTGTGATCAAAGCTCAGGTTACTGTCAACTTGAGTTCCCTAGTTCTTTTCTACTGTGTCTACTCTTAGGGGAGTGTTAGCAGTGTTGAAGTTTGTAGGGGATGTCATCTTCCTAAAGAGAATAATCATGCATTTTTTTGCATTAAGTTTTGGGCCATATTTCTGGCACCAGTTATTTGTCTGTGTCAGACCCTCATGGAGGATATTTACATCTTTGGGGGATTCAATGAGTGCGCCCAAGTTGAAGTTGACAGAAAATGTGGTCAGCCAAAGGCCCTCTATATTTGCCTTGGCTTTAGAGACATATATTCCCAACTACAGAGGTTAAACAATCATCTCATCGGGCCTTACAGCCTCCTGATTGATAGGTTTTTAGCTAAGTACTAGGCTAGCTCACCTTGCAGGCCATTTAGGCAAAGTCAATTTTCCCACAAAGGTGAGGATCAAACCCTGTACCTTGTGTCTTTGAGGTAAGCACATTACCAATATGACATTATTTCCATCTAATCATAGATAAGTACTAGGATAACTGCTCCTGTGGGCCATTTTAAACCTAGCCAGTTCCCTTTAAGGAAAGAAGCTAACCCTGTACCTTATGCCTGTAAGGCAACACCTTAACTATTATGCTAGCGGTCTGTAACAGCTACCATGCATTTAGTCCCACAATACTAGATTAAGGCACTAAAGGTAGTGGCATCTGTATATTCATAAAACAAAATTTCTCCTCAGGCTTATTAGACAGCATAATGACATGGGACACCTCCCTGTCCAACTTTCCATTAACAAAACCCCTTTTCATGTCATAGCCATGCCTAGGATGCCCTTTATGTCCCCTTTAGCCAATACTTCCTTCCTGACTACTATGGGATCCCTGTGCATTCAGCCAAACACCATTCTTCTAGGGGAATTTAGCTATCCCTCCATTATCTGGGAGACATACCTTCCCTAGCATGCATGCCCAGAGAGTTTTGGACTTCATAAATACAGGCTTGGACCAGTTTGTCTGCACCCCAACTAGAGGCAACAAAATCCTGGGCTTGGTTCTCATTGATATGCAACAGCTCTGTTCCCTACCATTTATGAATTTCTCCCTAGTCAAATTGGTCCATAAATTAGTCATGTTCACCATATGTGAGTAGGGGGTTGGCATAATGGTTAAGGTATTTAGATTACAAATACAAGGTACAGGGTTTGATTCTCATATGGATACTTGGTTAGGCTTAAAACCTACAAGGGCAGTTAGCCTAATACTAACCTGTGAATATATATATATATATATTTATATATATATATATATAGATATATATATATATATATATATATATATATATATATATACGGGTCTATATTATAATATCGAAGTCTTAAAACTTCGAATGTTAAAATATCAACCCGTATTCAGCGAACACAGAATATTTTCCTAGGGAAAGTATTCGGTAAGCTGTTTCTGCTGAAGTACATGTAATTGCTATGATGGAACTCACATTTTTGCAGGGGGCAAGCCCCTCTGCAACCCCCTGTGGAGGGCTACACCCCTATATATATGTGTATATTAGTACTAACCTGTAAGACTGAATAACTCTGTCATCACAGATTATGCTTAAGATAATCTACTAAAACTGAGTGATGACCTGGCTAAATTCAACATCTCCTTCTTACCTGGTGACCCCTCTGTGTATACAGAATCATTTACTGTCACATTCCATACACATGTAAACAGCTGCATAGATGCATTTGTCTCCCCCTGTAATAAATCCAATGTCAAATTTAAAAATAAACCATTATGGTGGAAACCAAATATATGTACCCTGCAGTTCACACAAATTGTTGCTGGCATGAGACAAAACACTGTAGCCCAGGATAATACAGAAAGGGAAACACTAGGGATCAACTAGTAGCAGCCTTAAATTCACAGAAAAGGCGCAGATATTATAAACAGTAATGTTTCACCTTTCATGCTGAAGACAAAAAAACTGCCACAAGACATGCATGCATACAGCAGAAGATTAACATGGCAATGTATGATACAGGGAAGGAAACATTTCCAGGCAAAGACACAAAAGCAGTAATTGTCTGTTACCCCATAATTAAAAACAATGAGCTGTTCAAGGGGGAATGAGGGCAGCACAACATGCAACAAATACAAGCAAGGAGGACAGCTATGTGCAAAGAACACAGCTGAGACTCTTAGAAGTATTCCAGAACATATGCACCACCTGTTACACAAAACTCACCTATAATGACAGGAACACCCAGGAACTCACATAAAACACAGGCCAGGGAACATAAAAGAGAAAGATTACTATGACATTATAGGCAATGTCACCACCCATTGTCAATGTCTGTGAACACCTTGCAACATACACATACACAAGAGTATGTCATATGGCTAACAGACACACACACCTGTCATACATAAACATACTTACTACAAGCAAGATCACACACATCCTCACATATGAACTGAATAAATCCCACAAAAATACAAGGTGACAGTGCACAACTTATAGTGAAATATTACATGCTGCAGCAACAGTTTACTTGTTGATTTTGAAGAAGTCCCTATTAAACATGACAGTAACAAGTCATTGCTCATGCTCACATCCAATTACAAATATGAACATTTGATTAGGATGTAATTTTTGACATTGCAAAATGATGTACATCCTATGGTTCCATCCCTTAACCCTGTTCTATGTATGTGTCAGCCCTAAGATGGTCTGATGACATATTGATAACAGTGTGGAGAGAACCATGACAATGTAATCATCACCCTGCAGCATGTTTACAACATCAAGAATATGTGCCTCATCAAACCATTTATTGACAGGCAATGCTCTGTGATAGTCATCTGCCTTGAACCTCCTGTAATTAGCCTGACAAGTATGATTGCAAACAAGGAATCTGCAAAGCAAATTTTACTTTGTACCCATATATAGTTACACCGTAGCATTGTTACCTCACAGCAAGAGGTTCTTCCATTCGATTCCCGGCTGGAGTGCCTTCTGTGTGGAGTCTGCATGTCCTCCTTGTGGTCGAGGGGTGTTCGAAAGACATTGAAGGTTGGGTGTCGAGCTGGCACCTTGGCACCATAAAAATCTACTGCCAATCATTAGCGGACCGGAGTTCTGCTGTGGGGACCCCTAACCAGGAAAAGACGAAAGAACAACAACAACCCATATATAGTTACCAAACTAGCATGTAGCATACACAGCTTCTTACAATCTGATGAAATAGAAAAAGCATCCCGTGTGCCATGATTGCAGGACTGCAACTTTGCATACCATGAGTGGGGCACAAAAAACTGATGATAACCACCAGATGGAAACTGACATGCAACAGGCATGTAGTTGTTGAAATATTGCATGATAGCAGCCTGCATCATGCTTGTATATCAGTGTATAAGTGAGTGAATATGTATAATCCATTATTCAGGATGTACTACTGGTCAGCATGTCTTGCAGATTCACATCAGTTGTTATGTGCGGTGTGATGACCCCACTTAAACCCCGGGCAGTAACTAAGGAGCCTCAATCCTCACCACTGTCTCCAGTAAGGGAGCATCACTGAAAGCAGGGATAAAATTTCACAATTTCCCCTAAGACTACACTGGAACAGTTTCCAGACCTGGGACTGGACTATGTGCTTTACTCCAGGTCCCCAAATGAGTCTTCACACTAACCAGTGCAGAGTACTGTGTCTCAGTTCTAGGTATTTGACACAATCACTCTTAAATATTTGATATTCAGACAAACAAACACTCTTGGGAAAGACTGGCACAGATTTACCTGATATGTCCTCCTTCCCAGATTACAAGGTAACTGCTGCCACCAGTCAAATACCACAATGCCCTTCAAAAGGGATGTTCAATTATATTAGATAAAATAAATATTGAAATAAATGGTAGTATATAATCCAAGTAGTAAGGCTTTTCAGGGTGGCCCTGGTGTTATCACAATACGCATAAACACTCTCAGGTTACTAAAAGTATTTTCTAAATAAACAGCCACAGTAAAAGATAGTAAAATTGTTTGTGTCTTTCGGCTTTTCCCGGTTAGGGGTTGCCACAGCGGAACTCCGGTCCGTTAATGATTGGCAGTAGATTTTTACGTACTGGCTTGCCAGGCCTAACGCACAACCTTCAACGAAGGAACACCCATTCACGCATGTCGCTACACAGAAGACGCTCTAACTGAGAATCGAACGGGCAGCGCATAACTGTGAGGCAACAACGCTACTGCAGCACCACCACCGCAGTAATAAAATATAGTAAAATATTTAATAATAAATAAAATGATGTAAAACATGTATACACTGAATAACTGATTCTAATAAACCATAGAGTTTTACATGCAGAAATTATGAAAAATAACACTGTAGAATAGGTTTCAGACAGATTGTAGAAAAACTCTAACTGCAGTTTCCTAATTGTCTAAAGATTAACTGTCCCTGTCTAATCTAATTAACTCAGAAAGGCAAGATGATATTCTAACTTCTGCAAGGCAAAATAAGAATATACATCCGCTCTTCAGGCTGCTGTCTGGTCCTCAGCGTCTGGAATAGCAACTCCTACTATTTCTGTTAAACAGCTGTGGAAAACTCTGAGTGATAACTACTGATCTGAAAGACAATGACTGAACTTTAACTGACTCAGAACTGGCTTTTATAGCAGAATTTTTTTTGAAGTCATGGAAAGGTGGTATGAGAATTCTACTCTCCCATATCAGACTTTAAAAAGTGAACAAAATAGTTGCTGTGGAGATTCTATTCCTTTCAGTTCTGCCACACAATGACATCACATCTAGGTCAGCTGACTAGCATAACCAACAATCAGAATTCTTTTTTTAAAAAACATGTACATTTGGTCAGCCAGAAGAACAGTGTTTGATTCAAACATCTTACATAAATCAAAGTAATAATCAAAAAACAAACATATTTACAAAATTATGGCTAGTCATGCTGGCATATATAATACAGGATAATTTACAATTATTTACAAGTGTTTACAAAACTTCAGACAGTCATGCTAGCACAGATAACAATATCTGATATAACATTTCTCCCCTACTTTGAAGACTCAAGATAGATTTTCAAGTGACCCTGGAAAATAATCTCTTGAGAAAAATAGGGCTGTCTGAAAATGTATCAACCAATACCCTGTCTTGAAAATCCTTCTGCATTGGCATTGCTGAAATCTGGACTGGCTAATGCAGGGGGTCCTCCCAAAGCCCCTTTAAGGTTTTGGAATGCCTACTCACATTCTGTGGTCCATACTACTATCTGGCTTGTTTTTCCTTTTTAGGTCAGTACTATAATTGGGCACACATTTCCTATAGTACCCCGCTGTCTCTAGGAATGTTCTCACCTGCTTTTTGGTAGCAGGCACTGGACACACTCAAATAAGCTTCCACTTTGGCAGGTTCTGGCCTAATCTTACCACTCCCTACTCAATGTCCTAGGTAGAAGACCTCTACCATTCCCACCTGACACTTATTAGGATTAATGGTTAACCCTGCCCTTTTTAATCTACCTAAAACCTCCCTGACATGTTGAAGGGACTCTTGCCAGGAATGACTGTAAATGGCAATATCATCCAAATAATAATAATCCAGGGAATTGTTATGGCTAGGCTTGCATAGGCCATAGGGCCGATAGCCTAGTACCAGCCTATGAACCTATGAACCTATAAGCAAGAGCATAATCTCCTGCTTCTAATAAGATATGATCTACTAACTTTTGGAAGGTTGCTGGGGCATTCTTCTTCCCAAAGGGCATCCTTGTAAACTTATGTAATCCAAAAGGTGTTACAAAAGCTGACCTCTCTCTAGCAATGGGAGTCAAAGGCACCAGCCAGTATGTCTTGGTCAGATCAATAAGGATACTTAGCCTCACCTAGCTGTTCTAAAAAAAAAATATATATATATATATATATATATATATATATATATATAACTGTTTAACTTTCATAGTCTATGCAGAATCTTACACTACTATCTTTCATTGATCCCAATACTACTGGGCTCTTAGATTATCCCTAGCTCCAACATCTCCTTTATCTCATCCTTCAAAGTCTGTTTGACTCACTCAGGCACTCTATAAGAAGCTTGCTTGATAGGCCTTTGGGGTCCTGTATCTACATGGTGCTGCACTAGGTGAGTGCACCCAGGTTTCCCGGTGAACATGCCCCCAAATTCCTGTAACACCGCTCGTATTTCTTTAACCTGAATAGGGGATAGCTGCTGAGATATTTCTACCTTTCCCACAGAAGTGTCAGTCCAAGCCTAACTGAGAAGGTCAGTCACCAGATCCCCCTCAGACTCCTCCTGCCATCCACTGTGAATACTCAGCACCAGGGCCTCCCTATCATGATAAGACTTCATTATGTTAACATGGTACAACTTATGCCCCTGCCTGTCTTTTGGCATTGTTCACAGGTCCTGCAGTATCCTGTTACATCTTTTGCAATCCCAGGCCAATAAAAATTCTGCATAATGTGTCTCCTGGTATGCTTTATGCCCATATGACCAGCAAAAGAAATGTGATAGGCTATGTCTAGAGGTGCCAGATGGTAGACTCTGAGCGCTTCCACTGCTGCATCACCTCAATCTCTAGCCCTCCCTCAGGGGTCCACTCTCTGTACAGTAACCCTTTGTTATCTGCAAAAGAAATATCATGGGCTATGGCTAGAGGTGCCAGACTGTAGGCTCTGGGCTCTACCAACTGCCATATTACCTCACCCTCTAGCCCTCCCTCAGGGGTCCACTCTCCATTTCAGCATACAGACTCCCCTTTTTCTTGAGCATCAGGTGCATCCTTAGCTACCTCCCTCAAGCCTTGTAAGGTAGGATCTGAAAACTGTTCCTCTCTCAACTCTACTTTTGTGACCCCTCCTAGCTCCCCTTCCACAGGAGGCCTAGTATCCTCTGTCAGTGGTGCCTCACTGTCAGCCTGGATACCCCCACTCACCTCTGTCCTTGCAGTCACCATGCCCACAGGAACCTCAGTACCTACCAGCAGCTGTGGTTCACCTTTGGGCTGACTGCTACAAGGTAGCTCCCTCCCTGAAGTAACCACATCACCAGCCCCAGTTTCAGTTGTAGGATCTGTCTGGGTGTCCCCAGCTTACCAGACCCATGTGTCTGTCTCTAAGCTTCTCTGCATGTCACTGCATGCACACAAGGTACTACATTATCAAATTCATTCCCTATTAAGACATCTGCAGGGATATCCTCAAACACACCTACTTGCTTGTTCCCTTTTCCACCCTCCCAGTCAAGATGAACCCTGGCCAAAGGTATTTGGAATGGGGTCCCACCCAAAGCTCTGACTTGTGTGGACCACCCAAGCAAGTACTGCTCTTCCTTAACCACTGCAGGCCTCACAATGGTTATATCAGAAGCTATGTCTCTCTTAGCAATGGTCTCTGTTCCATCCACAAGGTAGGATACACATTTTGGTGATAATTTGGCACCTCTGTTGTTTCCAGACCACTTACCACTGGCATTCTGTCATTCCCACTTGCTGGCTCCCTCACCTTTTGTTTATCACCTTGCTTGAATGGACATTTGCATGCTACATGGCCCATCTGATTACATTTGAAACATCTAATTGCTGATACTGACAGTGTGCTTGAACTAGTGGCTTCCCCTGTTACTGGTGAACTCAACTGAGTGGTTGTGGTTTAGGCTGTCTCCCATGGATTCCCTTATATCCATGTGCAGCAGTGGTTATCCATTTCTTATGCAGTAGTGCCCTACTTGCCAAGTAGAGATCCCCTTTTCTCCCCAACTTATTTGCAGAGTTGCACATTCTGTCTGCCAACCAGATACTCATGTCCTCATGCTAAATATTGAGAGCGTGTTCCCTCACCGAACATCTGCCAGTCCTTCAGAAGTGATGACCTAACACCCACTCACCCACCAGTGAAAGTAAGTACTTAAATCAGCACCAAGAAAATGCTGAAAACCAAAACTCCACAAAAGATAGCAGCAGGCAGACCAGGAACAATCGCCAAGGAGCAAACAGCCTACCACACGATAAGGAACAACAGACCTCAAACTGAGAAATGGTCACCACCTCCAAAAAACGAACTCCACAAACAGATGAATGAAGAACCTTTTATTAACGCCACAAGTAAGTCCACGTTTTCGTCGACAATGCAACTTCATCAGATGAAAACAATTAACATACCCCTGTATTTTATACACTGCTTAATTAATTAATCAATTGAATAATTAAATGAAAAAACATTCTTAAAGAAACAGCTAAAAACAAATGATTTTGAAATATATATCAATCTATGTATTGTAAATAACTATACCAAGGACAAATACCCACATTGGCAATATTAATCACTCATGATGAAATTACAAATAAAACAAGTGAAGATATGCATAGTACATACATTTAACAAACAACTTTGTTGTTAAATGTCTATTACCAACTCTTTCATAGTTTTAAAAATAATTAAAAATTGATGTTGAAAATTGTTTCATAAAGTAAAAACAATAAATATTCACCAATTTATACACTTATAAATATATATTAATATTAAAAAATGTTGTTAAACATGTGTAAATCAAAATGAACATACTAGAATCTTACAGTTGATCTGCTTTTAGCTTTAAATAAGGCATAATGGAAATAGAATCATTCAGTCCCGGAGGTTTGTTAGATTCCAAAAGAATCTGCCAGCACATTTCCCGATGGGATAATCGTGCTGCCCAATGGCCTCCCCTGATGCATTTGGGCACTGCTTCCAATACAAAAAACATGAAAACTGCAGATTCACATACAACTGCATGTCTGTAAAGTGCATTTGTATTACACTGTTTCTGAATTTCGTAACTATGTTCATAAATGCGTCTTCTGAGCTGCCTTTCGGTCTTGCCAACGTAAAACGCTTGGCAAGACCGGCAGACAGCCAGGTAAACTATACCAGTGGAATTACAATTATAAAAGTGGTGGGAACAAATCTTCCTGTTCCTACTTTCCAAATAGACATGTTCCTGGTTAATGACATATTTACACTGGGAACAACGGCCACAACGGAATGTACCTTTCCTATGATGGTCAGAAGTGCCTGGACTAGTATTGTGTTCCAATATCCTCTTGATATTGAAACCCCTTTTATATACAAATTTACAAGTCAGGTATTTTAAATTACTCAAGTCAGTAAAATCCTTAAATGAGTTCAATTCCTTTTGAATAATATACCTGATATGTCCCACGTCTACACTGTGTTCTGTAACAAACACCTGGTTGGAGGCAAATGAGGTAAGAGGACCATGAGTGGTATCCACAATATTGTCTATTCGGCTCTTCCCTAAAATGGGGCAAAATCTGGAACCCCTAGCTGAATGGACTTCTTCCCGCACTGAATTAATCAATGTAATAGGATATCCCCTATCAGCAAAAAGACAACTCAACTTGTCCCCCTCAGTTTGAAAAAGAACATCGTCTGATGTCATACAGGAAACTCTTACAAATTGACCCTTAAGTATTGACCTCTTTTGAAATTTAGGATGTGAGCTACTGTAGTGTAGGTAACTTTTGGAAAAGGAAGATTTCCTGTATATACATGAACTGAAACCATCAACTTGCTTAAAAAGAGTAACATCTAAGTAATTGACTTGGTCTGATGATATATTATATGTAAACTTCAAAAATGTTGTCGTTGCATGTAAGTAGGTTACAAACTCGTCAATACAGTGCCTGGGTCCTGTCCAAAAGATACAGATGTCATCCAAGAACCTGGTGTAGTGAATCCAATATTTAGAAAATTCACTGGGAAAAACAAATTTTTTCTCCCATACTGACAAAATTATGTCAGCATAGGTGGGAGCACAATTTGCTCCCATGGAAACACCTGATATCTGCTGGAAGTATTCCCCACAAAAGTAAATGTAATTATTGCACAGGACCAGCCCCAATAGTTCAAGGATCAAATGTACGTCATCGTTAGTAACCCCCTTACATTCCCAAAGAGCCTCCTCCATCCAGGCCAGACCCGTCGTATGTGGGATAACAGAAAACAAATCTACCACATCAATGGTAACAAACAATAAGTCTGGCCTGTATAGGTCATTGGTAATGCCCCGTAAGAATTCCCAGGAGTCCTTGAGTAAATGTTCCTGTTTCCCCCATAGCTGTTTTAATTTCCAATCCAAAAATTTGGAAAGGTTATGAGTTTTGGAACCCTGGGTGGCCACTATTGGTCTAAGGGGAGGATCCTGCACATTTTTGTGGATCTTCGGCACACCAAAAACAGTAGGCACTTTAGGATGAGGATTGCCCAAATAGGCATAAAGATCAATTTCAATAATATCTTGATCTAAAAGATCTTTAATGGCCAAATCGATTTTTTTATATGAAATGTGAACCTCGTTTAAAGAGGCGGTAATGTATTTTGTAGTGTCCTGTAACAAATTGTACATTTTGGCTTCATATAATATTTGGTCCATGATGACAGTACCACCTCCTTTGTCAGGTTCCATAACCCTGACCGAATGATTGGCACTCAATTCTGTCAGAAGGGTGGTCTCAGCCTGATTGAGGTTAGAAACATATTCAGCCTTACCCTTACTACTACGTATCTGATGCTCAATCCTGTTTTCCAAATTCTTTAATTGCGGGTGTAAAGGGGGATTGTAAGTGCTAGATTTCTTAAGCATAAATCCATGCCCCATAGTGGTAGAACCAAACAAATTCTGTAAGTTAAGTTTACGTATAAAAAGTTTGACATCTAATATGGTGTTAACTAAACTACTGCCCCTACTGGGAACATATTTGAAACCCTTGGTAAACAGTGAAAACCATGTCTCAGAAATAACTGCATCACTATAGTTGTATATATGATACCCGTTGAGTGTATACATAAAATAGTCACCAATAGCAGACACATCAATGAGCCCAGAATTTACCAGTCCTGTTTCTTGTTCCTCCTCCACCCTCTGGGTTGCCTCCCCCCACCTGCCGAGGGGATCGGGGTCCCGAATAGCGTTGATTCAACTGCTGATTGTATGATTGCTTGCGGAGGCGTTCTGATCTCCTGGGTAAAAAATCATCATTAGCCTCGTCAGCAGAATGGTAGAGTGGTAAAGGGGGAAATGGTTCTTGAACAGGAGAGTGGAATTCTTGGACACTAGGAATATCCCTAGGGGCATGTTGTAATAAAGAACCACCCCTAACCAGGGGTGGGTTAGGATATTGCCTGCCTTTCTGGTATTCTTTGATGTCTCTATTCAATTTCCTATATTTACGTTTCAATACAATATCACATTGTTTGTCTATTTGCTTCCTTAAATCGTAATATTTTTGCTTTTCAACATCTATAGTGAACATCAAATGAGAGGTGACATTTTCATTCAACTTGAAAATGTCTTTTTGTAAAACCTTAATTTCAATGTCATTTCTCTTGATAATGGCCCTCACAATACCAAAGCCACATTCATCAAAAATTTTTATCAATTCAGAATGGAAGTCACTACCATTGATAACATGGTTCGGGTATTTGTGTACCCGTAGCCCTTTAGGAACAATCTGCTTTTGAAGACATTCTTTCAAATATAAATTGTCAAGTTCTAAAGTTTTATACCTGAATAAGGCATGTTCAAGCAGCCGCATGCTGTCAGAAAAAGAGGAAGTCCCGTCAAAATTGCTCTCGTTGTGTTCAGCAAACTGAAAAATGGGTTTGCGATTAACCCATTCATTGAAAGTAGAAACAGGAGGTGCCGCAGAACCATGGCCATTAGGGCTGGAAACAGTAGGAACACCCTCAGCAGAATCCCGAAGTAAAGCTGGAGTGTTAAAAAAATTACTAGGTTCCATACCTTCTTGTGCATTCAAGGAGCGACCCTGTCCATTCGGACAATCGCGTGAAAGAGAACCCGTGGTCCTCATAGCAAGTATTTTAAGGATCTCTCATTGTTCAACAAGAACAGATTGTAAACCTTGACCCAACGGTGTAAGCAGCTGGACTAATTGTGTAAGTTGTCCCATGAGTTGGCTTGTGTCAGTTGGAATTAACTGCACACTGTCCTCCACACTGACGCCGGAAGCGCCAGAAGCGGATGGCCCCGAGCCTGCCATCGTAACAAACCAAAACCAAGAAAATGCTGAAAACCAAAACTCCACAAAAGATAGCAGCAGGCAGACCAGGAACAATCGCCAAGGAGCAAACAGCCTACCACACGATAAGGAACAACAGACCTCAAACTGAGAAATGGTCACCACCTCCAGAAAAATGAACTCCACAAACAGATGAATGAAGAACCTTTTATTAACGCCACAAGTAAGTCCACGTTTTTGTCGACAATGCAACTTCATCAGATAAAAACAATTAACATACCCCTGTATTTTATACACTGCTTAATTAATTAATCAATTGAATAATTAAATGAAAAAAACATTCTTAAAGAAACAGCTAAAAACAAATGATTTTGAAATATATATCAATCTACTATGTATTGTAAATAACTATACCAAGGACAAATACCCACATTGGCAATATTAATCACTCATGATGAAATTACAAATAAAACAACTTAAATCAGCACTGTAATCACATACACATTCAACTCCCTTGCGTCTATGTTAATGAAACTTTTTTCTATACATTTCTGGAGTTAATTTAAAACAATCCAGTAAATATTGTTTTACACCATCGTAATTCAAACAGTCAATATCAGACAGTTTAGCAACTGCGTTAACAGCTCTACCATGGAGTAAGGGGGTCAGGAGCCATACCGAGAGCCCTTGGTCGACATTATATTGTTTACATACCCTTTCTAATATTTAAATAAAACTATCAAAGTCATCTCTCTCCCTGTACTGAGACAATAGCTTATTGACCTTTATGGCTTCTGAGGTTTGGTCATTCCCTTCCCCATTGCCTCCATGACCCTGTTGAAGGGTTAGAATCTCCTTTTCATGCTGTCTCTGCCTCTCATTTTCTTCAGCTTCCATCTCCAAATGTCATTGTTCATACTGACACTGTCCCTCCTTGGCCTCCAGTTCATGCTGATGGTGCTTCTCCTTCTCCTCAGCCTCCAAACGTTGCAGTTCATACTGATGTTGTTTCTCTGCCTCCTCAGCCTCCAGTTCATTTTAACTTCAGATAGATTTTTAAGTCCTCTAATGAAAAGGTGCACTGTCTTGTCTCGGAAGGGTGCTTATCCCTAATGCAAAACTGGAAATCCTCTGAGCTGCTGGTCTGGTCTGCTCTGTGGCTGTGACTGAGGCTGAAATCACGGCTTCCTTAGTCAGATTGGCATGCAGCAGGCCTTTAACTTTGCACACCTTAGCCAACTGGCTCCTTGTCAGCTTGCTATAATCATCTGCTGACATCTTTGCCTGCTGCCCCTGACTAAACAAACTAAAAAAAATAATTAGAACTGTTATAAAATGAAACTCTGTATATTTTTCTTGTGGCTGTCAAGAGTGCATACCTCAGTGACAACTACACATAGGCTACTAAAGTTCAATTAAAATCCCACTGCTGGCACCAAAAAATGTAACAACCCCCCCCTTAAACCTGGGTCAGTAATAAAGGAGCCTCAGCTCTCATCACTGTCTCTGGTAAGGGAGCGTTACTGAAAGCAGGGATAGAAATGCACAATATCCCGTAAGAGTACACCAAGAACAAGCTCCAAACGTATATGCTTAACTCCAGGTCCCCAAATGAGTCTTCACACTAACCACTGCAGAGCACTGTGTCCCATTTCTAGGTATTTGACACAATCACTCTTAAATATTTGATATTCATGCATACAAACACTCTAAGCATAAACACTCTCAGGTTACTAAAAGTACTTTCTAAATAACCAGCCACACTAAAAGGTAGTAAAATAATAATAAATAAAATTATTTAAAACATGTATACACTGAATAATTGATAAACCACAGAGTTTTATACACAGGAATTATAGAAATAACACTGTAGAATAGGTATCACACTGATTGTAGAAAAAAATCTAACTAACTGTAGTTATGTAACTGTCTAAAGATTAACTGTCTCTGTCTAATCTTAATTAACTCAACAAGGCAAGATGATACTCTTACTTCTAAAAGGGAAAATAAGAATACATGTCTACTCTTCAGGCTGTTGTTTGGTCCTCAGCACACTGGAACAGCAACTCCTACTATTTCTGCTGAACAGCTCTGGAAAACTTTGAGTGATAACTACTGATCTGGAAAACAACAAATGAACTTTGACTCAGAACCTGCTTTTATATCAGAATGTTTTAAAAGTCACAGGAAGCTGTTATAAGAATTCTACTCTCTCATATCAGACTTTAAAAAGTAAACAAAACAGCTGCTGTGGAGATTCGATTCCTTTCAGCTCTGGCACATGACATCACATCTAGGTCAGCTGACTGTTATAACCTACATTCAGAATTCTTTTTTTAAAAAGCATGTATAATTGGTCAGTCAGAAGAATACTCATTCAAACATCTAACATAAATCAAAGTAATAATTAAAAAACAAACATATTTACAAAATTATGACTAGTAATTCTGGCATACATAACACAGGGTAATTTACAATTATTTACAATATTTACGAAACTTCAGTCAGTCATGCTAGCACAGATAAGAATATCTACTATCACATGCAGAAACAGTGTCTCTTATTGCTTTACATCTTGACAGGCAAAAGCTGTTCCAGAAAATATTCATGATGTTGCCAGAGATACCATACTTTGGAAGAGATTTAGCCATTGACAACTGTTTCCCACTAAGATGGAGGTGTGCCAAGTTTTCATGGTACTGGCGTTTGGAAAGCCACAGTCTACCTCTGGAAGCATGTGTTACCTGAACACTTCATGCTGCAGATTTGCTGATTGTTTGGGCTTGTTAGTGTATGGCTGCCAGTACTGAACATATAGCGGCAGTTAATGTGTCAGGACAGCAGAACAGAAGAGTTTGTGATTCTCCAGCTGGTGAGAAAAGTCCAAGCCCTTTTGCACACATTAATAGATCTTACTTTTCTGCTGCTCAGTTATAGCAGATATATTCCTCCAGTTTAAGTACCTGTTTTACCTTCATAGTAGTGGTGATCCTAGGGATGCAATTGCAATATACAGATTTATTTATTTATTTATTTGCAGTTGGTTTACCAGGATAGTCCATTGGGCCAAAAGAACCCGTTTTCAATGGAGTCCTGGGGAGAAAAGCTCCAAAAACAATTAGCAAGGTTACAATAAGGTATTTAGTTTCAATTATACAATTCCTATGGACTTGGAAATACAGTAGACTAGTGTACAAACATATACAAATATTACAATCTTGTATCACTGAAAACCATTTACAATATAGAAACTGAGAGGCTTTTACAACTTAGGGTGGGAAACACTGGAGATATCTTTCATACAATCAGGATGAGTAGCTTAATACAATCAAGAGAAAGGTATATGAGCTGACATAGAACCTTTCCATATAGAAACAGAGAACCTTTTCCATCAGAGGGTATATTTACACTAAGGTACCTTTAAGTATTCAGAAAAAGCTAATACAAGCAAGAGCAAGATCTATGAGTTTAGGAGAGTAAGTAGAAATTCTCATTATGAATAGGGGAGGAGAAGTGAAAATTCTCAGTATGAGGAGATTATGTTGGGTGGGAGCAGGAGCATTCCCACTGGGAAATTAGGTGTGAGTGAAGGGATTTTTTGAATGAGAAGTGATTTGTGATGGTACGAATGGATGGGGGTAAGGAGTTCCAGAGACGGGCAAGACTGTAGGATAAGAGATTTTTTCCAGGGGGGCAAATTGGTTTATACAGTTCAATTAAGTTTTGGTTGTTAGATCTTAGAATTCTATCAGGGAGGTGCATAACTTGTTGTATCCAGTGTGACTGACAGAGGCATTACTTTTAAAACACACCCTCACACCCTCCACCCTCCTATGCCTCCAATCACTTTTCTGTGAGATGTACTGTTAACCATAGACTTGAAAAAACTGTTTACATATTGCACCTGTGAAACTAATAGTTATACTGTGTGGGCATTCACAGATTACTTGGTATTTTATCCTTACTGTACTAAACATGTGGCTGTCTGCATACGAAGGGATCCACTCTTCTGCTCTGTTTGATTTGAGGATGCTCCTGACTCTATATGCTCAGTATTTCTGAGATGATGTTTTGCTGTGCATTAAATGCTAGCAATTTGCATAATTTCTTATACTATATAGCTATCAGCCTGCATTTATCATCACACGTTATTGCTTTCCTGCATGTCAGGGATCACCCTGTCATCCTTCAATGCCCTAAATAATTTTAAACTGCTTGCAGCTGTTTACATTTAGTCCTCCATTGCTGATGCTGCTGTGTTTGCCTCTCTAGCAATAAGTCACACATTTCATTTCAGTTTCAGTACCATTTCAAATTGCAGCTGAAATTCTGCAATTTTATGAAGTGTGATTACCATATTCTTGATAACTTCATTGTTGGGCATTGGTGCTTATGGATTAAAAGAGCATGTCTTCACATGGCCAATCAAAATAATTTCCAGTTTTAGGAAGGATGGAACAAATGACTGAGAACAAATTACTGGAATACATACAAAATCTGGACAGTTGAGAGGTATCATCCCACATTGTTCTTCCTCAGCTTTGCTTTAGTTCTGCCTTTTGTTTTCTTATTTTATTGCCATTATCTTTAAGCTGATTATTCCTGCGTTACTTAACATTATACATATACTTCTCTGATTTTGTACACAATATACACAGTTGAGTTAGAACAAATCTTTGTAATTAATCTAATATAATATAGTCCTTCAGCACTACGAATGTCACCAAGTACGCACAAGCAGGCAAATATTCCCGAAACAGTTTTATTGCAACAATAAAGGCTCTCCAAAATGCATTCACGATAGCAGCATCCACAATACGTTTTCGTCACTTACTTCATCAGATAATATGACAAAACACCAACAGTCTTATATACCCTCACCTAATTCAAACCAACCAATAAAACCATCTCATATTTTAAAATATTATGTTCTAAAATTTTATCTAAATAAATATACCATATCATTTAATATATACATCATAAAGAACTTATAACAATCTATCTATACTATAAAGGTGAAATAAATTCATAAAACATAATCATTCACTGTTATAAATACATAAATAAAATAACATATCTTTATTACTTTAAAATAGCTTCCTCTAGTGGTGATATTAATAATTAATTTGAAAACCAAATGAACTAATAATAAAATATTATTATTGTTGTTTAATATAAATAAAATCATATACATGATGTTTTTAATATATGTTTATATGCTGTTACTACAGCCTAGCTGCCCTTAATTTAAGAACTGGGGCTAGGGACACTGCATCATTTAAACCAGGGAATCTACTGGCCTCTAAGTAAATTTGCCAGTATAATTCCCTGTACTTAATCTTGGTTTCCCACATACCACCCCTCACGTCTTTAGGAATTTCTTCAAGTATAAAAAAACTTGTAGTTCACCCTGTCACATTGTATATAAACCATTATTAATATTCTGTGTAAGTATAGCATTTAAATGCTCGTATATTCTCCTTTTTAATTTTCTCTCTGTTTTACCCATGTAAAATGCTTGACATGTACACAAAGCTAAGTATATTACACCCATACTTTCACAATTACTGTATTGTTTTGCTGTAATAATCTTGTTCCTAGAGGTTAAACTAATAGACTTTTATTATATATATAGGGACACTGGGTGCATCTACCACATTTAAAAGATCCCAGTCTACATTTTTTGTAGTTCACTTATTTTTATGTTGACTTTCCAAGATGGCTTTTATATTAAATCCTCTCCTGTAGACACACTTGAATGGTGTATCAAAATTCAACTTTAAATCTGTCAATTTGCTAAACTTATTCCATTCCTGTTCAATGACTTGACAAATAATTTTAGAGTCACCACTATAATCAGTACTAAATGCTGAACTAAATGTATCTTCTCCATCATCACTTTCTTTTTTATCATTGTGTGTCCCCCCCATATTTAATTCTTTAACACCTAAGATAGGTGCAAGTCTATTCTTTCTTTCTTGTATAACTTCATTTTTAATTTGAATAATCAAAGGGCCCGGATAACCTCTCTCAGTAAACATATTACTTAAGTTGTTACATTCCTTCATAAATTCTTCCTCATTTGAGGTCATTCTGCTTATTCTTACAAACTGGCCCTTGATTATACCTTTTTTTCTGATGACAGGGGTGAGCACTATCAAAGTGTAGAATGGAATTAGAATAAGTTTGCTTTCTAAACATTTTTGAATTGTATTTGTTCTCTTTTTTATATATGGTGACATCTAAATAATCTATTTCCTTATGTCCTATGTTGTATGTAAATCTCAGAAATTCAGTGGACTCAGTTATGTATTGGTAGAATTCCAAAAATAACTGGAACGTTCCTTTCCAAAAAATAACAATATCATCTAAAAAGCATTTGTACAACATCCAACATTCTCTATATTTACTGTTTAAAATGTATTTCTTTTCCCACATAAGTAGCACCAAATTTACATACATAGGGGCATACCTAGCACCAATGGCCACACCACTAACCTGTTGATAAAATTCTCCTTGAAAAAAATAAAATTGTTCTCTAGTACTAATTCCATAAGTGTAGAACAAATATGTGTTTCATCATTACTCAAGCACGCTACTTCTCTCAAATATTCCTCCATCCATTCTATTCCTATATTATGAGGAATAGATCCTATCAAATCTACTATATCAATAGTAACAAACATTACATCTTCATTATATATTTCTTGAGTAATGTTTCTCAAAAAATCCCAAGAATCCTTCAAGATAATTTCATTTTCCATGACCAGGTCTTTTAATTTTGTATCTAGATATTTTGCTAAAAAAGTAGTAGCTGAACCTTCAGCAGCTACTATAGGTCTGAGGGGTGGATCATGAATATTCTTATGAATTTTCGGTATTCCGAAAATTGATGGAACCCTTGGCTGAGGATTATATAAAAATTCAAATAATTTTTTATCAGTGAAACCCTCTAGCAATAAATCATTTAATGTCATATATATCTTTTTATAGGCTATATTAATATGGTTGTTAGATACCTCTTTATATTTCGTATCATCTTGCAAATTTTCTAACATCTTAGCCTCATACATAATGTTATTCATGATAACTAACCCCCCTCCCATGTCTGGCCTCATAACACTCACCTGTCTGTTTTCTTTTAACTCTTGTAACATATCTTTCTCACTAACTCTTGTAACATATCTTTCTCACTATGTGTTAAATTTGGAGGAAATCTGTGCTTATTCAAATAATTCCTTAACTCATGCTCAATATTAATTTCCAAGTTTCTGAACTGGGGTGTAATGGTGGGTTAAAGACACTTGCCCTTTGTAATTTGGTACCTTTATTGGTTCATGTGCCTTTCCCTTCAAATACAACTGAAAATTGATTTTCCTTAAATACATTTTTAAATCAATTAAGGTCCTACTAATGTCACATTTTTGGATGGTACAACATTTAAGTTTTACCTTCATAGTAGTGGTGATCCTAGGGATGCAACTGCAATATACATATAAGATGCATGGTTACAATGATGACCCCCATGTCATTGTTGCACTTACTGCCTGTTCATAACTTGTTGTATCCAGTGTGACTGACAGAGGCATTACTTTTAAAGCACACCCTCCACCCTCCTATGCCTCCAATCACTTTTCTGTGAGATGTACTGTTAACCATAGACTTGAAAAAACTGTTTACATATTGCACCTGTGAAACTAATAGTTATACTGTGTGGGCATTCACAGATTACTTGGTATTTTATCCTTACTGTACTAAACATGTGGTTGTCTGCATATGAAGGGATCCACTCTTCTGCTCTGTTTGATTTGAGGATGCTCCTGACTCTATATGCTCAGTATTTCTGAGATGATGTTTTGCTGTGCATTAAATGCTGGCAATTTGCATAATTTATTATACTATATAGCTATCAGCCTGCATTTATCATCACACGTTATTGCTTTCCTGCATGTCAGGGGTCACCCTGTCATCCTTCAATGCTCTAAATAATTTTAAACTGCTTGCAGCTGTTTACATTTAGTCCTCCATTGCTGATGCTGCTGTGTTTGCCTCTCTAGCAATAAGTCACACATTTCATTTCAGTTTCAGTACCATTTCAAATTGCAGCTGAAATTCTGCAATTTTATGAAGTGTGATTACCATATTGTTGATAACTTCATTGTTGGGCATTGGTGCTTATGGATTAAAAGAGCATGTCTTCACATGGCCAATCAAAATAATTTCCAGTTTTAGGAAGGATGGAACAAATGACTGAGAACAAATTACTGGAATACCTACAAAATCTGGACAGTTGAGAGGTATCATCTCACATTGTTCTTCCTCAGCTTTGCTTTAGTTCTGCCTTTTGTTTCTTATTTTATTGCCATTATCTTTAAGCTGATTATTCCTGCGTTACTTAACATTATACATATACTTCTCTGATTTTGTACACAATACACACAGTTGACTTAGAACAAATCTTTGTAATTAATCTAATATAATCTCAACACTATATAACAGACTGAATTATTTATTATACGTACATAAATTAACTCTTCTGTCATTGAGTGTACATCGAATGCACTGCAATTACCTTGCCTGTTTTTTTTAAAACAATATTGTTTTATACCTGTACTTTTTGAAGCTTTTCTTTCCAGGCTTCCATAGAAAATGAACATTGCTCAGATTGATTTTTCCTGATCAGCAAAAATGTATAAATAAATAAATAACAAATGTGTAATAATGCCATCTATGGCATACATTACCTGGGATATCATGGAATGCCCTTCCAGTTCATTATGGAATTCTAAGCTCACCTTCTGGGGGATGTATAGGTCTATGGTTGCCATCCGGTGAGCTTATCACCACTGGCAGTCCTACCACCTGTGGAATACCTGGCCGTTTGTTCACTGTTCCTCAAAGCTATCCAGGAATGTGAGGTAGTCCCTACATGCTGCAACTTGCAGGTGAAAACTGCACCCAGTATCACTGATGCAGATGGATGAGATGTATGTAGTATATTACATGCAGATTGATGGAATTTTGCTGCAGCCAGGATGTTGAGTGTTGCTGCAATATTGGTCTCAAGCAGGATTGTCAATGCCACAGTTCATGTGGTGTGAGGTTTGCATAGCACTTGCCATACATGATTCTCACCTCAGCAATATCTATTTGTTAATGACACAGTCATGAGACTGGTGTAGAGTGAAAGTGCATGTGCTGCACTGGTTTAGCTAGGTGTGTAGCACCTAAACCCAACACATTCCTTCTATGCACAGCTGCCATAGTATACAGTATTTACACTGTTCTGTCAGCAAGCATTGTATTTTCTTAGTTCATCACTCCTTCAGTTGCACTAAAGGAGACATGTTTTAATTGTATAATGTTAAATAATCATGTGCAGTATGATGCCAACTTCATTTACAATGATTTGTTGTTTTGTACTATATCACAAGCTGTTGTTTGCATATAATACTCAATCTTACAATATCTTTATTTAATTGTGTAGCATGATATTTTAAGAATCACATCTTTTACAACAGCATCTTGACCAATTTCTCTAGCTTATGTTGAGTTGCATGATATTATGACAGTGTTTTTATCTTTGATATGACCAGTGTTTTTATGCCAGAGCTATGTTTTTATTATTTTATTACTTTTTGCCAGAACTAGTTTTCTAATATTCCCAAGTATGGCTGGTGATGAGGAACAAATGATCAGTAAGGAGCTAACATGCCCACTTCCTTTGATATCAGCCCTTACCACTCCCTGATTAATTCCTTATACCCTAACACTGCCCACTCAAGGACTAGCTTATTGCAGTTAAAGAACAGTTTCTGTATGAAGCTGTTGTAGGCGAGGTGGCACATTTATTCTCACACCCATGCTCTCCTAGCTCCCAAACTGCTAAGCGAACACTCTGGTTATCTTGAGCAATAGTCAAGGTTTTATCTCTTTTTGCCACAGAGATGTACAGATTTATTTTAAAAATTAACTTTCACAGTTAGGGGTTATGGTTTACCATAGATATATGGTATGCTTGCTTCAAACAGCTAGTTTATAAGAATTTCACATTCTCATTATATAACAGGAGCATTAATCATAAAGAGACAGTAAACACATTTACAGAACTGAGAACAATAAGATCTGATGAACATAAAGAAACAACATGAATGAAATAGTTTGACAAACTTTGAAAATTACCCAAGTATAAAAACCCAGGCATTGAGTATGGTTAATTCCAGGAAAATAATGATCTGTATGATACCAGTTTTAATGACATTCTAGGTTAAAGGAAGGGAATAGATCCACTGAGTTTGATCTAATTTAAATGGAAGGTAGGAGAGGAATTATATGAGGGCAGCAGACATGAATATAAAATACCTAAATATTTATTGAATGAAATTTAATTAATGTACTAACTGCTACTATAACTATTTTTTTTAATTTCTCCAAATCTTTTGGGTTTCTAATACCATGACAGGAATGGACCTCATTCCTAAGTCAAAGTATGTTTAAAGTTCATGAAATTAGTATTGTTTCAATCTTTTATGTCAGCTAAAAGTGTTCTTTGCAGCAACCACAATGTGCCCAGCAATGACTACTTCTGCAATTTGTACAGGGTTACGTGTATTGGTAATATATCTAAACACAATTGTAGATTCTTTTTTATATGATCCATTGCTCCTACTACTATTGGAACTCTCTGGGTATCTTTCTTCCACATTGCTCTCATTTCTCCCTGCAGATCCTGATATTTTATGATGTTGTGTCTCTCTGTACACTAGACACTGTAATCACTGGGTGTGGCGATTTCAATGATCAATGCTACTTTTGTCTTCTTTTCATGGACCACTATATCTGGTTTTCTAGCATCTATCTTTTGAACTATTGGTAATGGGTGATTCAATGCGATGTAAACTTTAGTATTTTCTATGATGCTTAAATTGCAGCTCATGTTTCCAGTGTTTTTCAGCCACTTCAATACCATAATGTTTGCATAGTCCCCAGTGCAACAGTCTTGCCTCATTATTATGCTTTTCAGTATACAGTCCTTCTGCCATTAGTATGTCACAATCAGCAACGAGGTGTGCAACTGTTTCCATTTCTGTTTTACAAAACCTACATTTGTCTGTTTCTCACACATGTTCAATGGACTTTGTAAACCAGCATGTATGTAGCCAACTATCTTAGGCCGCCAATATTAGCCTTTTATTTCTTGGTTTGAATTCGCCTCTCCTTAACCATTCCTGCATTCGCTCCTGATCAACATGAAGTTCTTCCAGAAGTTTTCTATCCTTGCAACTATATTTATGCATTTTCCACATTTCTTACCTTCTCATGTGGTCCTTCACCTTATATTCTTTCTTTTGTTTTTTGGCACATTCAGTTGCTGCCTGATTTTTATCTACTTCTGGTTTGATTTCCATTCCTTCTTGATGCTGATATGCTTCTGCCAGATTAAGCAGAGAAGTCATCTAATATTTATTCTCCTCGTGTTTCAAATTTTTCACTATGTTTGGGTCTTGTGAGGTCAGCAGATATGTGTGAAGTCTCATGATTGCAGATCTATACATGTAACTAATTTCAAGGAGGCACATCCCTCCTTCGGAATGGAGAATATATAATCTTGGTATGCACTGTTTTTTTATAAATCATTTGGTGAGCATGAAGCATCCTTCTTGTTTTCCTATCTAATCTATCCCACATGTTTTGGGGGCAGTCAGTCACTCCAAAACTGTAAGTTAGGACAGGAAGAGTAAATTGGTTTAAAGCTTAGATTTTATTCCTAGATATCAATGCTCTTTTCAGGATTAATTTAAGTCTTTTAAAGTATTCTTTACTAAGTTTTATTTGCATTTGTTCATGTTTTATTATTGATCCTTCATCTTTTCCCAAATATTTATACACTCCCTCTTGCTCAAGTTCATTTATATCACTTTCTTGTCCCAAACTGATGTTTTCCTGGTGCTGCAATTTTCCTTCTTTAAAGGTTGCTTTTGCACATTTATCAAGAACAAATGACATTCTTATATCATTTGCAAACATTTTGACAACTTGCAGTTGTGCTTTCAGTTCCTCATCTGATGAGCTATACAGTTTCAAATCACTGACAAAGAGAAGATGAGAAGTCTTTACACTTTGTTGTTTTCTAGGAGCTAAATTATGGCCATGGCCTAAACTGTTAAGTAGACAGCTTAATGGGTTAAGGGCAAGGCAGAATAGCAGTGGTGACAGAGAGTCACCCTGGAATATCTCCCATTTGAATTTTTATCATGGCGTATTTGCAAAGTGGTCTGCCACTGTTTCATCATCACTGTAATGTAGTCGATCAGTGCAGGGTGTATCTTATACATTTTTAAGCACTCTTTTATCCATGAGTGTGGGATACTATCAAATGCTAAATATTTTTATAAATACCTAAATATTTATTGAATGAAATTTAATTAATGTACTAAGTGTTACTGTAACTATCTATGTTGACTTTAAGATGAACCATAACACAGTGCAAACTGTATTCTTACAGGCATGTTGCTTTTCACAGCTTTAGATATTTTTTGCTTCTGAAAGGGGCATTCAGTACTGATGTTGAGCAGATGATGTTCAGAAATCCAAAATTAAATTATTTTAATGTGACTCTGAAGAAGACCTGAGAAAATTAAGCTATCTTTTCCTTTTCCGAGAAGATCACATTATCTGTATTTAAGAAGGAGGTTGATCAGACTAAACTTGGTTCCAGTTACCAAATATTAAAGTGGTCGACTTTTCAATGTACCATAACTAGACTTCATTGCATCAACCAAGCCTTCTCCATCCTAGTCCTCAAATTTGGGAACCTCTCCTTTCAAATCTTGAAGAACTCCCTTCTAACCCATCATTCCACACACAGCTTATAGATCATCTCAAGTCTGATCCAGACTGCAAATGCTTTCCCACTGGACGTGTCTCCTCATCCCCATCCTCCATTTTTCCTTCAAGCACCTCTTTTTCCATGTCTTATTATTTGTATACACTAATTTGTTGACATCTTTTTCCATGTTTTAAATACGGCAAATAGTGAACTTCTGTTTGCCCCCCCCTTTTTTTTTCTTAGTTTCACTATCTTTTACACTATCCTTAAATGTGCTCGCTCCCTTCCCTTTATATTTCCTGTTTCATCGTCTCTCCTAATTCTAATAATCCCTTTCTCTTGCTTCATGTATTTTGTGCTCTGACAGTGTTACTGTTATTTACTCAATGTTATCTTCACACAAAGTTTCATTTGTCTTCATAATACTTCTTATTTGCTTGTCTGCTGTTATTTTTGTTTGTGTGGGCTGAAACAGAAATAGGTCCATATGTATCAGTGCTCTAACCCAGTTACAAAATTGAATAAACCAATTGATATATCAATACTTGCACAGTAGATGTGAAGTGGGGATATCATATATGGCAGTGTACTTATTATGAAATAGATAGATCTTGAATGTTTCTAATCCAAATGTTCTGGCCCAAAAATATCAGCTGTGTGAAACAACCCACTTCACTAAACAGCTGTTAAGTGGTTCAGACCATTATAATATTGAAATGAGATTTTGTCACAACATTTGCTAAGTGATAAATGTGGATAAAGCTACATATTTAACTAGTCCAAAATGCATCAACTAGCCCAAAGTGTAGTTCATTAGAGTTCTTAAAGGGACTTCTTTTCACCATTTTGTTGTGGAGGTGATCAATGTACTGCCTATGACTTGCAGAACCACATTTAAACATAATTTACAGATCTATAAAATAATGTGTTATACATGTTGAAACTATTTTAAATCTGTTGGTAAAGTACAAACTTGCCTAATTATTGGGCTATAGTGAGTGATTGCTAAACATTTCCAGAATATATTATACATTTGAGCAGTTATGCTTTCTTTTAAGTGTGAAACAGACAATGTGAAATCATGTTAGGTAATGAAAAGGAGGATGTCATGCCATTTAGGAGAGCAAAATAAGAACAATTCAGTTAAGATAATTTGAACTTGTTGAGAATCATCTTATGGTGATTTAACCCATTCCTTCCACTTCACTGCAACCTCATATGTAGCTTATATTAAGTTTGCAGGGGACCAAACTTCAGATATTTTGAGAATGGAGTTAATATCCAAAGTAAGGAAATAGTTTTTGTTGTAATCTTACCAAAAGTTTTTACAAGCTTTCAACTTAATGTTATGAACCTCTTGCAAACATTCCTAGTCCTATATTTTAAGGAACTCCCCCTGCTATGACTTACATATACACTGTACAAGTAAAATTTATTTTATTTTATTTTACATTTGTTGACCGGGCTAGTCCAACTGGATATATGTCCATTTTCAGTGGAGGCCCTGGGAGAAAAGCTCCACATACAGATGAATATTTACAAATACTTTGGTACATTACATGGTGGCCACGGTGGTGCAGCAGTTAGCATTGCTGCCTCACAGCAAGAGGTTCTCCGGTTCGATCCTCGGCTGGGGTGCCTTCTGTGCGGAGTCTGCATGTCCTCCCTGTGGTCGCGTGGGTTTCCTCCGGGTGCTCCGGTTTCCTCCCACATCCCAAAGACATGCTGTAGGTGGATTGGACACACTAAATTGGCCCTAGGCGTGGGTGCGTGTGTGCATGTGCCTTCTGTTGAAGGTTGGGTACCGGGCTGGCAACTCGACACCATAAAACTCCACTGCCAATTATGAGTGGACGGTGATCTGCTGTGGTGACCCCTAACCGGGAAAAGCTGAAAGAAGAAGAAGACTTTGGTACATTACATAATTTTGGCAATCATTTCATTTCATTGGATTTAGCTTATTAACAAGAAAAAAAACCTAGTGCACAGCAGCTATGGATATTCATACAAAATATGTACAATGACACTATTAAACTATAAAGTCACACAAAAAGCCACACAAGAATCCTAGTCTGTAACAGGTGAGGATATTGATACAAAATATATACAAGGACACTATTCAACTGTAAAATAACATGCATTATTGTCAATAGAAAAGAAACAAGCTTATACAGGTAAGAAGATTAGTGTCTAGGGACAGGTTAAGCAGTTAGTCTGGGTTAGCACACGGGCATAACCAGTGTGATTTAAGGCAGGGTTTTAGTTTGCTTTTAAATAGATTAGTTGAGGATAGGGAGGTTAGGTGAATAGGGAGGGTGTTCCAGGTTTTACCCACTGTATTAGAGAACAATGAGTCACCGGCTGAATTATTGGTTTTAGCTATTTGTACCAGTAGTTTGTTCGATGTGTGCAGGGTTTTGAGATTATTATAGAGAGTGATTAGGTTAGTGAGTATTGCTGTATTTGTAGGTTGATACAAGATCTTATGGGCTACTATTAGTTGATTCAGTAGTATTAGATCTGGCAATTCTAACCAGCCTAGTTGATTTAAGATTGCTACAGTGGTGGGTTCTATAGGTTGACCCAGTTGCAAACCTGGCAATATTGTTGTAGGAGGTAGTCAGCTTAGGAGAGGCATATAGTAGGGTTGAGATAAGGTGGGTACGGGTAATAGTGGTCCTGGCTAGTGGAGTTAGAAAGGGTTTGATCCTGTAGAGGGAACCTAATTTTTTGTTCACGGTTTTTATTGTGTTATTAATATGAGGCTCAGAAGTGAGGTTATTATCAATTAGTACCCCAAGCACTAAAAGTATGATAACATTGCTGGGATGTAAAAATAAATATAAGAAAATGTATGAGTGGGTCAGGAATGGTAGTATCCATTGGTGCAGAATAAGAAATAGGTGACAATAATAAATTAGGAAGGAAGAGCTTGCAGAAACTGTGCAACATTGTGCTATTGCAAAAATGTAAATTGTGAAAAGCATAAACATATCTATAAAACAGCATATATGTTTATATTAGCTGTGTTGCTATGATCACCATACAAAAGATTAGATGCACTTTATAATTTTGTGATTTGCTTCACTGCCCCTTTCTTTTAGAATCACTGAAGTCCTGCTCGTTTGTTTCATTAACAGTATAGTAGCAAACTGCCTTAGCAGCACAGACAAAACTTAAACCAGTCAGTGTACAACCTATTGCTTTAAAACTAATCATTATGTTGGGTCTTTTATATTACTAGTGGAACCAGATTATTTATTTTTTTTACTTATTTATTCGAATAAAGTGTAGTTCGATATTTATGAAACAGCTGTAGAGTGACGACTTCTTTCTGACGTCTAGTTATTCTTAGTCAAAAACAATAATCTTTTGCATTATGCCAGGATGAAAAGTAGGTTGAGGGGCAATCATTGAGCAAAACAAGAATGCCAAGTTAGTAATAAAATGTTTTGCCTTGTCTTGCCTTGTCGTACGTTGTTTTAAATAATGCGAGAGTAATTCTTGTATAAAATGTAGCATAAACTGCACAACCTATATAGAACGAAGGGGGCTCCAGCATTTAGTCTTAATAAATCAGAATAACTGCAATATTTATAAAGATAGGCTTGTAGTTTCTTTTAATAATTCCACTAGGGTGGGATTGCAAAGAAGTCCTGAGGTTCCTGTGAGTGAGTGTGTGTGTCTGTGTGTGTGTTGAGCCAGCGAGCGCGTTAGTGCTGCCGCCTGCAGATTAAAACTGATGAGTGAACCAGAGATACTGGAATAGTAAAACGAGCATGAGAGAGAAGGACAAACATTCTGGCAGAAAACATTATAACGTGCTTTTACCCTTTTGATGGAGCCAACTGATATGGTTTTGTAGCTGCGTGCCTTTCTGTTGTCTTGGGAAAAAATACACACACCAAAAAAAAAAAAAAAAAAAAACAGAACAAAGTATTGTTGGCTAATTTCGAGTAAATCTGGAAAAATAAAACATTTTACAGTGTTTGAGCCAAGGCGGAGAGAATGGCGTCTATAGGGGAGTTCGATCCACTTCATTCCACTGTACCTGCTACCAAAATTGAGATAACAGTCTCCTGCAGGTAAGAAAAGTATTAGCATTCAATCGATGTAAACTATACTTTTATTATTCATCAATGAAGACAGAACTCCTGACAACAAAGGAGTGGGGAAAATGCTGCCCCCTAAGACCGCTAGTTCCACAGGTGCAGCACAATGAAAACTGGCAAAGGCGCCTGGGGGTCGTAAATGGGTGTTTTCTCATAGTATATATTTTGGTGTGCATATCTCAGAAATGGTGTCTGGTTTTAGCCACACGAAATAACGTTTATTGTCTATCAGAATCATTACTTTACATGTGTTTATATGAAGCAAACTTAACCTGTAATTTTGTATCAAACTACCCAAGAGAATGGAGCTGGATTAAAGCTGTAGCAGCAGATATTGCGCTCTGTCAGTTGGAAAACGGTAATAACTTACCTCCGTATGTGTGCACGGGCATGTTTCCGGGTGGGTATATCCTCAGAGTGTGCCTGTAGCCTTAGATGTCCTGTGGAACGTGCACACGCAGTTCTGCCTTATACGTTGAAGCTAAATGCACTTAAGCACCCTGGACAGATCAATCTTAAGTGGTTTCATTTATTGATCATTTAAGACTGTCACTGTTATTTAAAGGTGTTTTGTCTCCACTGGCCTCACAGCATTGCGAGTTTGGTAACGCTGTACCAAAACAGGGACAACTGTTTAAAATCAGATATATCCCTGCAATAGTCTTTGCAGAATATTCGGTAAAAGCAGCTGGGGCTCTGCTGGGCAGTCATAGCTCTGAACCAATCTGTGATAAACCTCAACAGAATCAGGGACAAATGCAGAAATAATCAGGGACAATCAAGGGGCACTTTAAAGATACTAATACTATTGACTCGACGTGAATTGATACACATTTTCTGAAGTAAAAGAACTCTATAACTCTAATTATTGCTGTTATTTATTAAGTTTAACTCACTACCTTTTTTTCCAAGCATCACCATTTTCAGAGGGAAGAGAGTCAAAATCAGGAACGTTCCTCAAAACTAGGGACAGCTGAGAGAGCTGAAGAATAGTACAAGACTTCACAGCCTACGTAGTGTGTGTGTGTGTGTGTGTGTGTGTGTGTGTGTGTGTGTGTGTAGGGAGGCCATGAGCTTAGGCTTTTAAATACAACCCGGTAAACTGCGAGTGGAAGAAAGTATGTCGCTTAAACCTGAAAACTCAAAAGGGTATGTAAGATAAACTAAAGTGAAAAGCATTGGAGGGCTAAAGGAGACTTCAGAGATGCGTTTGGACTGGGGAACATTTCTATAAAAGAGGCTGACTGGTACTCTAAATGCAGTTGATCTTGCCAACAGTGCGTGGTGATAACATAGGGAACCTGTCTAGTTTAATAGCATCTATAATATTGGAGGCTAGAAGACTAAAATGTGACGTCATTATCTGTAAAACAGGGACTTGAATGTCTCACTGCTGTAAGAAACTTAGTTAAAAGTGATGTTCTGTATTTGAATAAGTGTGTTGCTCCAGAGCTGCAAAGTTCATAACAGCTGGTGTCTATAATAAATAAATTTATAAGAATATCATTATTGCTTAAAATAAAATCAATGACCAGTTTAGAAGATTGTTTTTATTCACATAAAGCTGTTCATTAATTTCTGCACAAGCTGCTTAGAATCGACTTTGTGTGCCATAAAACACATTCAAACAATTAGAAATATTTTTACATATCAAAGTATTGAAGTCACATGAATGGTGTGAGCTCCCAATATATCACTTATGCACGTAATTTAAACCCCAGTCACTATAGAAATAGCAACGCTGTATACATCAGTTATGTTAATGTGAATGATCGTCCTGTGCTAGAAAGTCTGACTTATCTTTGAAGAAAACAATGTATGGAAACACACACACACACACACACACATATATATGAATATCTATCTCTATATATATATATATATATATATATATATATATATATATATGTGTGTGTGTGTGTGTGTGTGTGTGTGTGTGTGTGTGTATATTTAAAGAGAGAGAGAAATGCAGAAAAAGAGGGAGATGAATGATTAGAAAAATAAAGCAAATCAAAGAACGAAAAAAATGCACCAGAAATAACCATTGTACTCATTAAACAGACTGTATCAGAAAGAGCTACATGCAGTGGCAGCTGGTGACTTCAAATCAAAGGGGGGCTGCAGGAGACAGCTGAATGAGTGAGGCCAATGGAAAGGGGTGTGGCCAACTAGAAAGGGGAGGAGCTATGATCAAAACCACAAAAACTGGAACTTTAATTAAATACGCTGCCCTGGGTGCAAAACCGTCATTATGAGTCTCCAATCAAGACAAATGAAGTGTAGAAGAAAAACAAATATTTCAATGCATTGGCTGCATGACAGCTTACTTAATATCTAGATGGAACAAAAAGGTTGCAAGGCATAAAAAAAATTACTTTTTAAATACATTACTGGAATGCAGTCAAAGTCAAGTATAAGAAAAACAAGCAGCACTCAACTCAAACCACATTTCCTTGCACTGCAGTTCTAATTATAATTTATATTTAGCTTTATTAAAGTACCAAGTAACATGCTGAAAGTAGCAATCTCTGTGATATCCCCACTTGTAAAAATGTTTCTTATCCAAAAGAGACCTGCTGCCTGACAACAACCATCTACTTGTTTCATGGGGAAAACATAATCAAAGTAAGAAATGAACAGCAAACAAAAAACAAGCTCAAGATAAATTGCTTAAAGGATTACTGCACAGGTTATGGACCACACATGATAGATTGGCATTCTATTTAGTTTTCGGGTAAAGCCTGCAAAGATGACTGCAAGTCTCCAACAAAGGTAATGAGCTGCTTAAAATACTGTAATCCTGTCCTTTATTACAAATACTGTCATATGCATTTCAATGTAAGTATTCTCTGCCTGGCAACAACAAAAAGGATTTCAATTTTGGTAATTCTTTAACAGTATGCTTATTAAAGCTTACTTGCATCTTACAATCTCAGACAAGCATACCTGATGGTCATGAAAGCATTGGTACTTAAACACAGAGCAAATGGGCACTTTCTGAATAATAAGAAGCATAAATCAACAGTATATAAATATGACAGAAAACCAGAACATTCTGCAAAATCAAGCAAGGACAGATGAAAAGCCACTGTAGTACTTGTGTCTACCTTGGATGGCAGGATATTCTGCACACTTACACTGCATAATTGTTCCTTGCCTTGCTTGGACACATCCAGAGTCACTAAATGGGGGAGTTGGGGTGCAATAAGTGTCATAATTTGAAATGTCTCTGGCTGACTGTGATGTCCCTGACACATTTGTCATACCTCTCAACCTCAGAGCAAGAAATCTGGACAAAGCCATACATAGAAGTGGGACAAAGGCCCAAAATAAGGACAATATTTAAATATTGCTCTTATAAACTTTGTAATAGAATAGTAGGTCTTGCATTAGTATGAATTTTCCAAAGGGTATGAAATCTGAAACTCAAATGTCTATCATTATTTTCTAACTTCAATCTTTAATGATTTGCATCTAATTTGTCAGAAAAACACAATTTTATGAAAAATGAACCAAAAATGTAATGCAAAAATATAAAGTAGCCACACAATACAACTGATAAGTCTGGAAGCTGACGCTGAAGAATCACTGCTCGTACTTGTGATGAAATATATTTATTATAACTCCACACGATACAAATGACAAAGTTAAGCGCTTTCAACTGTAATGCACAGTCTTCATCAGAACAACATACTGCTTGTACTCTACTGCTTAAATACTCTACCTTTTAACACTTGATTGTATAATTACTCTAGTTGCCGCCAAAAACTTTAAAGACATACTAATCACTGTAGTTGAATAAAAGTAGCCACAATTTACCCTTTACTGTGTATGGGTAGCACATACATTAACTGCTAATGCATTGTTTTTCTACCATGAGTTTTAATTTACCTACTCTAATACATCCTGTCACTTATCGTAAATCTCATAATGTACATACTTATTTGATAAAATAAAGTGAAATTATCTCCCTACTATAACTAATAATATATGTCCTATCTAAAACTACCATATTATTACATATGTATATATAATGTGTCAATATTATCTAAAAATATATGAATGATTTTACATTCCAAACATGACTCTGTTGAATACTTGTATACAATCAATTATAAAATAAAAAATCATGAAATAAAAATACAATTAATGATAAAATATCATAAACAGTTGGTAAACATTAAAACAAATTACTTCACTACCGCACTGTACATTTCCACATCATAAGTGTGTTCAAATATGTACTAAATTGTATGTGAGATCATATATAATTGTATATAATTGTAGCAAGGTCAGACCATCTTGTCTAAGACCCATGATGTGAGTAAGCAAAACTACATACACAACAACCCTACATACCTAATAATAACTTATTATAAACAAGATACGAGATACAAGATACAAGATACAAAATGTCAAATACTGTTGATATGTCGCTCTTGTAACTTATAAACTCACTTATAATAAGGCTAAGAATGGTTTTATACTGACAAAATCATTAAGACCAGGTTTTCGGGTGGAATCTGTCAGGATCTGCCATCTACTCTCACTTGCTGCTAACTCCATTTTCCAATTCCCTCCAAGTGGTGTAATAAAAACCTGATCAATAATGGCAAATATAAAACTATGTTCTATCCCTTGTTCCATAATATGCCTATATAACGCATTTTTACTATCACATTTCTGTATCCGATATAAATGTTCGTATACACGCTTCTTCAGTTGTCTTTCCGTTTTGCCGATATAATGGGCATTACACCGTGTGCAGTTGGCTATATACACAACCCCTTTAGAACAGCAATTCCCGGTTTTGCATCTAATAAACGTACGATTAATGTCATCTAACCTGATGGTATTGGCAGTATTGATGTATTTGCATTGTTTGCACCTTCCACATTTTCTAGTTCCCTTATGTGTATCTACTTCATCCTTTCTATGGCTTGCCCTCTCCAACAGTCGTTTAATATTGGGCGCCGTTTTATATACACATTTAGGAAATTTGTCCCATCTTTGTTCTTTGTCCATAGAGACTAATATTGCCCAATGTTTCTCTAAAATTTCTTTGACCAAATGTGTATAAGGTGTATATGTGAGTACACACACTCTTCCCTGGAGTTCGTTTTGTCCTTCTATCTTATCATTCATTCTGTAACAGCCTAATAATGGTGGATATCTGTGTCCCCATTCGCCTTCCACATATTTAATTACTTCATTAACCATTTTCCTTGGATAGGCACGGTCTAAAAATAACTCTCTGATATAATTGAGTTCTGCCTCCATTATGGTCCTTGTGGAAGACATCCTGGCTGCCCGAATACATTGTCCTTTCACTATATTTTTGAACACATGTGGAGGATGGCTACTGCTAAAATGTATGTAGTCATTCGAAAATGTGGGCTTTCTATATAACTTAGAAATAAAACCCACATCATCGTGACTAATTAATACATCCAAAAATGCTATTTCAGTATTGCTGTAACTATGTGTGAATTTTAAAAAACTAGTGGTATTATTTATGTATGTCATAAATTTCTCTATTTTTTCCACTGGACCATTCCACAAGATAAAAATATCATCCAGGTATCTTGCATAATAAGAGATGTTAGAAAAAAATGTACTGTTGAATACATATTCTAACTCCCATTCTAGCATGACCAAATTTGCGAAAATGGGAGCACACGCTGCTCCCATAGCCACACCCTTGATCTGTTTGAAAAATTCACCCTGGAATGCTATGTAGTTGTGGTCCAGTACAAGCCCCATCATATCACATATTAAAGAAATCTTATTCCATGTGAGACCTGAATATTTCCTTAAGCTGTTTGCAAAAAATTCCAGGCCCTCATCTTTGGGAATGCTGGAAAATAAATCCTGGACGTCTATGGTGAGATAAGTTGTATTTGAATGCCATTTATCTCTGGTTAAATCACCCAAAAATTTCCAGGAATCTTTCATGATATGAGAGATGGATTTATAAACATTTTTGAGCCATCCATCTATAAGTTTCCCTATGTTAAAGGTTTTAGAACGAGAGCCTGAAACTATGGGGCGAAATGGGGGATTCTTCAAACACTTATGTATCTTTGGTATACCCACCATCTTGGCCAAAACTGGGTAATCCACCTTTAAAAATGAATAGGTGTCATTACATATCCTGTTATCAATCAAATATTCTTCTATAACCAAATCTATTCTTTTATACCCAATGTTGATTTGGTTAATAGAAATGTTCTCATAATTTCCTGATTCATAAAAAAGGCTGTGTAAAGCCTCATTGTATTCACTGGTGTAGTAAATCACTGCCCCACCGCCCTTATCGGGCTTCATAATTCTTATGTCCTTATTACACATGAGTGTAGATAATGCTTCTCTCTCCAATGATGGGAGGTTATCTGTATAAGAATTTTTAGCTTTCTTTACATTTTTGTACATCCAGTATATGTCATTGCAAACTAGTTTCTCAAAATTCAACACTTGCTGGTTGTTATCAGGAATATTCATATATTCCTATATTCATCTTATAAACTTAGAAAATTGCTAGAATAAAAGGTTTTAAGTTACTATGTACTTTCTGAAGAATATGAAGTCTGAAATTCAAATGCCTGTCAATTTTATTTAACATTTGTTAACCAGGAAAGTCTGACTTGGAACAAAAGCCAATTTTCAGCAGAGGCCCAGGAAGAAATACTGCAGACACATGTCTTTGTAACATGGGAGGACACCAGAGCAAACCCAAACACAAACACAGGGAGGACATGCAGACTAAAACAGAAGGCACCCCAGCCAAGAATCAAACCAGAGAACCTCTAGCTGTGAGACAACAATGCAATCACTGCACCATCAACTATCTAAGGAATTAAAAATCTGGAAACCACAGATTTTATGATGAACAGAACAAAATATGAGGCAAAAATCTGCAAATGTTTCACAGATGGTGGTGGGTAGGGAATTCAGGCTCTTGTTACTTGAACCCAGGGTACAGGGTTCAAGCTTGAGGTATTCTCTAACCACCACCAGCAGGTATCCTGAGTTCTCTCTATAACCACCAGCATCACACACACAATATGATCAAAGCAAAGAGAATTAAATAATGTTGTTGTTGTATAATAGCAATAACCCACGTGTGGATAATACTGGATTTACCCACAGTTGTCTTTGGTCACTCGGGCTTCACCCTTGTGACCAAACCACACCAACCGTGGGTAAATCCAACATTACCCACACCCAGGCATGGGTTATTGCTTAAATATATAACATATGATCTCTGTTTTACTAAAATCTATATATTTTACACTGTTCTAAAGAAGTCTGCTTGCAGTAAGATGAAAGCACTCAATTATTACATATGTTTGTCTGTCGGCTTTTGTGGTTAGCGGTTTTTAGATTACTGCTTTCTGTTTACCTGACCATCAGTGGAAGAGTTTTAGTTTTTAGCTATAGATACTTGTTGTTTCACTATGGTTTCCTGCGCCAGACTGAAATTCTCCCATGCAAATATATTATAGCTGAATGAAGGCAGCAACGAGACACCATTCAACCTGCAGGGAGCTATAGAGACCCTAGCTTGTAAAGATTCTAGCTGTGCCTTACCCTCCACGGAAAGCCTTTGTACTAATATTATCACCATCATACAGATATTAATGTAGATAATAATGAAGTGTAGATAATAATGAAGTGTTGCTACGAATGTTTGTCAAGACTTATATTAGTGATAAGAATTTGCTACTTTAAAAAAGTGACTTCATGACCATTTTTGGGAGTCATCAGAACTGTATTATAGTACTGATGGTAACAATCAGTTGTAAGCAGTGGCCAAAGTAGGTTATAAAGTCACCAGAGATTAGGCAAAGTCCTGGAATTTGACTAAAGTGAAAATATAGGCATTCAAGGAAAAGGCTCAAGGCTCTATCACCTCTGGAAGAAAACAAAATAGATGGAACTGAAGATGAATGGCAATGTCTCAGAATAGCCTGGGCAAAGATGATGAAACAGATGTAGCTGAGACATATAGGGAAATAAATAATTATCAAGCTGGTAGTGAAGTGCAGAAGTCCAAAAAGTTACCAAAAGAAAGTGCAAGAAGAAGTGTGAGTCAGGCAGAACCTTGCCATCCCCCACTTTCATGTCATTTGCAGCAGGTGCCCTAGCTGCTAATCAGACACAGGTCTCATCATAGAGCATTATTTTTGCCAAGACAGCTGGCAACCTACTTAGCTTTAGTGAAGAGCATTGTTACTGGGAAATGGGGAATTGACATTTTAGTGGAAAGTGGAAAACAGTGTTTGTATGAGTGGATTTTGCCATACAGGTAGAAAGGAACTGCAGCAAACTAATCAGTCGTGATTCACTTACTTTTCATTTATGAGGGGATTCTTTGATGTTTCATACTTTGTGTGTTTTTGTGCATCTGTAATGAACTTCCTTTCCATCTGCAGGCCTAGACAGTCTACTGTTAACATCTATACTATGAAAAACATATATAACCAATGTAACTGGTTTTCACTGCAGTCTAGTTTTGCAGAAGTAATTAGACAGCCCTTCCAAAATACTATACTGGCAGCAGTAACACCAGCATTGTCTCTGACATCAAAAAACAATGCTTTAAGAAAATTAGTGTTGTAATATTAACACCAGGCTGGTAAATATTGTATATTATTCCATGATTTTCCATTAAAGGCACTGGCTGTAAGCCTAATTTTTGCAGCAATGCATTTTATTAGCAAGGATCGTTTCAGCTTTCTTAAAAATCTGTCCCACATCTGAACTAACATTACTATGTTTGCTACTGCAAAAGAAATAAGTCTGCGTCTGCTCTAAAGAAATCAACTATCAAAAAGGCAAAAAAAAAACCTCAGGATAACATGCTGCATATAAATTTCTCTCTTGTTCTTGTGCTTCTCTCTCTCTCTCTCTCTCTCTCTCTGCACTCCCTTAACTTAAAAAGTCATTACACAAATCTCATGCAAGATACTACTCATTAATAACATCCAATATGTTGTAGAAAACAACAGCAGCTACTCAAACTATGTTGATTTCAGAACATAGATAGCGAGCTAGCAGTAGTTTTAAATACTACCGATGTAGTGTTAAAAACTATCAAGTCACTTAAAACCTATTTTAATGGGTTTGCTCTTCTCTAAACAAATGCAAGCAGACATATGCAGACACACTGTTTTTTAATTTCTAAACATGCTACAGTAAGATGGTATTTAGTAACTGCAAAAATGATGAGCTTAATTAAGTTCCAGAAAGTATTACGGCTAACTTTTACTTCTCTTATATTTCACATATTTGTATACTCGCAGGCACACACACACACACACACACACACACACACACACACACACACACACACACCCTACCTGTCTACCTGTCTCATGGCCAGGTGATCCGATCCTGCAGCTCCTTGGGCTGACATGCAACAAATACATCCTGCAGCTTCTCGGTCCTCCATGCTGGCTTGATCCTGTAGCCCGCGCATACTCTCCCGCAAGATGTGAGGAGGCTGGAGCCTCCTGCTATTGGTCCAGACTGCATCGCCCGCAGTCTGGACACCATCTGGTTTGTGCGGTGATGACTGCACAAATCTCTGGGTTGGAAGGGAGGCGTTTACTCCCTTCCCTATCCTGACTGCCTGACTGAGCAGTCTGGAGCTCAGGAATGCCTGAGCATGCATGCTTGGTGTTCTGGTCTGCCTAACACAGCAGCCAGGAACTAGGCACGCATGCATGCAGTCCGAGAGATTTTTTATTATTTTCATTTTTAGTTCTATGGGGACTGCGGGGACTGGGGACTTTATTTCACAGGTGGGAGGGCTGCAGTCCCGCAGTCCTATAGCATGAGCCGCCCCTGGCTACATGTGATGGAAATGCACTGAATACATGACAGATTAAATAATACACAGTTGGGGATATTTAAAGGATGAAAATTCTTAATGGCAGGTGTGTGTATATAGTTTTCTTTTGGAATATTTTGGTCTTGCTAGCTGGTGCAGATGAAGATGTAAAGTTATTTTATTAAGTAAAATGTTCATAGCGGTGAAGTTAAACAAATCTGCTGTCATCACATTGTATTACACACAGCAGTGATAGTATAAAATGTATTTGCAGTTGTACAGTAATAAGTCTGTAAAGATTTAAAATTAAATGCACCGTTTTTCTGGGGATTAATAAATAAACTATGAATTTGTGACACTGACAAACTGTTTATACTATTCTATGAAATTTTGCACATTCCAGTGCTGAAATAAAGGCTAATACACACAATTCTGTATAGAGTAGAAGACAGAGATCCCCAGGAAACCTCATGTAAATTACTTTCTATTTATTTTACCTTTCCCATGACCTACTTATATAAGGAAGACACCTGAGAATGTGCTACCCTGCCTTGTTAGCCTGCTTGCTTTTATTGCTCTTCTAGCCAGAATCCTGTCTACCATCAGCCTGCCGTATCAGCCCTCAACCTTTTTTAGTTATTTTCTCAAACTGGTTGTGGGTGCTTACATTTTACTTTCCTAGTTAGCCTTACCAAAACCATCAGCCCAATGTAGTGTGCAACATGAAGTGTGACATTCTAACAGCTAAATAATAGCCTTCCATACTTACTCAGCTTTATTCCGCTAAGATGCCTCAGTCTTGGTTATCTGCTGTACCAACACTGCTTTTCTAACTAAACATATCCCTGTTTGCTCTGACTAACCTTTTCAGATTTTGAGCTTTCTACCAGAGATTCACAAATCTACGCTATCTTTGTGAACACATGCATGAGGCTTGATGCTGCTTATGTTCTTCATTACACCTGTTCATTTATACCTTTTCAACTTTATTTGCAAATTATAATTTTACATGTGTCTCAGAAAGAGCCAGTGTTAATATTTTGGAGATTCCATCAAGGTCCTTTTGGGGGCCCCTAGTAGGGATTATGCTGTTTCAGTAGACAGATTTGCCCACCCTTATACCCACACCCACAGTCAAACTTTCCCAGTAGTTCACCACCCCATTACCACTTTCCCTACTTTCCCATATAGCATCTCCTCTTCATCTGTTTCTTCCCTACAGTAACTCCCTTAGTACAATTCCCAAGCATATGTTTTCCTCCTTACCTTTGGCCAGGAGAATGAATATTGTTTGTGGTTCCAGCATAATTACTAGAATGATCAAGCCTCATCAGAATTAATTGAGTCAATGCAAACACAACAGAAATAAAATAATCAGCCACTCTATACAGAATTAACAAATTCAGGAGCTTTAGCAGTATTAAGAGACCCCCACCCCCAACATGATTAAACGGAATAAGGAGATTCCAGATGGATTAATAGAGCCTGAGCTACGGAAGACAAACAGGATTATTAACTCAAAAAGAAGTCCTCTGCAGGATAAAATGAAACTAAGTACTCTAAACAGCAGGTCCCAGGAATTTGGTTCATTGGACCTGTATAAAGAATGAAGAAATCAGACAACCTTATGAGGATTAACAGCTGGTGTCAAACTTTGGCATAAAACTAAATGCCAAAACCAGTGTCCTTCAGCAAGCTTGACATGCCCTGTAACTACCACATTGACAACACCTTCCTGAAAAATCAGTCCATTACTTAGAGACCTGAGAAACTATCCAGACAATTAATCTTTTGATCACCATGTATAAGCTATTGTAAGAAAGTCCTTCACTGCACAGATTATTGGTAAGGATATGGTGTCCAGGTCTTGGGATGTTTTCATTCCACTGTATTTGGCAATTATTAGGCTGATCATTAAGTATAATGTCCCCTTTGGTATGTACAACTTGAATGATCACAATGCTTTCTCACCAGGAATATCAAGGGCCTACTCATAAGAGCTATACTGACCATTTCATAGGCCATCCCTCTTCACAATATCTTACAGGCTACTGAGGGATGATCTCTGCCTCACTTAGAGTGCCTCAACTGACTCCATCCTGTCAGACCTACTGAACATCTGGAAGTCCAACGGTGGCATAAACACCCACTTATCTTAATCTCTTCTGCAATACAATTAGAATATGTTGGTGGGTAGATATACATCACAGAGAATAACATTCTCTGGGATCATCTTCCTGTCCACATAAATCAAAGTACATCTTTTTCTCTTTTCAAGCATATTCAAGATAAATGAATGGATAATCACAGATTTACCTCTGGTTTATCACTTCTGCCCCTTATGGATGGGGTAACACATAAATGCTTGGACTCTGGACTATTCATACTCAACACACAAGGCCTCTGGGTTATTTGTACTTATAAAAGAAGGGCTATAAACTTCTTGGGAATGCATGGTTAGCTTCAAAAGATACGGGTCAATAGTCTAGTAAGTACCTATGAACCTATATATCCACATGTGAACACATGACAGAGAGAGAGAGAGAGAGAGAGAGAGACAGTGCGAGAGAGTGTGTGTGTGCGCGTGTTGCAAAATGATGCACACCCTATGGTTCCATCTCTCCACCCTGTTCTGTGCATATGTCAGCCCTAAGATGGTCTGAAGACATATTGATAACAGTACTGGAAAGGCTCACACAGACTCTGCTACAGTTTGTTGTGAGGGAAAAGTTAGTTTGCTTTTTATTTGTTGTATTCTGTATTACTTTATTACCTTTTTCTATTTTGTAGACTGTGATTTGTTTTCTTTACACTGTGTTTTACTTGTATTCTGCTTTTAAATACATATCAAAACTTGAAAAGACACCACAGCTCTGTCTCTTATGAATCAGACAGAAATTAGTACAGGTCAATTAAGGAGCCACACATAAGTTAGACGAGGTCAGTTAAGGTTAATCATCTGTGAACTGAGGGGGTGGCGCTAGGAACTATACCTTCTATTTAAGGGATAAAATAAAACATTTTAGAGCTTTACTGGAAAGGCTCACCCAGACTCTGCTACAGTTTGTTGTGAGGGAAAAGTTAGTTTGCTTTTTATTTGTTGTATTCTGTATTACTTTATTACCTTTTTTTATTTTGTATACTGTGATTTGTTTTCTTTATACTGTGTTTACTTGTATTCTGCTTTTAACTGCATATTAAAACTTGAAAAGGCACCACAGCCCTGTCTCTTGTGAATCAGACAGAAATTAGTACAGATCAATTAAGGAGTCACACATAAGTTAGAAGAGGTCAGTTAACGTTAATCATCTGTGAACTGAGGGGGTGGAGCTAGGAACTACACATTCTATTTAAGGGGTTGAATAAAACATTTCAGAGGTTTACTGGAAAGGCTCACCTAGACTCTGCTACAGTTTGCTGTGAGGGGAAGGTTAGTTTGCTTTTTATTTGTTGTATTCTGTATTACTTTATTACCTTTTTCTATGTTGTATACTGTGATTTGTTTTCTTTACACTGTGTTTTACTTGTGTTCTGCTTTTAACTGTGTATTAAAACTTGAAAAGACACCACAGCTCTGTCTCTTGTGAGTCATACAGAAATTAGTACAGGTTAATTAAGGAATCACACATAAGTTAGAAGAGGTCAGTTAAGGTTAATCATCTGTGAAATGAGGGGGTGAGGCTAGGAGCTACACCTTCTATTTAAGGGGTAAAATAAAACATTTCAGAGCTTTACTGGAAAGGCTCACCAAGACTCTGCTGCAATTTGCTGTGAATGAAAGGTTAGTTTGCTTTTTATTTGTTGTATTCTGTATTACTTTATTGCCTTTTTCTATTTTGTATACTGTGATTTGCTTTCTTTACACTGTGTTTTACTTGTATTTTGCTTTTAACTGCATATTAAAACTTGAAAAGACGCCACAGCTCTGTCTCTTGTGAATAAGACAGAAATGAGTACAGGTCAATTAAGGAGTCACACATAAGTTAGAAGAGGTCAGTTAAGGTTAATCATCTGTGAACTGAGCGGGTGGAGCTAGGAACTACACATTCTATTTAAGGGGTTAAATAAAACATTTCAGAGCTTTACTGGAAAGGCTCACCCAGACTCTGCTACCGTTTGCTGTGAGGGAAAGGTTAGTTTGCTTTTTATTTGTTGTATTCTATATTACTGTATTACATTTTTCTATTTTGTATACTGTGATTTGTTTTCTTTACACTGTGTTTTACTTGTATTCTGGTTTTAACTGCATATTAAAACTTGAAAAGCTCTATCTCTTGTGAATCAGACAGAAAATGTTCCCACCCTCCCACCCATTTACTGTGTGCTTAAACACCAGTGTCTTTCTGTTTGCCTGCCCCTTATGTTAATTTGACAATATATCTCATTTCCTCTCTGTTTTTACTGGTTGGTGTGAGTAAGCACAAAATTATAATTTTGTGAAATCACTCCCCTTCAACTGTTTAAATTTATTGGCCATCCTACTGTATTCCACAGTACCAGAATATAAAAAGTGACCAGCCCCTTTCAATCTGTCTTGCTATTTTAAAAATAGCGACTCCCCACTAAAACAACTTTTTGACAGGTAAAGCTTAAGTTACCTACATTCACATCTAACTCCTCTAGTGCACACTGCAGTGTTTAGGATAAACCATTTTTTTTCATCTTACCTTTAAGCATCTATTGCAAGACCACCAGTTATTGGAGAGCCCACATTCTGCCTCTTCGTAGTTATCTTGGGATTAGTGCTTCTGTTTTCTCCTGGTGAGAGAAGGAGTGCAGTTACATTGTTTCCTGGAGACTGCTTATCACCAGAAAGCTTAATAACTGCTTTATAGGTGACAGCTTGGAATCTGTGCTTATATTCTGATCCCAGTGAGAGTAGGTGCAAAGTGTTTTGATTCCTGACTGTATCTGGTTGGAGAGTGAGTGCCCGTGCTTAACGTACCTGATTGGTATGGTTGCCATTCGAGACATCAACCAGAAAAAGGCTACAAGCCTGCAGACCCTTGCATCATCTGGGACAAGATTGTGAATCACCAAACAGCCTGTGGCCTGCTTCTCTTCTTGGGATTGGTGCTAACATTTTGCTTGTGGTGCGAGAAGAAGCAAAGGAGTATTGTATCCCAACAGAATGAAGCTGTGCTGAGACCAGAATTAGTAGTAGCCAGGCAGTAGCCATTCATGTGACTCCCCTCTTTTCATCATTCTTGACAAGCTAATTCTTTATTTTCAGTAAGTACTGTTTGATTTCTTCCTAACTTCAGAATATCTGCCTGAATACTTCATTCTTAAATTTTCAAGGTCTACGTATTGGTTTCCCCTTGAGTATTTGGCAGTGCTCTGTACAGACACAGACACTTTGAGTGACATTTTTCCTGTAAAAGGCTTCAGAACTTAATATATTGAGCTCATATCCAGGCATGTCTAAAGGATAGTTCCCTGTGCTTTCTCCTGTCAAGCTGGTGAACTTGGGCATCCTGAGGCAGTGTAGCAACTGCCTCATGTATGCAGACAACCCTCTCCTCTTACCTCCCAACACTATGACTTGTGAGAGATGCACATATATAGCCAAATTGGAAACCAAGCACTCTCCAGCCAAGACTGGATTAGCCAGTCAAGAGGAGAAGGATAACACCTGCACCAGACCACATTCAACACATAGCCCTCCAGAATATACACCACCATAACCCTCACATAGTAACACAAAACACACACCTACGTTCATGGCGGGTCTCAATAAAAATCTGCCCAAACAACAGAGACCTCTGAGGCAGAAACACAAACAACCACCACATTCCAGCACAAACCATGAGACACATATCTCACATAAACAGTGTGCCACTCAACCAAAGCCCATAAGGCAAAACAACTTACCCAATACACTAGTCATAGGTGACTCAATAGTAAGGCACACTGATGTCCCACTCACTATGTTGGATAAGGAGAAAGTTACGGTCATCTGCTTGTCGGGTGCCAGGATCCGCCACATAATGCATGCACTTAGGTCACTCCACAACAGGTACAAATATGACTCTATCATTGTCCATGTTGGTGTGAATGACCTGAGATGTACCTCCCTGGACTACATGAAAAAAGACATAGAGGAGCTCTCTGATCTTGTAGGCCAGGCAGATATGACCCTAGCTCTGAGTAGTATCCTACCGTCACCCAGAATGATACCACAGTACAAGCAGAAAATGATTGACTTCAACAACTGGCTAAGTTTCTGGTGTCATTCTAAGGGGATCCAGTATCTGTCTGCCTGGGATGACATGATCAACAGACCTCAATGCTTTGCCAGAGATGGTCTGCACCTGTCACCTCAGGGATTCCGGATACTGGCCAAGGCTCTTGCCACCCCTATAGTGCCTTTTTAGGCAATGTTCTAAAGACAAAATTACCACCATAACAGCTACAAGCAAACAAAATCTGAGGGTTATGCTACTCAATGCTAGAAGTTTAAATCTCAAAATGCATTCGCTCGAAGCACTCCTTAAAATGGAGAATATTGACATCTGTGCAGTGACCAAGACCTGGTTCAAGGCTGCGGAGAGCACCACAGGGCTACCAGGCTATAATTCATACCACACTTTTCGGTGGTGGTGTCTCCATATTCATAAAGGATATGCACACCTCCAGACTAGTAGCCCAACATAATACATCAGAGATACTTCAGGTACAACTAACACTGGGCAAAACTGCAATCCAGGTTGTAGCCTGCTATAGATCCTCCACCATGTCCCAAGACTCCCACTCCACATTCCTAAACACAATGGGAAATATTAGGGTACAACTCAATACCCTTATACTGGGAGACTTTAAGTACCCCTCCATTAACTGGGAAAATTACTCATGTACTAACACACTTGCTCAACGTTTTCTGGAATTCATTAATTCCAGTGCCCTGGACCAACTCATTCTTACCCCCATCAGGGGTAGAAACCCCCTTGACCTGTTCATTGCTAACATGGGTGACCATTGCTCTACACCAGTAATCAACTCCTCCCTGGTTAGATCTGACCACAAGCTAATCACCATGGATATCCATATCCCACCCTCACCCCCCTAAAGGAAACCACCGTAAAAACACTTCTCCAAACCTAATTTTGGACTTCTAAAAACAGAGTTGGCTAACTTCACAACACCCATGCAAATGGAAAATAGGTGCGTGGCTGCTGAATCATACACCAATGCACTGTATGAGCACATACACAAGTGCATGGAACGGGCCATACCAAACAGAACCAAGACACTCTCCTCCAAAAAAAGGAAGCCAATCTGGTGGTCCCCTACCATAAACAAACTCTACAACAGAAGGAAAAAACTGTTGCAGAAAAGGGTGAAGTTCCAAGACTGAAAAAACTCCTTTGTTAGCCTCAGCAAAAAACTGAGACCCATCATCAAATCCTCTAAAGCTAGCATGAAAACAAAATTGCTGCAGATTCTAAAGACAACCACAAGGCATTCTATAGTTATGTCAAGAATCTACATGGCAATACTCAGATCTGCACTGAGTTACAGCACAATGGCAATACATATACAGAACCAACTGATATTGCCAACATATTGGCTGAGAGGTTCAGTGTGAACATTACTCCCTATTCACCCCCTACAGGGCCTATCATAATACCTGAGGAATGCCAAGTCCCTATTATAATGGCTACACAGGTAAAAACTGCACTGTCCAAAGCCAAAAATACAGCTTCCATGGGACCTGATAATATCCCCTGGCTGTATTCTACATGAATTACAAAGTGAACTGGCATCACACCTGAGTACCCTGTTCAGTCACAGCCTCATTTCAGGCTTTGTTCCTACCAAATGATGCACTGCTACGGCCATCCCACTCCACAAAGGGGGAACAACTACAGACCCTGGGAACTACAGCCCCATTAGCTTGACGAGTCTGATATGTAAGGGTATAGAGTGCATCATTGTGGACCTTATAAATAAGGACATAGGGAATCTCCAAACTCTGGACCCCACACAGTATGGGTTTGTGAAAGGTAGATCATGCCTGCTCAACCTGATAGATTTATTCGAGTCTGCCACCAGAGCTGTGGATGAGGGCAAGGTAATTCACACAGCCTACCTAGATCTTGTCAAGGCCTTTGATACCATCCCTCACTCAGGAATCATAGATAAACTCACTAAACTAGGCATAAACCCCTATGTAATAAGATGGGTTGCCAACTGGCTCACTGATAGAACCCACACTGTGAAAGTAATGGACTCCAAATCTGACTACCGACCAATTACAAGTGGTGACCCACAGGGATCTTTCCTAGGTCCTCTCCTGTTTGGCATCTACTTCTCTGAGGTTCAAGCCAACACAAAGGGACTCTGGCTGACCAAGTTCGCTGATGATTGCAAACTGGGAGCCATTATTGATTCTCCAACTGATGTAGGCATTCTACAAAAAGGCCTCACTGACACCAATGACTGGTGCCAGAACCATGGCCTTAAGCTCAATGCCAAAAAGTGCACTGTCATTCCCTTTGGGAAAAATTCAGTGCCCATGAACTACCACATAGTCGATAGTCCACTAAACACCAAGGGTGTGATAAGAGACCTGGGGACACAGGTTAACAGCAACCTCTCCTTTGATAACCATATTGCCACTGTAGTCAGAAAGTCCTTCTATGTGACACATCTCATTACGAAAGGTTTCTCACCCAGGAAGAAAGAGGTCATAATCCCTTTCTACTCATCCCTCATTAGACCTATTATAGAATACAATGCCTCATTTGGTATGTGCCTCACTAGACACCTACAACAACTGGACAGGTCAGAAAAATACCTCACTAAGAGGATCTTAGACCTTAGATATATGCCCTATATGGACAGACTCAAAAAACTCCAGCTATACTCTGTCTCTTATCAGCTACTTAGAGGTGATCTCTGCTTGACCTACAAAGCCATGTCTGACCCAGAGCTGCTAGATATGTTGCACCTAAAGAAATCCCAATCCCTCTGTGCCAAGCGCACCAGGGATCTTAACCTCATTACCACAATAAACAGAACATGCTGGGGGGACAGGTTCCTAACCCAGAGACTTCCCATACTCTGGAACAAGCTTCCCATTCATGTCAAGCAGAGCACTTCACTGGCCCTCTTTAAGAGAAATCTTGATGAGTGGGTGGGTAATAGGAAGTTCACCCTGGGGATCACTTCAGTGGCCTTGCTTAACAGAGGCACTGGGAACTAACTTTGGGTGGCATGATGCCAGGAAATCTTCTTGTGCTAGGCTTATATAGGCTCCATGGCCATTAGCCTAGTACACACCTATGAACCTATGAACATATAGCAGAGAACCATGACCATGTAATAATCACCCTGCAGCAACGTTACAACATCAAGAATATGTGCCTTACCAAATTATTTATTGACAGGCAATACTCTGTGATAGACCTCTGCCTTGAACCTTCTGTAATTTGTCTGCCAACTACGATAACAAACAAGGAATCTGCAAAGGAAACTTTTGCCAAACTAGCATGTAGCACATACAACTACTTTCAATCTGATGAAATAAAAGAAGCATCCTGTGTGCCAAGATTGCAGGACTGCAGCTTTAGATACCATGAGTGTGGGCACAAAAAACTGATGATAACCACCAGCTGGAAGCTGGCAATGCAACTCTGTACACAAGCATACAGTTGTTGAAATATTGTATGATATCAGCCTGCATCATGCTTGTACATCAGTATATAAGTGAGTGAAAATGTATAATCCATTATCCAGGATGTACTGCTGGTCAACAGGTCTTGCAAATTCACATCACTTGTTATGTGCAGAAACAGTGTCTCCTTCTTTATACCTTGACAGGCAAAAGCTGTTCCAGAGAATATTCATGATGTTGCCAGAGATACCATACTTTGGAAGAGATTTACCTAATGACAACTGTTTCCCACTAAGATGGAGGTGTGTCAAGTTTTCATGGTACTGGTGTTTGGAAAATCACATCCTACCACTGGAGGCATGTGTTACCTGTGCACTTCATGCTGCTGGTTTGCTGATGGTTTGGGCTTGTTAGTGTATGGCTTCCAGTACTGAACATATAGCGGCAATTAATGTGTCAGGACTTTGGTGACAGCAGAACAGTTTGTGACTCTCCAGCTGGTGAGAAACGTCCAAGCCCTTTTGCACACATTGATAGATCTTACTTTTCTGCTGCTGCTCAGTTATAGCAGATACATTCCTCCAGTTTAAGTATCTGTTTTACCTTCATAATAGCGGTAATCCTAGGGATGCAACTGCAATATACATATAAGGTGCATGGTTACAGTGATGACCCCCGTGTCATTGTTGCACTTACTGCCTGTTCATAACTTGTTGTATCCAGTGTGACTGACAGAGGCATTACTTTTAAAACACACCATATATGCCTCCAGTCACTTTTCTGTGAGATGTACTGTTAACCATAGACTTGAAAAAACTGTTTACATATTGCACCTGTGAAATTAATAGTTATACTGTGTGGGCATTCACAGATTACTTGGTATTTTATCCTTACTGTACTAAACATGTGGTTGTCTGCATATGAAGGGATCCACTCTTCTGCTCTGTTTGATTTGAGGATGCTCCTGACACTATATGCTCAGTATTTCTGAGATGATGTTTTGCTTTGCATTAAATGCTGGCAACTTGCATAATTTACTATACTATACCTGCATTTCTCATCACACATTACTGCTTTCCTGCATGTCAGAGATCACCCTGTCATCCTTCAATGCTCTAAATAATTGTAAACTGCTTGCAGTGGTTTACATTCAGTCCTCCATTGCTGCTCCTGTGTTTGCTTCTCTAGCGATAAGTCACACATTTCTTTACAGTTTCAGTACCATTTCAAATTGCAGCTGAAATTCTACAATTTTAAGAAGTGTGATTTGATTACCATATTCTTGATGACTTCATTTTTGGCCATCAGTGCTTATGGATTAAAAGAGCAGGTCTTCACATGGCCTCTTTGAAAGTAAATACAATGAAAACATTCTGTATTCTATTTAATTATCTTATTTGGATAACTCTATTATATATTTATTATATATTTATTATATACTTTTGTAATTCATTCTTTCCCGTTAATTCCCTTTCTCGGACTTAAATACACCTCACAACTTTTGCCTCCAGTGCTATGGACAAAACAAACAATAATTAGGGAAAAGGTCCAAATTAGGGACATTTTTAAATGATGGCATAGTTAACTTAGTTCTCAAAATAATTTCCAGTTTTAGGAAGGATGGAACAAATGACTGAGAACAAATTACTGGAATACCTACAAAATCTGGACAGTTGAGAGGTATCATCTCACATTGTTTTTCCTCTGCTTTGCTTTAGTTCTGCCTTTTGTTTTCTTATTTTATTGCCATTATCTTTAAGCTGCTTATTCCTGTATTACTTAACATTCTATATACTTCTCCTGCATACAATATACACAACTGACAGAACAAATCTCTGCATTAATCTAATATAATCTCAACACTATATAACACACTGAATTATTTATTATACGTACATAAATTAACTCTTCTGTCATTTAGTGTACATTGCATGCACTGCAATTACCTTGCCTGTTTTGTTTAAACTTTTTGAAGCTTTTCTTCCCAGGCTTCCATGGCACATGAACTTGCCCAGATGGACTTTCCTGATTAGCAAAAATGTAGAAATAAATAAATAATAAATGTCTAATAATGCCAACTATGGCACACATTACCTGGCATATCATGGAATGATATCCCTTCCAATTCATTATGGAATTCTAAGCTCACCTTCTGGGGGATGTATAGGTCTATGCTTGCCATCAGGTGAGCTTATCACCACTGGCAGTCCTACCACCTGTGGAATACCTGGCTGTTTGTTCACTGTTCCTCAAAGCTATCCAGGAATGTGAGGTAGTCCCTACATGCTGCAGCTTGCAGGTGAAAACTGCACCCAGTATCACTGGTGCAGATGGATGAGATGTATGTAGTATATTACATGAAGATTGATGGAATGTTGCTGCAGCCAGGATGTTGAGTGTTGCTGCAATATTGGTCTCAAGCAGGATTGTCAATGCCACAGTTCATGTGGTGTGAGGTTTCATAGCACTTGCCATACATGATTCTCACCTCAGCGATATCTATCTGTTAATGACGGAGTCTTGAGACTGGTGTAGAGTGAAAGTGCATGTGCTGCACTGGTTTAGCTAGGTGTGTAGCACCTAAACCCAACACATTCCTTCTGTGCACAGCTGCCATAGTATACAGTATTTACACTGTTCCATCAGCAAACATTGCATTTTTTTTATTGCAGAAACAAATGTAAAGTCCCTTGGAAACAAGGAGCAAAAGATCCAGGCTGAGAATGTTTCCAAAATAACAGCAAAAAATCCACGAATATACGTTCAGGTACCAGTTTATTAACAGGAGACACAAGCGCTTTCACAGTTGCTTCTTCAGGTGTAACTCCTCCATAAAAACACACACCTTATATACTCTTCCTAATTAGTCTAAATGATCAATCAACATACTAAAACATTTAAAAAGATAGTACACATAAAAACATAAATATTACCTAGATGAAATGCATTTATAATACAAGTGAAATAGAGAGTGGTTACTCTCCAAATTAGCAAGAACACAGTACGAAAAGTTTCATCTTGAAGTATGTATAGAGCAAAAACTTGTGCCCCGAGGGCTAAGAATACTGAAGATGCCAGCTGAAACTGATTGTGATGCGTTTCTTTTAACTGAATGGCAAAAGTTGAATATTGCCACCAGTTTTAGTTACATTAAATTGTTGATTGCAGCTGCTATAAGGCGTGAGAATAAATTGTTGGAAGACATCAAAAATAAGTACTTGTACCTTGATAATACATATAGTGGTGATTTATTTTATAAATGTTTGCAAGATACCTTAAATAATGTGGACTCATATAAGCGTAAATTACTTCAAATTAAGTTGAAAAAGTTGCAGAGAGATCGTTTAGACTTCTCATTGGGCCACATATTCATGTGGCCACAAGAACCAATAGCTATGGAGCAAACGACAGTCTCAGCCCAGAGAGTACCGGAAGAGAATTCGTATGCGCAAATGGCTACAAGCGCTCGTCGCAGTGAGACTATTGTTGATACCCTTTTGGATCAGGCTGATACAGCGTGCACTGTTTCTGAAGAAGGAACCACTGTACTGACTGCTTCTACTAATCCGAATGTACTTACGCAAGGAGCTAGGAGAAAAGTGACAGTAACAGCACAAGTCCATAGAAGTGATGATAGCACTAAATCTACAAACTCTAATGAACTTGGCAATGCTCGTTTACATCCTAACGAGTATGCACTAAATTTTCCTTTACCAATACGGGACAATTCTGTCGGAAGAGTAGATGGCCAGAGGAAACAAAACCAGATACGTGGAAGGAGCAATACAAGGAACAAGAGGAAGCACGAAGAAGAAACCAGCATTGTTTACACTATAAAGAAGGCTTTTCAGAAAGTAAGACTCTAGTTGTTAATTTATCGAAGCGTTTGCTTACTGATACTGAATTGAATGTTTTAACTAAAGGTTTGTCATTTATACCTACTTCGGATATGACTATAACTGATGCTATATTTGATTTGAAGTTTTTTATTAGGAATTTGAACCTGAAGTTAATGTTTTTAAATACACATGATAAGTATGATTTTGTTTTTAGGAGACCGAGCACTTTCATACCTAAAATGAACTCTATAGTTAGTGCCTTTGAACAATTATGTATTAATGATTTTTATGATGTTTTTAATAACAATTTCAATAATATTAACTATAATAAGAAATATAATTTTAGCAAAAATGAAATGCACACTTTGAATGAATTAGAGAATGATTCTAGCCTGGTAATTAGACCGGCTGATAAAGGTGGACAGATTGTTGTTTTAGATAAAGCAGATTATGATTCATTAATGTATGATATGCTTAATGACATTAGTTTTTACCAACCTATTACTACAGTAATTGCAGATCAAATGGTTCAACATATAATTACTGAAATTAAGAGAATGCAGTTTGAGTGTCTTATCACTGATGAATTGTTTCAGTACTTCTTAGTTTATAAACCTGTAATACCTGTTATAAAAGGCCTCCCTAAGTTACACAAGAATAGTATTAGACCACCCATGAGGCCTATAGTATCAGGTAGGGGATGGTCCACTGAAGCTATATCTATTTATGTAGAGAAGAAACTGAGACCTGTTTTAGATTCTATGTGCCATGTTTTAAAAGATACTGAGCACTTTTTACATGATTTATATCAATTCACTAATCATGGGTATGTAGAAGGTGAGGTTATTTTGGTTACTTTAGATGTTGTTTCTCTTTTTACTGTCATACCTAATGGCACTGGTATAGATTATATGAAGAAGTTATTGTTGAAAGTAGGTATGCTTAATGCTAGTGAGATTGTAGTTATACAGAAGTTGATAGCATTAGTGCTTTACAATAATATATTTATTTTTAATGACCAGATTTATTGGCAAAGAAATGGGGTTGCCATGGGCAGCTCTTGTTCAAATAGCTATGCTAATGCTGTCATGGCAACCTGGGAGATAGATAATATATTTAATAGTACATATGCACCTTGTATACCTTTTTTCAGAAGATTTGTTGATGATTGCTTTTTCTTGTGGAAAGGTACCCTTGACGGGTTGAAACTTTTTGTAGAATATTTAAACAACAGCACAGATTTTCTGAAATTTACTTTCAACTATTCTTATACAGGAATCAGTTTTTTAGATGTATATATAGATATAGATGCAACAGGAAAAGTAAGTACTAGGATGTACAGGAAGGAATGCAGGGTGAATAATTTGCTTGATTGACAAAGTATGCATCCGGATTTTGTTTTTGATAACGTAGCTCACAATCAATTTTTTAGGGCATCTAGGCTAAGTGTTGATCCAGTTGAGTATGATCATATGATGTTTAATACTAGTAATGAGTTGAAACAACGTGGTTACTACACTAATTGTATTAGTAAGAATGAGAAGATGGTGAGACAAATGAGGCCTAGCAAAGCAAAACCATACTTTTCAAGTAATACTCCCAGACATACTATAAATAATGAACCAAAACTTAATGTTTGTCTCACTTATGCTAGGAATGTCAAGCAATACACTGATGTTATCAATAAGTATTGGCCAATTTTGACCACTGAACCCACAATATCCTCTCTTATTAGTACCACACCACAGTATACTTTTAAAAACAAGAAGAATTTGTATAGGAGGTTATGTGGTGTGAAAAATGAAAAACCACCTGTGATGTTTAAAGGAACACGACCTTGTGGTCATTGTCCACAGTGTTCCTCTATAGATATTAGTTTATCGTTTCATCACCCTGATACTAGACGAACCACTGATTTTACAGTAGGTGCTACATGTGACAGCTCACACGTGGTTTATTTAGCAGAATGCCAGTCATGCCACTGTTTTTATATAGGCAAAACTGACAGAACCCTTAGAGAACGAATCAGGGAGCATCTTTATCATGTTAGGAAGAAATCAAAGACTAATGCTATAGCTAAACATATTAGTGCCATGGGAGATGACCATGTATTCAAGTTTAGAGTTCTATCTCTTATATATGAGAATGGCAGGGGTGGTGATATAAGAGCTAGAACTGAGGATACTGAAGCAAAATGGATTGTGAGGCTCAGATCCAGTTTTGGGCATGGCCTCAATGAATGCATTCCTATTAAGCCTGTACTTCGCAATAGACCATTGAATAGATGAATTTTGATTTGTTTGCAATTTTAAAAGTAAATGTAAATATATTCATGAACATATATATTTTTGTCTTGTTAAATATTTATATAAATATTTATACACACATATATATATATTTTAAATAAATATTTTTTAATAAATATTTTAAATAAATAAATATTTTTTTATATACATATAAATAAATAAATATATATATATATATATATATATATATATATATATATATATATATATATATATATAAACTATTGTCCACTATCTATTTCACTTGTATTATAAATGCATTTCATCTAGGTAATATTTATGTTTTTATGTGCACTATCTTTTTAAATGTTTTAGTATGTTGATTGATCATTTAGACTAATTAGGAAGAGTATATAAGGTGTGTGTTTTTATGGAGGAGTTACACCTGAAGAAGCAACTGTGAAAGCGCTTGTGTCTCCTGTTAATAAACTGGTACCTGAACGTATATTCGTGGATTTTTGCTGTTATTTTGGAAACATTCTCAGCCTGGATCTTTTGCTCCTTGTTTCCAAGGGACTTTACATTTGTTTCTGCAATATTGTATTTTTTTAGTTCATCACTCCTTCAGTTGCACTAAAGGAGACATTTTTAATTGTATAATGTTAAATAATCATGTGCGGTATGATGCCAACTTCATTTACAATGATTTGTTGCTTTGTAATATATCACAAGCTGTTGTTTGCATATAATACTCAATCTTACAATATCTTTATTTAATTGTGTAGCATGATATTTTAAGAATCACAGCTTTTGCCTCAGCATCTTGACCATTTTCTCTAGCTTATGCTGAGTTCCATGATATTATGACAGTGTTTTTATCTTTGATAAGACCAGTGTTTTTTTTTTTTTATGCCAGAGCTATTTTTTATTTTATTACTTTTTGCCAGAACTAGTTTTCTAATATTCCCAAGTATGGCTGGTGATGAGGAACAAATGATCAGCAAGGAGCGAGCAGACCCACTTCCTTTGATATCAGCCCTTACCACTCCCTGATTAATTCCTTATTCCCTAACACTGCCTAATCAAGGACTACCTTATTGCAGTTAAAGAACAGTTTCTGTATGAAGCTGTTGTAGGCGAGGTGGCACACTTATTCTCACACCCATGCTCTTCTAGCTCCCAAACTACTAAGTGAACACTCAGATTATCTTGAGCAATAGTCAAGCTTTTATCTCTTTTTGGCACAGAGATGTACAGATTTATTTTAAAAATTAACTTTCACAATTAGGGATTATGGTTTACCATAGATGTATGTTATGCTCTAAGCAGCTAGTTTGTAAGAATTTCACATTTTCATTATATAACAGGAGCATTAATCATAAAGAGACAGTGAATGCATTTACAGAACTGAGAACAATATGAGTTGATGAACATAACGAATCAACATTAATGAAATAATTTGACAAACTTGGAAAATTAGCTGAGTATAAAAACCCAGGCATTGAGTATGGTTAATTCCAGAAAAATAATGATCTGTATGATACCAGTTTTAATGAAATTCTAGATAAAAGGAAGAGAACGGGTCTACTAAGTTCAATCTAATTTAAATCTAGTTTAAATAGAATGTGAGAGGAGAGGAATTAATATGAGGGCAGCAGATGTGAATGTAAAATGCCTAAATATTTCTTGAATGAAGTTAAATTAATGTACTAAGTGCTACTATAACTATCTGTGTTGACTTTATGATGAACCATACGACAGTGCAAACTGTATTCTTATGGGTAAGTTATTTTTGCTTCTGAAAGGGGCATTCAATACTGATGTTGAGCATATCAAGCCAGTTATTTTACATTAAGAGGGTTCGTGGTCTGCACTCTTGTGGGAGGAGAGGCTGGACTCTGCCCTTCTGAGCTGGGAATTTCTGGTTAAAGGCTTATAGTGCATGCATATCTGAACTGTTTCTTACTGAAGTTGGTGCGCCTTGTTTGCTGTGGCATAGACTGGATTCGGGCCTGCTGGATCTAGCTTTGTTTGTGTAACTGAGCACTAATCCAGACATTCTCTAAAGTATTCAATGGTATTTATTACTGCTTGGTTGTAACTTGATTAAAGTGTAGCTATCATTCAAGTCTTTTGGATTAAGCACTTGGGCTTCAGACCAGTTGTTTTACATTAGGAAGGTTTGTGGCAAGCACTGTGGTGGCAGGACAGGTAGCTTTCATCCTTCTAAGTTGGGAACTGCTGATTGAGAGCCCAGTGTCCAAGTGTATTAGTTCTGGTTTAGGCACTTGGGCTTCAGGCCAGTTATTTTACATTAAGAAGGTTCGTGGTCTGCACTCTTGTGGGAGAAGAGGCTGGACTCTGCCCTTCTGAGCTGGGAATTTTCTGGTTAAAGGTTTATAGTGCCTGAATATTTGAACTGTATCTTACTGAAATTGGTTCACCTTGTTTGCTCTAGCATAGACTAGATCCAGGCCTACTGAATCTAGCTTTGTTTATATACTTGTTGTTTGTTTGCTTGTTATTTCCCTGGAAGCTAATTCACCTAATCGCAACTTCTCAGCGCTTCTGTGGATCACTAGTGATATCTGCATTGCTTACTGTACTTATTTCCTTGTTTCACTTGAAAGAAAGTTACTGTTTGTCATTTTGCATTTAGTTACTTGTATCACATTGCACTCAAGTTACCTGGCACTTGCTCACTAAAGCAATTATATAAGTCAGCACTAAAAATTAAAAGCACTACACCCTCACTCCCCACTGGCCCTTGTTTTCAATTAAGGATTTCCCAATATTATTCTAGCATGTCCAAAGGTCAGTTGTCAATCTCCTCTCCGGTCCAGCTGGTGAATCTGGGAATCTTGAGGCAATGTTATAACTGCCTCATGTACACAGACAACCCTCTCCTCCTCCCACATAACACAAATACTTGCGAGAGATGCAGCTATTTAGCCAAACTGGAGGCTGAGCTCTCTCAACTCAGGACTGGCAAGACCAGACAGGAGGAGAAGGCAACTACACACACCACAAAACCAGCCTCACATAATGCTACCACTCCACTGAATCAAACACATAAACACACAAAGACATACTCGAGGCTCTGAGTAAAAAATTTACCTAAACAGCAGAGGCCTCCAAAGCAGACACCCAAACAACTACCACCTCAAGACACCCACAAGCAACACATAAACCACAAAAGCAGTGTGCAAAGCAGTCACAGCCCTTAAGGCCAAATACAACACCAAACATACTTGTCATAGGTGACTCCATAGTCAGACACACTGTCGTCCCACTCACCAGGCTGAACAAGGAGAGGGTCACAGTAAGCTGCCTATCGGCGCTAGAATCCGCCACATAACACAAGCACTGGTCACTCCACAGCAAGTACAAATATGACACAGTCATTGTCCATGCTGGTGTGAGCGACCTGAGACGCACCTCCCTGGACTGCATGAAAAGAGACATAGAGGAGCTCTCTGATTATGTAGCCCAGGCAGGTATGACCCTAACCCTGAGCAGTATCCTTCCTTCACCAAGAATGATGCCACAATATAGAGACAAGATGATCAGCTTTAACAATTGGCTTAATGTCTGGTGTCATTCAAAGGGGATCAGTGTCTGTCTGCCTGGGATGACATGCTTGACAAGCCACGCTGCTTCGCAAGGGCGGCTTGCACCTGTCACCCCTGGGATTCGGATATTGGCTAAGGCTCTTGCCACCCCCATAGTGCCTTTTTAGGCAAGGCTCAAATTCTAAACCTACCACCCTAGAAAACAAAAATGGGAAGAAATTGAGGGTAATGCTGCTCAATGCCAGAAGTCTAAATCTCAAAATGCACGCACTCGAGGCCCTTCTCAGTATGGAGAACATCGATGTCTGTGCTGTAACTGAAACCTGGTTCAAGGCTCCTGAGAGCACCCGGCACTATTAGGTTTTACCTCATATCATGCGTTCTGGCCCCAAAACCCGGACCACTCCACAAAAGGAGGGAGTGTATCCATATTCATAAAGGATACTCACACCTCCAGGTTGGTGGCAACGCATGAAGCTTCGGAAACCATCCAGGTGCAACTAACAATAGGCAAAACTGCTCTACAAATTGTGGCATGCTACAGGCCACCCTCTCAAACTCAGGAACCCCACACAGCCTTCCTGAAGACACTGGAGGGTATAAATGTATCTCCAAACACCATCATATTGGGTGACTTCAACTACCCGAATATAGACTGGGAACATTACTCAAGCCCTAACTTTCTAGCCCAACGGTTCCTGGAGTTCATAAATTCAAATGCCATGGAACAGCTAGTCACTGTTCCCACGAGAGGAGAAAATATACTAGATCTCATTGTCACAAACATGGGGACAAAATGCTCCACACCGAGAGTATATCCCTCTTTGGTGAGATCTGATCATAAACTAATCTCACTGGAAATCCACATCCCGCCCCCACCCCAAACAAAAAAGACCATAGTGAAGAACTTCTCTAAAGCAAACTTCACACTACTCAAGACTGGTGTGGTATCCTTCAAGGCCCCTGAGTCAGAGGAAACCACAACCCAAGCTGCGGAAGCCCTTACAAATGCCTTCTATGAACACCTCCAGGACTGCATGGATCAGGCAATCCCAAATAAAACCAAGACTCTTTCCACAAAGGGCAAACGTCCAGTCTGGTGGACCCCAGCCATTAACAAACTTTACAATAAGAGGAGAAAGCTATTACATGATAGAACAAAATCCATAAAAGGAAGTCACCCTGATCACTATTAGTAAAAAATAATGAGCACTCCTTAAATGTCAATATGAAGGGTAAAAGAAAATGAGAAAGTTTTTGGTGAGGACCAAATAAAGGCCTTTAAAAGGGGGGCAAAGCAAAACCATACTTTTCAAGTAATACTCCCAGACATACTATAAATAATGAACCAAAACTTAATGTTTGTCTCACTTATGCTAGGAATGTCAAGCAATACGCTGATGTTATCAATAAGTATTGGCCAATTTTGACCACTGAACCCACAATATCCTCTCTTATTAGTACCACACCACAGTATACTTTTAAAAACAAGAAGAATTTGTATAGGAGGTTATGTGGTGTGAAAAATGAAAAACCACCTGTGATGTTTAAAGGAACACGACCTTGTGGTCATTGTCCACAGTGTTCCTCTATAGATATTAGTTTATCGTTTCATCACCCTGATACTAGAAGAACCACTGATTTTACGGTAGGTGCTACATGTGACAGCTCACACGTGGTTTATTTAGCAGAATGCCAGTCATGCCACTGTTTTTATATAGGCAAAACTGACAGAACCCTTAGAGAACGAATCAGGGAGCATCTTTATCATGTTAGGAAGAAATCAAAGACTAATGCTATAGCTAAACATATTAGTGCCATGGGAGATGACCATGTATTCAGTTTAGAGTTCTATCTCTTATATATGAGAATGGCAGGGGTGGTGATATAAGAGCTAGAACTGAGGATACTGAAGCAAAATGGATTGTGAGGCTCAGATCCAGTTTTGGGCATGGCCTCAATGAATGCATTCCTATTAAGCCTGTACTTCGCAATAGACCATTGAATAGATGAATTTTGATTTGTTTGCAATTTTAAAAGTAAATGTAAATACATTCATGAACATATATATTTTTGTCTTGTTAAATATTTATATAAATATTTATACACACATATATATATATTTTAAATAAATATTTTTTAATAAATATTTTAAATAAATAAATATTTTTTATATACATATAAATAAATAAATATATATATATATATATATATATATATATATATATATATATATATATATATATATATATATATAAACTATTGTCCACTATCTATTTCACTTGTATTATAAATGCATTTCATCTAGGTAATATTTATGTTTTTATGTGTACTATCTTTTTAAATGTTTTAGTATGTTGATTGATCATTTAGACTAATTAGGAAGAGTATATAAGGTGTGTGTTTTTATGGAGGAGTTACACCTGAAGAAGCAACTGTGAAAGCGCTTGTGTCTCCTGTTAATAAACTGGTACCTGAACGTATATTCGTGGATTTTTTGCTGTTATTTTGGAAACATTCTCAGCCTGGATCTTTTGCTCCTTGTTTCCAAGGGACTTTACATTTGTTTCTGCAATATTGTATTTTTTTAGTTCATCACTCCTTCAGTTGCACTAAAGGAGACATTTTTAATTGTATAATGTTAAATAATCATGTGCGGTATGATGCCAACTTCATTTACAATGATTTGTTGCTTTGTAATATATCGCAAGCTGTTGTTTGCATATAATACTCAATCTTACAATATCTTTATTTAATTGTGTAGCATGATATTTTAAGAATCACAGCTTTTGCCTCAGCATCTTGACCATTTTCTCTAGCTTATGCTGAGTTCCATGATATTATGACAGTGTTTTTATCTTTGATAAGACCAGTGTTTTTTTTTTTTTTATGCCAGAGCTATTTTTTATTTTATTACTTTTTGCCAGAACTAGTTTTCTAATATTCCCAAGTATGGCTGGTGATGAGGAACAAATGATCAGCAAGGAGCGAGCAGACCCACTTCCTTTGATATCAGCCCTTACCACTCCCTGATTAATTCCTTATTCCCTAACACTGCCTACTCAAGGACTACCTTATTGCAGTTAAAGAACAGTTTCTGTATGAAGCTGTTGTAGGCGAGGTGGCACACTTATTCTCACACCCATGCTCTTCTAGCTCCCAAACTACTAAGTGAACACTCAGATTATCTTGAGCAATAGTCAAGCTTTTATCTCTTTTTGGCACAGAGATGTACAGATTTATTTTAAAAATTAACTTTCACAATTAGGGATTATGGTTTACCATAGATGTATGTTATGCTCTAAGCAGCTAGTTTGTAAGAATTTCACATTTTCATTATATAACAGGAGCATTAATCATAAAGAGACAGTGAACGCATTTACAGAACTGAGAACAATATGAGTTGATGAACATAACGAATCAACATTAATGAAATAATTTGACAAACTTGGAAAATTAGCTGAGTATAAAAACCCAGGCATTGCGTATAGTTAATTCCAGAAAAATAATGATCTGTATGATACCAGTTTTAATGAAATTCTAGATAAAAGGAAGAGAACGGGTCTACTAAGTTCAATCTAATTTAAATCTAGTTTAAATAGAATGTGAGAGGAGAGGAATTAATATGAGGGCAGCAGATGTGAATGTAAAATGCCTAAATATTTCTTGAATGAAGTTAAATTAATGTACTAAGTGCTACTATAACTATCTGTGTTGACTTTATGATGAACCATACGACAGTGCAAACTGTATTCTTATGGGTAAGTTATTGTTGCTTCTGAAAGGGGCATTCAATACTGATGTTGAGCATATGATGCTCAGAAATCCAAACTTAAATGATTTTAATGTGACTCCAAAGAAGACCTGAGAAAAGTAAACTATTGTTTCCTTTTCTAAGATTACATTATCTGTATTTAAGGCAGGAGGTTGATCAAACTAAACTTGGTTCCATTTACCAATTATTAAAGTGGTCTACATCTCAATGTACCACCACCAGACTTCATTGCATCAACCAAGCCTTCTCCATCCTAGGCCTCAAATTTGGGAACCTCTCCTTTCAAACCTTAAAGAACTCCCTTCTAACCCAGCATTCCACACACAGCTTAAAGATAATCTCAAGTCTGATGCAGACTGCAAATGCTTTCCCACTGGACATGTCTCCTAATCCCCCTCCACCATTTTTCCTTCAAGCACCTCTTTCTCTCTGTCTTATTATTTTCATAAACTAATTTGTTGACATATTTTGCCATATTTTAAATATGGCATATAGCGAACTTTAGTTTGCTGTACCCTTTTTCCATAGTTTCACTATCTTTTACACTATTCCTAAATGTGCTCGCTCCTTTCACTTTATACCTCATATTTTAACTTCTCACAAAATTCTAATAAACCCTTTCTATTGGTTCATATATTTTGTACTACTACATTGTTACTGTTAATTAGTCAATGTTATCTTCACACAAAGTTTTGTTTGTCTTCATACTTCTTGTTTATTTGCTTGTCTACTGTTATTTTTGTTTGTGTGGGCTGATACTGAAAGAGGTCCATTTGAATCAGTGCTCTAATCTACTTACGAAATTGAATAAATAACTTCATATATCAGTACTTGTACAGTAGATGTGAAGTGGAGATATCATATCTGGCAGTGTACTGACTATGAAACAGATCTTGAATATTTCTAATCCAAATGTACTGGCCTAAAAATATCAGCTGTGTGTTGCAACCCACTTCACTAAAAATCTGTTAAGTGATGCAGACTATTATAATATTGAAATGAGATTATGGCACAACATTTGCTGAGTGATGAATGTGGATAAAACCTACATCTTTAACTGGCCCAAAATGCAGTTCATTAGAGTCCTTAAACTGACTTAATTTCACCATTCTGTTGTGGAGGTGATCAATGTACTGCCTATGAATTGCAGAACCTCATTTAAACATAATTTACAGATCTATAAAATCATGTGTTATACATGCTGCTATTGTTTTAAATCTGTTGTTAAAATACAAACTTGCCTAATTATTGAGCTATAGTGAGTGATTGCCAAACATTTCCAGAATATATTTATACATTTGAGCAGTTATGCTTTCTTTAAAGTGTGAAACAGACAATGTGAAATCATGTTAGGTAATGAAAAAGAGGATGTCATGCCATTTAAGAGATCAAAATAAGAACAATTCAGTTAAGAGTAAGTCAAACTTTTTGAGACTCATCTCATGGTGATTTAACCTATTCCTTCCACTTCACTGCACTCATATGTAGCTTATATTAAGTTTGTAGGGGGCCAGCTTTCAAATATTTTGAGAATGGGGTTAATGACCAATGTAAATATTTTTTTTTGTTGTAATCTTACCAAAAGTTTTTACAAGCTTTCAAATGAATGTTAAGAACCTACTGCAAACATTCCTAGCCCTGTATTTTAAGGAACGTCCCCTGTTATGACTTACTGATACACTGCGGTCCTGTAGGAAAACTGTTGCACAAGTAAAAGTGTGAAAACATTGCTAGGATGCAAAATTAAATATAAGATAATGTAAGAGTGGGTCAGGAATTGTAGTGTCCATATGTACAGAATAAGAAATAGATGACAAGAATAAATTAGGAAGGAAGAGCACGTCGAAACTGTGCAATATCGTGCTATTACAAAAATGGATATTGCGAAAAGCGTAAACATATCCATAAAGCAATCTGTATGTTTATATTAGTTGTGTTGCCATGATCACTACATAAAAAGATTAAATGCACTTTATCCTTTTGTGATTGCTTCACTAGCCCATTCCTTTAGAATTGCTGAAGTCCTGCTCGTTTGTTTCATTAACAGTGTATGTAGTAAATTCCCTTAGCGGCACAGAAAAAGCTTAAACCAGTCAGTGTACAACTTATTACTCTATAATTAATCATTATGCTGGGTCTTTTATATTTCTAGTGGCAGCCCGATTATTTATTTATTTTACTTATTTATTTGAATAAAGTGTAGTTTAATGTTTATAATATAGCTGCAGAGTGACTTGAATTCTTTCGGGCGTCGTAATTATTCTTAGACAAAAACAATAATCTTTTGCATTATGTCAGGATGAAAAGTAGGTTGAGGGGCAATCAGTGAGCAAATCAAGAATGCTAAGTTAGTAATCAAATGTTTTATTTTGTCGTACGTTTGTTTTAAGTATTGCGATAGTAATTATAGTATAAAATGAAACATAAGCAGCACAGCCAATATAGAACGAAGGGGGCTCCAGCATATGTTCTGAATAAATCAGACTAACCACAGTATTTATAAAGACAGGCTTATAGAAACCTTTTAATAATTCCACTAGGGTGGGATTGCAAAGAAGTCTTCGGTGTGTGTGTGTGTGTGTGAGCGAGCGCGTAGCGTGTTAGTGCTGCCGCCTGCAGATTAAAGCTGCTGAGTGAGCCAGATATACAGGAATAGTAAAACAGCCGTGAGAGAGCAGAACAGACATTCCCTTCAGAAAACACTGTAACGTGCTTTTACCCTTTTGATGAAGCCAACGGATATGGTTTTGTAGCTACGTGCCTTAGTTGCTGTTATATTGGAAGAAAACAAAACTATTGTGGATAATTTTGAGTACATCTGAAAAAAAAATTACAGTGTTTGAGCCAAGGCAGAGAGAATGGCGTCTATAGGGGAGTTCGATCCAATTAATTCCACTGTACCTGCCACCAAAGTTGAAATAACTGTCTCTTGCAGGTAAGAAAAGTATTAGCATTCAAGCTACGTAAACTGTACTTTTATTACTCATCAAGGAAGACAGAACTCTTAACAAAAAAAGGAGTGGAGACTAGGCTGCCCCCTAAGATATTTAGTTCCACAGGTGTAGCGCAATGAAAACTGACACAGGCGCCTGGGGGGTGGGGGTTAAGGTAGTAAAGGGGTGTTTTGATGGGGTTATCTTAGAAATGGTGCCTGGTTTTAGCTATACGAAACAACGTTTACTGTCTGTTAGACTCATTACTTTGTATTTATATGAAGCAAACTTAAACTGTGATTTTTGTATTAAACTACACGAGAGAATGGAGCTGGATTAAAGCTGTAGCAGCAGATATTGCGCTCTGTCAGTTGGAAAACGGTAATAACTTACCTCCGTATGTGTGCACGGGCATGTTTCCGGGTGGGTATATCCTCAGAGTGTGCCTGTAGCCTTAGATGTCCTGTGGAACGTGCACACGCAGTTCTGCCTTATACGTTGAAGCTAAATGCACTTAAGCACCCTGGACAGATCAATCTTAAGTGGTTTCATTTATTGATCATTTAAGACTGTCACTGTTATTTAAAGGTGTTTTGTCTCCACTGGCCTCACAGCATTGCGAGTTTGGTAACGCTGTACCAAAACAGGGACAACTGTTTAAAATCAGATATATCCCTGCAATAGTCTTTGCAGAATATTCGGTAAAAGCAGCTGGGGCTGTGTTGGGGTTATAGCTCTCGACCAATCCGTAATAAACTTCAACAGAATCAGGGACAAATACGAAAGTAATCAGGGACACTTTTAAAATATTAATACTATTAATTCGAGACATTGACAGAATAAAAGAACGTGAATTGATGCACATTTTCTGAAGTAAAAGAACTATATAACTCTATTGTCATTATTTAGTAAGTTTAACTTACTACCTTTTCTCCAAACATCACCGATTTTAGTAGGGATTAGGAGGGACAGAGCAAACATTTGAATCAAATTCAAGAACGTTCCTCAAACCCAGGGATATTTGAGAGGTATGACTGGGCTGTTGCTAGCTGAAGAATAGTGCAAGATTTCGCAACCAAAGTAGTGTGTGTGTGTGTGTGTGTAGGGCTTGAGCCAAGACATTAAAACACAACCTGGTTTAACTACGAGTAAAAGATGTTGCTTAAGCCTGAAAACTCAAAAGGGTATGCAAGATAAAGTGAAGACTATTGGCGGGGTCAATGAGGCTTCAGAGATGTGTTTGGACTGAGAACATCCAGACTCCGGTACATGAAATGCAGTTGAATTTGCCAACAGTGCGCAGTTATAATATAGGGAACCTGTCTAGTTTAATAACACCTATAATACTGGACGTTAGAAGACTAAAATACGACGTCATTATCTGTAAAATAGACACTTGAATGTCTGACTGCGGTAAGAAACGTGGTTAAAAGTGATGTTCTGCATTTGAATAAGTTTGTTGCTTGAGATCTCCAGGGTTCATAACAGTTGGTGTCTATAATAAATAATTTAAACTTTGAAGAATATTATTATTCGTGCTTAAAATAAAATCAACGACCAACTCAGAAGATTGTATTTGTTTTTATTCACATAAAGCTGTTCATTAATTTCTGCTCAAGCTGCTTAGAACTGACTTTGTGTGTCATAAAACACATTCAAACAATTAAAGATTTTTCCTACAAATCAAAGTATTTAAGTCACATGAATGTTGTGATCTCTCAGTATATCACATATACACTTAATTTAATCATCAATCATTAAATAAATAATGACATTGTATACATCAGTAATGTTAATGTGAATTGTCGTCCTGTGCTGGAAAGTTTGACCTATCGCTGAATGAAACAATGTACTGAAATATATGCATATATATAGATAGAAAGAGAGGGACTGAAAAAGAGAGAAATGAATGATTAGAAAATTAAGGCAAACCACAGAGGGAAAAACGAGAAATAACCATTGCATTAATTAAACAGACTGTATTAGAAGGAGCTAGAGTTCATGCAAATACACTGATTGCATGGCAAATGAAATAATGCACAGCTGCGGGATATTCTGAAACTGGGAATTCGTATGATAAATTCTAGGGGCCCTTGAGTTGAGGGCTTGCCCCCATCTGTCTTTCGCAAGTCTGCAGCGACCGACCTTGCTTGTGTACTAAAAAAAGAAAAGCTATTTTTCCACTGCGCAGCTCGCCCTCAATTAAAAAAAAAAAAAAAAAACGAGAGAGATTTCATTGTCTGCGGCTGAGCAGCTGCCTGCCCTAAGTTTTCAGAAGCAGAAGAAGTAATAACTTCCGCGTTTGCGTCTGAACCTCAACAGCTGCTCGCGTGCCCGTTGTTTTACGCTTGGCGGTTGGAACTGGAGGGAAATTTAAACGAACTGCTCTGTCACCTCCACGTAAGAATGTTCCAGTAGCGGTTTTGTATTGGTAGCAGGGGCGCACGTGTCTCCCTTTTACTGAATATTAACAGTCATCATTAATCATTTGCTAGCAGAAATAAACCGGTACTGCAGAGATGATCTTGACGATCTTGATCCAGCAATTCATTAGTCAGAAGTTGAACACACTGTTCAAAAGAACCCTGAAGGTATTTTTTTCTTAAGCGGTACAGATTTCGCAGAATGTCCAGATCTTTGCCTCTTATTTTTAGTCTGATTCTCATAAAATTGTGTTTTTATGGCAAATCGTTGAGGACCGAATTCATAAAATCACGGCAGACATTTGAACTTTAGAATTTATATACTTCAAAAAATTCATACTAATGCAAAATGTATTGTTCTATCAACTTTCTAAATTTGTAAGAGCAATATGTAAAAGGTGTTCTATTTTGGACCTTTGCCCCCCCCCATTATTTGTGGCCTTTACCCAGACTTCATGCTCTAACTCTAAGATGTTGAGATGTATGGGGTGTGTAAGAGGAGGTAGGGCGCACTTATATATGTGTGTCGAGCTGTCAACTGTACAGAATGTACAGATGTTTGCCTTACATTTTTGATCTGTCCCTCATAAAAACTTGTCTTTTTTTTGACAAATCACTGGGATGATTTAAGGATTAAAGTCAATAACGGATGATGTGCATTTGAGTTTGACTTCATATCCTTCAGAAAATGCATTCTAACACATATACTATTATTCTAGCAACTTTCTAAGTTTAAAAGAGCAATATTTATGGGTACTTTTCCGTTAAACCCCTACCAGTTCGTGCTGCTGTGTTTTGCCGCTATTTCGTCGGCACTTTGGATTGCCTTGTTTACTACCAATTCACTTATAGTACAAATAATTTTGTTAGATTTAGGCTGAACAATTAAAAATATTTCAGACTTTATTACAGACTAACTCCTGAGATGTGGAAATGTGTTGAAAATCATTAACAGTTATGTCTTAACCTCTTACCGCAAGAGATTTAGACAAATTCGAAAGTAATGGTGGAGCAAAGCCCCCAAAATAGGGACAGATTTTAAATATTGCTCCCATAAACTCAGAAAATTGCAAGAACAACTGTTTGGTGTTAGCATGCTATTTTTCCGAACCATGTTTAGTCTGAAACTCAAACATTTGTAAGTATTTTGTGACTTTAATCTTCACTGATTTGGAAGGAGACTACACATGTTATGAGGAAACCACCAAGAAAATGAGGCAGAAATGACATTCTGTGAAATATCTGGACAGCCGAGAGGTATATATTAAGGGAGTTGTCAGCAATATGCCTAATTCTCCAACTCAGGGCCAAATGTCTGAAATAAGCTGTGCAACTTGTCAGGGATGATCAGAAATGACATACTGATGTAATGGTTGCATATCTCTCAAGCTGTTAGCTGACCAAAATTGGAAAGAAAACATAAGTAATGAGGGACAAAGGTGTAGAAGTACAGATGTGCATTTTAAATATTGCAGTTAAAGACTTAGAAAGTTGATAGCACAGCAGGTTTTGTATTACCATTAATTTTACGAAGGGTATGAAGTGTGAAGATTAATACCTTCTTTGTTTATTTCTTTTAATGTCATCTTCGTCAGTGTTGTAGGAAAGAAGGCAATCCAAACTGCCAACGAAATACTGCCAAAACACAGCAGCACGAAGTGATAGGGGTTTAACAGTATTTCGTCTGCAGTTTGGATAGCTTTCTTTGTGTATTTGTTTTTATGTCGTCTTCGTCAGTGGTGTAGGAAAGAAGACAATCCAAAGTTCAGACGAAATAGCAGCAAAACAGTGGTGCGAAGTGGTAGGGGTTTAATGGAAAAGTACCAAAATGTGTCCTTAGTTATGGGCCTTTGCCCCCCCCCTTATGACAGGCTTTCTCCAAATTTCTTGCGCTAAGAGGTTGAGAGGTGTGTGTGTTTGTCTCTGTGTATAAGAGGGGGGTAGGGGTTTGTGTGTGTGTGTGTGTGTGTGTGTGTGTGTGTGTGTGTGTGTGTGTATAAGAGGGAGGTAGGGGTGTCTGTGTGTGTGTGTGTGTGTATAAGAGGGAGGTAGGGGTGTGTGTTTGTGTATAAGAGGGAGGTAGGGGTGCGTGCGCGCGCGTGTGTGTGTGTGTGTGTGTGTGTGTGTGTGCAAGAGGGAGCTAGGGATGTGTATGTATGTGTGTGTATAAGAGTGAGGTAGGGTGTGTGTGTGTGTGTGTGTGTGTGTGTGTGTGTCTATGTATAAGAGGGAGGTAGGGGTGGGTGTGTCTCAGTATAAGAGTGACGTAAGGGTGTGTGTGTATGTGTGTCTCTGTATAAGAGGGAGGCAGGGTGTGTGTGTGTCTCTGCATAAGAGTGACATAGGGGTGTGTGTGTCTGTATAAGAGTGATGTAGTGGTGTGTGTGAGTGTGTGTGTGTGTGTGTGTGCGTTCATGTATAAGAGGGAGGTAAGGGTGTATGTTTGTGTGTGCGTTTGTGTATAAGAAGGAGGTAGGTGTGTGTGTGTGTGTGTGTGTGTGTGTGTGTGTGTGTGTGTGTGTGTGTGTGTGTGTGTGTGTGTGTATAAGAGGGAGGTACGGGAGTATGTGTGTGTGTGTATGTGTATAAGAGGTAGGCAGGTGTGTGTGTATGTGTGTATAACATGGAAGTAGTGGTGTGTGTGTGTGTGCATAAGAGGGAGGTAGGGGAGTGTGTGTGGGTGTGTGTATAAGAGGGAGATAGGGGTTTGTATATATGTGCATGTGTGTATAACAGGGAAGTGGTGTGTGTGTGGTGTGGGCTTGTGTATAAGAAAAAGGTAGGGGTGTGTGTACGTCTGCATATAAGAGGGGGGTAGATGTGTGTGTCTGTGTATAAGAGGAAGGTGGGGTGTGTGTGTGTGTCTGTGTATAAGAGGAAGGTGGGGTGTGTGTGTGTCTGTGTATAAGAGGAAGGTGGGGTGTGTGTGTGTCTGTGTATAAGAAGAAGGTGGGTGTGTCTGTGTGTAAGAGGGAGGTATGTGTGTGTGTGTGTGTGTGTGTGCGTGCGTGTGTTTATATATGAGGGAGGTAGGGGTGTGTGTGTGTCTGTATAAGAGGGAGGTAGGGGTGTATATGAGGAAGGTAGGGGTGTGTATGTATGCGTGTGTGTATAAGAGAAAGGTAGGTGTGTGTGTGTGTGTGTGTGTGTGTATAAGAAGGAGGTGGGATGTGTGTGTATAAGAGGGAGATAGGGGTTTGTGTGTATGTGCCTGCATATAAGAGGGAGGTAAGGGTGTGTGTGTGTGTCTGTCTGTCTGTGTATAAGAGGAAGGTGGGCTGTGTGTGTGTGTCTGTGTGTAACAGGGAGATAAGGGTGTGTGTCTGTATGTATAAGAAGGAGGTAGGTGAGTGTGTGTATGTGTATGTATAAGAGGGAGGTTGGGGTGTGTATTTGTATGTGTGTGCCAGAGGGAGGTAGAGGTATGTGTGTGGGTGTGTGCAGAAGTGGAAGGTAAGGGTTTGTGTGTATGTGTCTGCCTATAATAGGGAGGTAGGGGTGTGTCTGTGTGCAAGAGGGAGGTAAGTGTGTGTGTGTGTGTTTATGTATAAGAGGGAGGTAGGGGTGTGGGTTTGTATAAGAGGTAGGAGTGTGTGTATGGACGTACAAGAGGGTGGTAGGGGTGTGCGAGTGTCTATGTGTGTATGAATGGGAGGTAGGTGTGTGTGGGTGTATATGTGAGAGGTAGGGGTGTGGGTATGTGTGTATAAGAGGGAGGTAGAATTGTGTATGTGTGTGTATAAGAAGGAGGTAGGGGTGTGTGTGTCTGTGTATAAGAGGGAGGTAGGGTGCGTGTGTGTGTGTCTGTGTATAAGAGGGAGGTAGGTGTGTGTGTCTGTGTATAACAGGGAGATGGGGTGTATGTGTGTTTGTGTATAAGAGGGAGGTAGGGGTGTGTGTCTGTGTATAAGAGGGAGGTAGGGTATGTGTGTGTGTGCTTATGTATAAGATGGATGTAGGCGGGTGTCTGTGGGTTTGTATAAGAGGGAGGTAGGGGTGTGTGTATGTATAAGAGGGAAGTAGGAGTGTTTGTGTGTGTATAAGAAGAAGGTAAGTGTGTGCGTGTGTGTGTGTCTATAAGACTGATGTAGGTGTGTGTGTATAAGATTGATGTAGGTGTGTGTGTGTGTGTGTGTGTGTGTATAAGACTGAGATAGGTGTGTGTGTGTGTGTGTAAAAGATTGATGTAGGTGTGTGTGTGGTTGTGTGTGTAAGAGGGAGGTATGTGTGTATTTGTGTGTGTGTGCTTGTGTATTAGAGGGAGGTAGGGGTGGGTGGGTGTATAAGGGAGGTAGGTGTGTGTGTGTGTGTGTGCATCTATAAGAGGGAGGTAGATGTGTGTGTGTGTGTGTGTGTGTGTGTGTGTGTGTGTGTGTGTATATATAAGAGGGAGGCATACCTCTCAACTGTACAGATTTTCGCAGAATGCCCAGATTTTTGCCTTATATTTTTCGTCCGTTTTTCATAAAATTGTGGCTTTCTGGCAAAAAATTGTGGCAAATCATTAAATATTGAAGTTAGAAAATAATGACAGACATTTGAGTTTTAGACTTCATATCCTTCAGAAAATTCATGTTAATGCAAAACCTGTTATTCTATCAACTTTCTAAGTTTGTAAGAGCAATATTTAAAAATTGTCCCTATTTGTACCACTGGCTTTGTCCAGATTTCTTACTCTAAGAAGTTGAGAGGTATGGAGGTAGGTATGTATGTATGTGTGTGTGTGTGTGTGTGTGTGTGTGTGTGTGTGTGTGTGTGTGTGTGTGTGTGTGTTAGAGGGAGGTAGGAGTGTGTGTATAAATGGGAGGTTGGCGTTTGTGTGTGTAAGAGGGAGGTAGGTGTGTGTGTTTGTGTGTATGCTTAAAAGGGAGGTAGGGGCAGGTAGGTGTGTGTGTGTGTGTGTGTGTGTGTATAAGCGGAATGGAGGGGTGTGTGTGTGTAAGAGGGAGGTAGATGTGTGTGCGTGTGTGTATAAATGGGAGGTTGGGGTTTGTGTGTATAAGCGGGAGGTAGGTGTGTTTGTGTGTGTGTGTGTGTGTGTATGCTTAAAAGGCAGGTGGGATGGTTAGGTGTGAGTGTGTATAACGGAAGGGAGGGATATGTGTGTGTGTGTGTGTGTGTGTGTGTGTGTGTGTGTGTATGTATGTGTGTAAGAGGAAGCTAGCATACCTCTCGACTGTCTAGGTTTTTGCAGAATGTCCAGATTTTTGCCCCATATATTTGTGTGTTCCTGATAAAAAAGTTTGGAGTTGCTAAATAATGACAGACATTTGAGTTTTAGACTTCATATCCTTTAGATTAGAAAAATGCATACTAAGAGAAGTCCTGTTATTCTAGCATTTTTGAATTGATGAGAGCAATATTTATAATCTGTCCCTATTTATTTTAGGCTCTGTCCAGATTTCTTTGCAGCAAGAGGTTGAGGTGTTTGTGTGAGAGAGAATGAAATGCACTAGGGTTAGCAGGTGGTTAGTATTTTGCTAGGCTCAAACCCTGTACCTTAGCTAAGGGAAACAGCTTGACTGAATCCTGTCTACCCCAACTACCAAGATGGGTTTTGCACAGAACTTAGTTTCCGGTGCATTTTTAAGGACTTTTGTTTCAAGTGTATTTTCAAGGAATTGTGAACTTCAAAGGAAGAGAAGTTTACTACTGCTCATGCTAGGTCTGTTTACAACATGCAGCTGTTTTGTTTAGCAAATGGTATTACTACTGTAGAGTAGAATTTTAAAGCAATGATAGTAGCACAACAGGTGGCATACTTGTGTTTTGATGCAGAAGGCTTATACTCCCACAGCATGTAGATGGATTTCTGATACTGTGTTGTATTTTAAGGGGTAGAGTGCTGCAGTCCTTAATATGTCCTCCTTTGGATGAGATGCTTAGTAACTATGAACCTGTTTTCAGTTTGCCATCAGTTCCCTAAGTAATATTACCAGCTTAACATGTTTTAATGGGACATATGCAATTTATGCTTCGGGGCAGCAGGCACTGCATTTGTAGATGAAACATTTAAATATAAAGTTGTTTGTTAACAGCAAGCTTTTCATTAGTTACAGATCTCTTTAATGTGGAATTATTCAGATAACTTTTACTCCTGTAGAGATTGTGCACATTGACTGATATTGGTGGATTGTAATGACAGAAGTTTGAGTGGCCTTTTATGGTTGAAATGTTCTGAATTGGGCAGTTTTGTCATTACTGGTTCATATATTTATTTCTTTGCTTACTGGAAAAATGTTCAAAGCTATAAATTTAAAACACATTCTAACAAGTGGTGCTGTATTATACAAGGGGTATAATTTAATTATTGTGTATTATAATTTAATTATACAATCTGGAAGGTGAATCAAATAACTTTTGCATGGTTCTAACCGTGTGCAAGGGGCCTCTGATTTGAAAACAGCCCAAAGGTAAACTTAATCTGCCACTGGCAAGATGTACTTTCTTTGAATGTGGGTTTCACTGCTGTTTCAGTGGATGTGACTTTCAAAGGCAGAGAAGTTTTAATGCTGTTTCAGTGAATGTGAGTTTCAAAGGCAGAGAGGTTTTAATGCTAAGTCTGTTTTCATTTTGCGACTGTATTGCTATGTTTAGCAAATGTCTATCAGTGTTTGTGCCATAAAATTTGAAATAAAAGTTTAAATCAAATCCAAATATCTGTAATCATTGTTGAAGTAAAGCAGAAAACAGTTTGCACCCTGAGAGTTTTCAACAGTGGTTATGGCAATTGGGGAGAAATAGCCAAGTAATGGGACACTGGAATGGCCGAGTGGGGGTGAGGTGGGGGTTGAAACAAATGCAACTGATGTGTACCGCAAAATTTTTGTTTACAAAAAAAGCACTGATAATACGTAATATATACTTTGTTTAACAATAATTATTAATTTGGATTATGCTTTTAGACTAATATTATATATAGGGATCTGCCAAAATATTTCCTTTATAAAAGGGGTCCTCCAGCTTGCAGTTTTGGAATCAAGGGTTTTATTGGGCCTGGGGCTCCATGAAGGTTAACTGGAAAATTACAACAGATTTATTGAAGTTGTGAAGCTCATTACTGAACAAAACAGTTGGCCACATAATAAAGGCTGTCTTGTCTAGTGGAATTCAAACTTGTTTTTCGTATAAACAGAGGTGTGCTTAGAACACAAATGCAGACTACACGAACCCAGAAAACAAATAAATGGAACCTGACCAACTAATAACCATTTGTTTATTCAATAGGAACAAAACTTTAAACTGACTGAGCACTTTCATCTTAAAAACGTGCATACATAAGACTTCTTCGGAGTAAAATGCTGCCATAGTGCATGTTCTTAAATACTTCATACCATAGCTCTTTCTCCCCAATTGCCATAACTACTGTTCAAAACTCTCAGGGTGCAAACTGTTTTCTGTTTTACTTCTGGAATTGGACGGTGCAGTGGTGCAGTGGTAGCATTGTTACCTCACAGCAAGAGATTCTCTGGTTCGATTCTTGGCTGGGGTGCCTTGTCTGTGGAGTCTGCTTGTCCTCCCTGCGTTCGTGTGGGTTTCCTCTGGGTGCTCCGGTTTCCTCCCACATTACAAAGACATGTATCTGGAGCCTTGCTCCTCAGGCCTCCGCTGAAAATTGGTTTCATTCCAAGTCGGACTTTCCCAATTAACAAATGATAAATAAATAAAATAAAAATACCAGTTAATCACATACTATTAATTTTCAATTAAAAATGATAATAAAATGAATACCAGTTATACAATATCATTATTATTAAACACATTGCATAAGAAATATACATCTGCATATTAAAAATAGACATATATAATACATTCAGTTGAAAATTTATGAACATTGGAAATGAAATAAATCCAACATAACAAAAAAAAAACGTTTTCAACATTTCTGCAGGGGAGGTAAGCCCCCCTGCACCCCCCACACCCCTGCTACTTAAATATACCAACTCCGAGATTGCACTACAGCAAGGAAAGGGAAATCTCCCGTTCCGCACTGTATGCAGATCTCCGATCAGAATTTCGAAGTTCTAAAACTTTGATCACATGGTCTCGACCATTTGAATTTTTATTGTTTTAGGAATTCAATATTATATATATATATATATATATATATATATATATATATATATATATATATAATGTATATGTGTGTGTATACATATATATATATATATATATATATATATATATATATATTATGCAGTATGGTTAATGATATTATATAACAGGCATTCATTTTATTTAAGTGTAGCTTGGCATTTTAATTCATTTGTTTACGTCATTTTTAATTGAAAATTTATGGTATGTGATTGGTTGATACTAAGTATTTAAGGACATGCACTATGGCAACTAGGTGTGCACATTATTAAAACAAAAGTGCTCAATCAATTTTAAGTTTTGTTCCTTTTGGATAAACGAGTGGTTGTTAGTTGGTTGGTTCTGTTTATTTGTTTTCAGAGGTGTGCTTAGAGTTTAATTTGACATAAATAATACCATTCATTGGAATTGTTTTATTTCACTGGTCATTTATCCACTTGATTTGCTATTTATGCAAGAGTACTGCATAAGACAGACTTAACAAAAATGTTAAACAGAGATAACCTCTTTTTCTTGGAAGCCTCCTTTCAAACAGGTGACTTCTAAAGACTGCAAGGTTCCTTGGTGCTCAAAAGTGGCTTTGCTCCTGGAGCAAACTCTCAGCCACTGTCTTTTCCACAGTCTTCCTGGCCTTTATTGTCTTCTCCACAACCAAAAAGCTTTATCAAAATTTTCCAGTTGTATACTGTTTTATCCTACAGGATATAATTACTGATTACATGTGTTATTCATGTTGTTCTCCCCATCATCACTCAATGACATTCTCCTAGTATCTTCTACAGTTATGCCTAACTGTCACAAGTCTTCTCTCACACAATCCAGCCATCTCTTTGCTGGATGCACTTGTTTCCTCTGTTTTTTTCAAACAAATTTATTGAATTATCACTTGTGACAGAGGCAAATTTACATTCATATAAAAGTAATCAAACTATATTAACATAAACATTATACTTCACATATATTGCTATATATTATATGACCTAAGCAATAGTACATACATTATTCAGTTCCTGTCTTTTTTTAAACAAGAAACATCTTTATTAAATCATTATTTACTACATAGGCAATCACACATTTATATAAATAAAAACAAACCACACTGACACAATCCTAGTCGCAAGCATTTTACATCACGCACCATACTGACACACTCTCAGTTGCAAACATTATACATCACTTATAATCTACCGAATCTTTCTCACTCCAACATTACTTAGCTCATTTAAGCTCTGCCACCTTTTTGACCTCTTTCCTCCTTTGCATGTATTGTTCCCACAATTCCCGTTTTTTTTCCTGTGTAGTTTGCTCCTACCCTTTTCTAAAAATCTCAGTTCCAGTTGTTTTATCTCTTACTATATTCGCTAATTCCAGTATAGTTGGTTTAGATTTTGATTTCCATTTTCTAGTAATTGCTTTTTTGGCAGCCACCTTTATTAGACACAGCAAGGCCTTACCATATCTAGGCACTTTTGATTCTGTATCATAGCTCAGAAAAATCATCTCCCTCGTCAGACCAGTCTGCCCACCTAGGATCTCCGACAGTGCATCCTGCAGGGAATACTTAAAGTTCACCAGCTCATCACACTCCCAGAAAATATGTTCCCACTTACCCCTTTCTTCTCCTTCACACCTCCAACACTTACTGTCTGCATGAGGAAAATTTCTCTTGAGTCTACTTGGGGTATAAAAATATCTATGTAAACATTTCCAGGCAAAAATCCTAAATATTCTAGATTTTGTTGCATATTTGGGAGACATACATATATCCTTCCATTGTTTCTTTGTGAATTGCTTATCCAATCTCTCTTCCCAATCCTTTCTAACCTGCTCTGATTGAGTCTTATAGTTATCATGCAATATTTTATATGCTGTACTAATTATTCCTTTTTTAATAGCAGCTTCTGTTCTAGATTCTATTAAAAACTCTACCAGTGCTGGTCTTTCATTTAGGACCCCCTATTTCTTTCTCTTTGTCTATACTCTGATATCAGTCCCTGATAGGGAAGGCAATCTCTAACCTGCAGTGCAAATAAATTCTTGACATCTTCCGATTCTATCATCTTTCCCTATGTAATTAGTTGCTCCCAATACCTTGGTTCCTTTGCCAGTTTTCTCCAATAAATTCTGGCCCCCTTTTGCCTATTGTCTGTATCCCTAATTGCGGTCATCCCTGTCAGCAGAATCTCCTTTCTCCATTTCCGTGTTGGTTTAGTTCTTAGAATACTTTCTGCTACTTTATGGATGTAATAATCCGCATGATTATTGTTATTCTCCTTAAAGGCCTGCATCCAAAATCCCAGTCTGTCCTTGTTTCTTGAGCTTCCTCCATGTTTCATCATCATCCCTTTCCACTTTGAATTATAGTTTTCTGCTTATGCTATGTATAAGAGTCTTAACTGTATAGCTCTGAAATACCCCTTCAAATTGGGTAATTCCAATCCACCCTGTTCTACTGGAAGAATCAGTTTATCCCACTTGACTCTTGCCGTCTTCCTCTCCCAGATAAAGTCCTTCAGCTCTTTATTAATTGCTACCCACAACTTCTCCTCTGATTGATAAAAATATGCCTGACTTGTGTATAAGACTTAAGGGACTAAAGACACTTTAATTCCTTGTATCTTACTATCCATATCCATATATAAAGCTTCAATTTTCTCAGTTTTTGTATTATCTTTTGTTCAGTCTCTTCCCAAATATCCTTAGCTGTCACACTAGAATCATTTTTAATCCACACTCCTAAATATTTCATTTTATCATGTCCCCATAAATGTGTAGGTACATATTTACTGCTATAGCCTTTGTTTTAGCTTCATTAATTTTGTATCCTGAAAAGATTTGAAATTGTCTGAAAATGTTCCATGGCACTCTAATGTCTTTTTCTGGTTTTGTCAGGTACAAAATAATGCCATCTGCACATAAAGCCAGCTTTTCTTGACTACCATACCAATTATATCCTTGAATTTCTGGGTCCCTTATTTTTTTGTCAGTGATTCTAAATATAATGCAACTAATAAAGTGGAAATAGGACACCCCTGCCTGGTTCCCATGCTCAAGCAGAAATTCAGAGAGGACCCCACCCACTTTAACTTTCGCCTCCGATACCTCATATATTCTCCTAATCAACTTTATAATTTTTTCAGGAAATGCAAATGCTTACATTGCCCTGCTCATAAAGTCCCAGCTTACTCTGCATCAAGACCCACCACCAACAACAATGGTATTTTCTTACATTCTGCTTTTCTCTGGATCATCAGTGTTCTGTTAATGTTGTCAAATGTTTGCCTCCCTTCCACAAAACCACATTGATCCATCTCTATCAGTTTTGGCATTACTTTTGCCATTCTTTTAACCATTATGGACATGAACAATTTATAATCATGGTTTAGTATTGAAATGGGCCTGTATGAAGCTGGATCTGATGGATCATTACCCTCTTTAGGTATTATAGCTACCACTGCTTTCTTCCACGGCGGTGGTATTTCTCCTCGTCTTCAGATACTTGTAAACAAAACCTTCCAGATTTGTAAACAAAACCTTACAGATCTTTATCAGTTTTTTCTTCTAGCTTTCAAACTTCCACAGAAATACCATCTATTCCTGGAGTTAATCCTGTAGATTGGTTATACATCACAATTTTTATCTCATCTCCTTCTATCCTAACTGTTAGTAATTGAGCCTCATCTACCTCTAACCTTAGCATATTTAATTCTTCCATAAACATTTTCATTTGTATTTGTATCTTTTCTTGATTTTCATATTTCTCTGCTTTATGGAGACTCTCATAGAATTTCCGAAATATTTCTAATACCTCTACAAGATCTTTTGTTACCTTCTTTGTTATAGGGTCCCTAAGTATGGCGGCAGCCCTTTCTACTTTCTATTACCTGGGTTGTTGTGCTAAAAGTTTTTGTGCTGTAGTGTTATTATCAAAAAACAGTTGTAACAGCAATCTTTCTAAGCTCATGCATATTATTGAGGTAATCCCTTATTTTCTGCTTATCATTCTGCAGTTGATCCACTTCTTGTTCTGTGAGATTTCCCCCTATTCTGCAATGCTTTAAAAATTGTCAGTCCCTCAAAATAATTCTTACTACTTTTTAACAATAGCTCCCTTTTTTTTATTTCCACCCTATTTTTAAACTCCACCTTACTTTTATCCCACTCCCTAGGTATATTTTCAGAAGAAATTTCTATCCTTTCTAATAGCTCCTGAATAATCTCCACTAACCATTCTTTAAATTCCTCTCTTTCCAACAGATAGGTGGGAAAGCGCCAGTGTCTTATTTTTATTTCATTACCCTGTGTTTTTATTTTAGCTGTTATTGGGGCATTATCTGGAATAGTTATAGGTTGGGTATCAAGACCTTCAATTAAATGTACATGTTCCTGTGAAATGTAAATTCTATCTAGCCTAGCCCAGTTTTTATATCTTGGTCAATAATATGTAAATTCACTCCACACTCGTATTACTGAATTCACATCTTCCATGCCAAATACTTTCATAACTTTCTTCAAAAATTTACCCTCCTTTGTTATATTTTCCCCTTCTGGGCCCTCCAGACACATCTTCACTGCTGCAAATCAAATTCCAGTACTCACCTATAGGTAATATTCTTTGCTGAAAACTGATTATGTCTCCCAGAATTTTCTTAAGCTCCATTAAATCAGTTTTAGGTGGAATGTAAATACATGCCAGTGGAATCCTCCTCCCTTGCCAGTAGCCCCTTAGCACTACAAATGTGCCATTATTATATTTTTATCTTCTTCTATCACTATTGCAGCTCCTCTTGCAATTAATATAAATACACATCCTTTCCTTTGTCCCAGGTATTCACTGAATAACCATCCTGAAAACTTTTATCAAATGTACGTGTTCAGTCCTTTCTGTGTGTGTTTCCTCCTGTAACATAGCTATTTGCAGTTTACATTTTTAATATGTTTCACTACTCTTTCTTGTTTGAATTTATCTGTGTGGCCATTTACATTTAAAGACATTAAAGAAAGCATCATTGTATTAAAAGTTATTTTCCCACCGTTTATGTATAACACCTGTTTTGCTAAGTGTGTAGTTCCAGCTTTTGTGTTACATGCATACACAGTTTGGCAAGTTGAACTTTTGTGCAGTTGTTTCTTGTTGTATACATTTGAGCCTATGTCACATCTTATAAAACTTTTTGTTTTATTGAAAGCTCTCAGACAAGCACACCCCAATACCCCCTAAAACCTATTAAATTAATACTAACACACTAAGCTATGTACACCTGCAAATAATGAAGTTTACCCTCCTAATGGAACACAAGTCCCAAACTGACATGCCACACTCATAGACTTGAGTTAACCCAAAAGAAAGGTCATCCTTGCTAAGATGCATAGTGCAACCTGTGCTCCTACTAAGTGCTGATTGGTTTTGTCATATCTTTATATATCTCCCAGCTGTGAAAACCCCTGAATGCCCCCCCCCCCCGAGAGCATTGACTACTTTGGGAAAGCCCCTGAATGCTTAACATTATCTACTTTGAATGCCTTCAGAGAACAATATCACCTAGCCAATTTCTCTTTTCTGTTTTTTTTTTCAGCCAGTCACTCTCCACCAGACTCTTCCCAGTTTCTCTTTATCAGATTGTTTCCATGGAGACATCAGAACCTGGCAGACAGTTTCTATTTATCAGATTGCTTCCATGGAAACATAAAGGCCAGCTGCAGAATTGTTACTGAGCATACATTTATTTGCTAGAAAAAAAGTCACAGAATATTCAATGTTCTTTTCCATTTACTTGCTGTCTCTTAAAACTTGTTACTAAATCAATCTAAAGTCTTTAATCCAGTCATTTCCTCATCCACGAGTGAGAAATAAGCACAATGATTTTTCTTTTATCATGCCTTTTAACCAGGCTTTTTTTATACACTGCAGTGCCTACATTTCTTAAAACTGAACAAGAACAGAAGGAGCGAGAGAGAGAGAAGGGAGAAAGGAGAAGAAAAAAAAAAGAACAGCAGCACCTGTTTACAATCCCCATTGCACTTAAAAATAACTAAAAAAAACCTTTATAGGATGTAAAGAAAACCACATGCCACAAAATTGGTACTAGTTAAGAAAAAAAAAACATTTCTTACAGTTAACTTTCTCCCTCCTCTTCCCCTCCCCAAAGCACTTTTCCAAACATTAATGACATGAAGTAGGGCATATGCTTTAGAGTCCCCCACAAATCCAACAAATTCTGAAAAAGTCCAATATTTCCAGATTTTCTTATTTTGGTATAAAAAATATAATTATTACACTGTAATCCCATATTACGTTACTGGTTTTATTACTGTTTATCTCTGAAATCCTGTTTCTGCTTCATTTCCAATGCACTCTCGATTCTTCTGGTCAACTCTCGTGCACACTTCCTTCTCTCCAACATTTTCCGTTGAAAAATTTGAAAATGTTTCAAAGATACAGTCCCTTTGTGTCCTTTATTACCAGAAGAAGAAGAAGAAGAATCAGAAGCTCCTTCTGTTTCAGAGCTTACTTTTTGTTGGACAAACTTTTGTATTTCCTCCTTAGCATGTACATCATTAAAAAATTATTTTTCCCCTCCAGGGAAGAATACCTTGAAGATAGATGAGTACAGCAGTTCAAATCTCACACCTGCATCTCGACATTCTCTGAAAAGTGGAATAAATTTGCTCCTCTGCTGTCTGGTGTACAATGAGTAATCATTCTCCACAAACACTCTCCTCTCTCCCACTTTTAGTACTTTGTCCTTCTGCCACAACTTTGTAGAATCAACTCCTTCTGCTGGTAGGATTGCATCTTTACTATTAAAGGTCTAGGTTGCTTTCTTATAGCCAGGTTTGGGGCATACACACAATGTGCCCTTTCAACTAACAACTCCTGCTGTGGAATACCAGTCCACTTGCTTATTTGTGCTTTCATAAAATGAATGCAGTCTGTTCCTTCCAGCTTCTCTGGTATCTCTACATGCTCTGTCCTCTAATTCTATTATTTTTTGAAACATCTCTTCCTGAGCAGTGTCATATTCAGCCAGGCTTTTGTTTATTTCAGCCTCTGATTTTTGCAGCTTTACCATCTCATCTGAATATCTGTTTAAAGCTTCTTCCATTTTTTATAGACTTTTATTGTTTGTGTTGATATACTCCATCAGTGTTTTGTTTATTTTAACCAGGTCTGTATGCAGTTGTCCTATATCTTTGTGTAGGTTACTGGAAGTCATGTCTGAAGGATGCATTGCTTTTTGCTGAACAGCTGCAGAACTTTCCCCAGTCAGTGTTTCCTCCACACATTTTGTAGCTGGTTGTTTTCGGGGTCTTCTGTATTTCTTTATTTCTGACATCCAGGCACTGCACTTACTAGCCAGTTACTGAAATTTACCCATAAACACAAGTCTACTGGCCTTCTGTGCTGAGTTTCTGTTTTCACACTGGGAGACCTATAAACAAGCTGTTACTCAATGTGCAGCCATCTTGAAAGTCCCTGTCCTGGTTTCCTCTTTTCTTCCTATCTTCTCCCATATTTTCTTCATTAGTCTTCTGCTTTCCTGCACATGTGCCTGAACCACCATAATATGTTCTCGTTGACCTTCTCTACAATTGGAGTTATTTGGGCTTCTGCTCTGATGTCTTTATTTCATCATCTGTCCCACAGTGTGCATCCTACCACCCATTTAAGGCACTTCATCTCCTTCACCTCTAGCTTCCTCAACTGCTGTACCTTCACTTCTCAGGTTTCTGTACCATGCAGTAGTAATAGTCACTCTACTATTTCCTATAGCTTACTTTTCACCCTCTTTGGCATTTTTCTGTCAAACACTGTACCTAACACTCTGCCAGTTGGCTGCAGTCCCTCTGATTCTAGCTTTGACCTCCTTATTCAGACTTCCCTTCTCCTCAACCACACCTTCCAGATACTTAAAGTTGTTAACCTGTTCCACTATGTTTCCTCCTATCTTATTTCTCAACGTCTTCTAAATCTCTCATTTGCTACCATCACAACTCTCTTATCCATACTCAGTTTCATCTCATGTGCCTTTAGTTTTGAATTCCGTTCCTCTATCATTTGCTGAAGTTCTTTTTCAGAGTTTGCCTGTAATGCCACATCATCTGCATACAGAAACATTGTCGATTTGTTGAGCTGAACCCTGATGCACACCCACTTTCACTGAGAATCCCTTTGTGAGTCTGAACATTGTTTGTATTGTGTCACTGTGTCCTTTGTATATCTGTCCATCCATCCACGATCCTTTTTCCCATTTTTTTTATTTATGGGGTCAGGGTGTCACTTCAGCATTGATAATCATTTAAAGCTAATAGTAACACCACCAGTTGGCCCTTGCTTCCATTTATTCTACCAGTGTTTCTGGAACTTTAAACTATTGCAGGACTACCAAATCAGCTTTCTTGGGACCTTGTCATATGCTTTTTCCAATTCTAAGAATGCCCAGTTTTCTCATCGTGGTGTGAATCCAAACTGATTATCTCCCATCTTACTTTCAACTACTGTGCGTATTTGTTTACCCCACAGGAAGCCATAATGCAATGCCATACCTCAACTTTTACACAGATGAAGTCCTCATGCTGTTAGGTAATCATGTTTGATGACCTGTTAGTGAATGAAATGCATGCTCCTCAAGAACTGGCATAATTTGTGTTCATACATAATCAGAAGAGATTAGGTATCTGTTAAATGCATGCATGCACACCTGTTTTTTTTAAGTAATTTAGGTAATTTCTTCACAGAAAAATATTGCTTGGACTTTAATTGGCATTGTATTGGTGTACAAAAGCTTTTAATCTATATAGTAGTGCTGCGGTAGCGTTGCCGCCTCACAGTAAGACGTTGTCCCGTTCGATTCTCAGCTAGAACATCTTCTGTGTGGAGACATGCGTGAATGGGCGTACCTTCGTTGAAGGTTGTGCGTCAGGGCCAGCAACTCGGCATGTAAAAATCTACTGCCAATCATTAGTGGACTGGAGTTCCGCTGTGGCAACCCCTAATCGGGAAAAGCCGAAAGACACAACAACAACAAAAAAAAGTAGTGTCTGCATTTGTTTAGCTCACGCTTATTTATTTTGGATCAGAATGCTTGGGCCTCTATATCTTTTTTAAGAAGTTTTGCCATTGAGCCAATTTTCTTGCAAAACATAAGCTGCTTGTTGATATCTTGCTATATTCTTTTATGCCTAAATGAGCTTTATAGAGGTGTGTGTAACTAGATCATATTTTCTGAGCTGAAAAGAAAAAGAAAAAATTAATGCTATTGTGATAGTTCCTGAAATGTTGGCTTAACATCTGATGAAACTAATCCATTTTATTATTGATGGTTTACTAAGTATTCACTAACGGAACCAGCTGTATTAAAAATCATTATTAACTAGTTAGTAGTCTGTTCCTGCATGACAGCTTGTTACAAGAACAGATGTTTAGTTTTTGACTAACTTTCCGTCTGGGTGCTTTATATGTAGTGAACCCAGTAGTACCATTTTATATCAAGCCAAGCTGATTAAATACAGATGCAGTTATTAAATGCAATATTTAAAATGAGTGAGTATTATAAGACTGCACACCAAATGAATTTGTGCATACTGGCTCAAAATATATAGTCAGCAAATGTACAGGAAGGTGCCATTAATTTTATATACTGCAATCTTAACCTTCCCAACAGCACTGTAAATAAATGTAGTAACATATGTACAACACATTGTTAAGTGAGTATCATGGAACAGACAATGAGGGTCCAAAGATGGCTTTTTTTATTTTTGTGATATCATTTTACTGTTTTTGATGTGCACATATTTTAAAGCAGTAAAATAAAATACATATTTCAATATATTTCAACAAATTTTGAGTTAGACAATAACGATTAAAAGTAATTTTGCACTTATATAACAGTTTTTTCATGTTTGCATCTTATTAGCTATGGTTAAAGTGCTATTTAAAATAAATCAAGTGTTTTAAGTTTTGTAGAAGGCAAACTGTCCATTTCTCCTCATATTAAGGCTGCATTCATATAACACAGAAATAAAACTACACATTATATTTGTACCTTTAAAGCAACAGTTGGCATAATGGTTAAAGTATTTATCTCACAGACACAAAGCACATGATTTGATTCTAACCTTTAGAGTGGGCTTGGCATAATGGTTAAGGTCTTCATCGCATAGATACATGATACAGGGTTTAATTAAGACCTCTGGCTATTGGCTAGGCTTAAAATGGCCCTTCTGGGCAGTTAGCGAAGTGTTTACCTATGAGCCTAATGAAGTTGTACCATCAAATTATAAATGTATATTTTTAATAAAATGGCAGTAATATAAATTTCAGTTTGCAGTCTGATATCTTTTACATCTAGGACCCATAACTAAATTTTAGAACTGTTTTTGAGAAGCTGTTTTAAATGGATACACATATAAGCACTTGATCTTTGTATATTTTGAGGTAGTATTAATAGTGCATGCATGTGGGACTGGGGGCCTTGTCATGGGAAAGAGAATCCTAAAGTAAAATGAGGGATTATCCATCCTTATAGAGAAGAGTGTGGTGCTGCGGTAGCACTGTCGCCTCACAGTAAGATGCTGTCCGGTTCGATTCTCAGCTAGAGTGTCTTCTGTGTGGAGACATGTGTGAATGGGCGTGCCTTCGTTGAAGGTTGTGCGTCAGGCCTGGCAAGCCGGTACGTAAAAATCAACTGCCAATCATTAGCGGACCGGAGTTCCGCTGTGGCGACCCCTAACCGGGAAAAAGCCGAAAGACACAAACAAACATAGAGAACAGTGAGGATACATATATAGATCAACTCTAAGTGACAAGATGGAGTAAACTTTCAATAAAATATGCAATTGTTTAGTGTATTTATTGATCACTTTTTTAGAAAGAAAGAAAAACACTATCAGAAACGGGCAAGCACCTTATAATATGATGCAATTCTAAAAAATGGTCATGAAACTGCGTTCAATCTTCAGAACTATAAACTGGAACCAGGTTTGTTTATTATGGGGGCTGAGGAGATGATTTAATGCACCACATCACGATCATGTCTGCTGTATGCGTCTGTCTTTGTCCTACATTCTTAGTGCATTATTTATCCCAGTGCATTAGTCCATCTCTTTCTTCATGTTTCATCTTTAAAAAGAGAGCCCTGCCATTTTTAATCAGCATTCACTCAGCGCATTTATCACACTCTTGTTTCGGAGAAGCCTTTGTCTCATTATGCACTGAATGAGGTGGCATCACATTCTGAAACAACCGTCTTTGTCAGGTAATCAACTTGAAACACACAGCAGGATTATTCTTTTGTTATGGCTGGAACATGCCTTTTGCATTTTTGTAAATCAGGGTAATTTTAATTATTTCTGTCTTCATCCAGAATACGCTTTGAATCTAGATTGTGGGGTGTTGGCTCCTGATACTCCCCTCTACCAACTATAAGTAGCTCATCCTACTTACTGCAGAAACGTATAAAAGATGTAAATTGAAACCTGTACTAGGCAGCTGTGCTTGGAACCAGGACTCCCTAAACCACAGCAATAAAACAGTGGTTCAGTAATACCAGTGCTGCTTGCTTTCTAGTAAGATGATAACATGAGAGGGGGCAAGGCTGTCACCTGTACTGACTAATTAGGAGACAAATGTTCGGCTTTGTGTTCTAATGGCAGCAGCTCCATCTGCTATGTCTGACAATGCAGCTAAGGCTAAGGATAGCTAATGATTTTTGTTCTGTACAAATGGGTTTGCTTCCTACCATCCTCTCTGGCATACTCTGCAACACATAAAAAGTCACTTCATCTATAGAGAGATGTGTGCCCAGTGGGTTGCATCTAGTTAAAATGTATAAATAAATACATAATCCAGCTATACAGTTCTAACCAGGATTCCTTCTTTTAGTGGCATGTTTTATATTATAATTAACTAACTTGCACATTATATAGCAGGAAGAAACTGTTGCAAAAGAGAGTAAAATCCCATGAGTGGAGGAGCTCCCTGGTCAGCCTCAGTAAGAAGCTGCGATCCCTGATAAAATCCTCCAAAGCTAGTTACGAAAATAAAATCGCCATTGATTCTAAAAACAACCACAAAACATTCTATAGCTATGTCAAGAATCTCAATGGCAACACTCAGATCTGCTCTGAATTACAGCACAATGGCACTAAATATACAGACCCAACTGATATTGCCAACATCCTGGCAGATAGATTCACTGCTAACTGTACTCCCTCTCACCCCATAAAGAGCCCATCTCTATACTGGAAGAATGCAGAGTTCCTGTAATCATGGCTGCACAGGTAAAAACCACACTCTCCAAAGCCAAGAACACAGCATCCATGGGACCAGACAACACCCCAGGCTGCGTTCTACACTAATTACAGAACGAACTGGCACCCCACCTAAGTACCATGTTCAATCATAGCCTCACCTCAGGCTTTGTGCCCGCTGAATAGTGCACAGCAACGGTTATCCCATTCCACAAGGGGGGGGGCCACCACAGACCCCGGGAACTACCGCCCCATTAGCCTGACGAGCCTGGTCTGCAAGGCCATGGAACGTATCATCATGGATCTTATAAACAAAGACATTGGTAATCTCCAAACTCTGGACCCCACCCAGTTTGGGTTTGTAAAAGGCAGATCATGTCTCCTAAACCTGATAGACTTCTTTGAAGCAGTCACCAAAACTGTAGACGAGGGTAAGGTGGTTCACACAACCTATCTAGATCTTGCCAAGGCTTTCGACACCATCCCACACTCTGGAATTATAGATAAACTCACTAAACAAGTTATAAATCCCTATGTCACAAGATGAGTTACCAACTGGCTCACTGACAGAACCCACAATGTGAAAACAGCAGACTCCAAATCCGACTTCAGACCAGTGATAAGTGGAGTACCACAGGGTTCAGTCCTGGGTCCTCTCCTGTTTGGTATCTATTTCTCTGAAGTACAGGCTAACACAAAAGGTCTTTGACTAACAAAGTTCGCAGATGACTGCAAACTAGTAGCCATAATGGAAACTCCTAACGATGTGGACATCCTACAAAAGGGCCTCACTGAGACAGATGCCTGGTGTCAAAGCCATGGCCTCAAGCTCAGTGCCAAAAAGTGCATTGTCATCCCCTTTGGTAAAAACTCTGTACCCATGAACTACAACATAGGCGGTAGTATACTTAACACCGAAAGTGTGATAAGAGACCTTGGGACACAGGTGGACAGTAGTCCCTCCTTTGATAATCAGATCACCACAGTAGTCAGGAAATCCTTCTACGTGGCACACCTCATCATAAAAAGTTTCTCATCCAGAAAAAAAGAGGTCATTGTTCCCCTCTACTCATCACTCATTAGACCCATTATAGAGTACAACGCCCCTTTTTGTATGTACCTCACAAGATATCAACAACAACTGGAAAGGCCGCAGAAATACCTCACAAAGAGGATTACAGGCCTCAAACAGATGCCCTACGCAGACTGTCTCAAAAAACTCCAGCTGTACTCCGTCGTATATCGCCTACTCAGAGGTGATGTCTGCCTAACATACAAAGCTATGTCAAACCCAGAGCTGTTGGACATGCTCCACTTAAAGAAGTCCCAATCCCTGCGAGGTATACGCTCTAAGGACCTAAACCTTGTCACCACAATAAACAGAACATGCCGGAGGGATAGATTCCTGTCCCAGACACTTCCCATACCCTGGAATAAACTACCTATCTATATCAAACAAAGCTCCTCATTAGTACTCTTCAAGAAAAATCTTGATGATTGGATGGGAAATAGGAAATTCACTCAGGGGATCACTTCTATGGCTCTGCTTGACAGTGGCACAGGAAAATAATTTTCTTGGGTGGCAAAAGCCAGGGTACCTTTTTGGCTGGGCTTGTATAGGCCCTAGGGCCGATAGCCTAGTACCTACATATGAACCTATGAACCTATAGTACTTTGTTTGTTAGCTGTTGTTGTAGTATGTATTTTATAAACATTGTTTCAGTGTTACACTGTTTAGAGTACTTCAGTATGTATGTGGGTGTGTCTGTTTGTCTGTGTGTGCATCTGTTGACTGGATGTATTCATGTTCATATAATTTACAAATCACGTATGAAAAGTGTGCAGACTTATTGCTTCAAATAGTAAACTGTAATATCTTGAGGACGAGGAAGAATCTTATAAGAATGTGGTACTTTCCTCCACTTTTTTCTGTACTAAGGATGAACTTGCTTTTTTCATAGTTCTTTGTTTATAGTTCAAAATGTAACTGCAAGTGGTCTATTAGACCTTCATGAATACAGCCTTACTTAATCCTGAAATATATTTCTTGTCACCAATATAGTTGTATAATCTTATTTTAAATATTTTTTGAAGAATAACATTTCACTTTTACTGGTAGCCTGGCGATTCTATTTGTAATATAATCATCTCTTTTTTACAGTTTTATTATGATTAACTTTAAAATAAGGCTCTCAACCTCTTAGTCCAGAGAATTGTGGAATTACCGATGACTCTAAGGTTACTCCTACCATATCTATATAACACTGTGTGCATCTTTAGATATTTTATATTGTCAACATTTGGTAGTTCGTTAACAACATTAATCCTTTTTGTATGGGATCTTTGTATTCCTTCCAGAATTTAAATTTCACCCAAAGTAAAAGAGCAAATACAGAGATGATATTCTATAACTGATGTAATTATATTTGTATATAATACTTTAAGAACAGAGAGATCTCTAAATTTAGTAGTACTAGTATATTAATTACTATGTTACTGTTACTCTAAATTCAGTAGCACTAGTATACTACTATACTACTGTTACTTTATCTGATTCACCTGCAGACTATGTTACCTTTAGGTAAACAATATACTTCGTGAACGTAAGAACATAGGAACAAAGGGAAATACTAGGCAAGTGATCATGGGGGCCAAAAGATGCTTAGTGTTGTACACCTTTAAACAGACACATGCATATGTTCTTGCCACCCTTTTAGGCTGCTTAATAGTGTTCACCTTCCAAATCAAGCAGAGCGATACATGATAATCTGGTGTCAATTTGTGTGTACCCATCCTATCATTATGACTAGCCTTAAAGTTAGCCAACCTAGCGCTTTGATCTGTAGTGGTATCTCATTCCATAGGCTAGGAATACATTGAGTTTGGAACCTATGCCTCTAATGTTTTGTTTATTTGTTGGTTGGTGTAGATTTAGGTCCTTAGTGTGAGTGTTTATAGAGCTGCTGGTTTTGCACAGAAACAGGAGGTCAAATAGGACTGGGTCTTTCATGTCTTGAAAAGCAAGATACAGGTTACTTATCAGTAACCTATAGGCTACTGAGTATAAAGAGAGTTGTGCTAATCTGTTGGGGTAGTTGAAGGATTTAAGGCCTTTAAATGTCCTGCTTAAAATACTTTGGGGTTATTTTCATTTGAATGATATGATTGTATTTGTACAAACCAAAGGGGACATTGCATTCAATGATGGGCCTAATAAGGGAAGAGTACAGTATTAGGATAATTTCTTTGGATCTTGAAGATATTCCCATGGAGATAACTGGGCCAGATAGAAGGCTTTCCTGGCTATGGTGGAAACATGATGATCGAATGAGGGAGTTATTCGTCTAAGTGCACGGGTCTCTTATAACTGTATCTGTCTGAAGACTATTGCCATTTACAGTATATGTGGTGGGAGCAACTTTTCTGCAAAATGCTACCATGTTGCACCTTTTTCACTTAGTTTGTGTCTATTTTTGATACACCATGTATGTGCATTTTCCAGCCCTTGTGTTTTGTATCAATAGGTGGGTGGATAACAATACCTAATTTGCAGTCATCAGCAAACTTTGTCAACCAAACTTCTTGAATATTGAATTGGATGTCTGCAAAATAAATGCCAAACAGGAAAGGACACATAACCTATTCCTGTGGTACCCTACTAACTGAATTTTTACATTCAGAGAAAGAAATTTATAGTCGGGACAGCATAAAAGTTTCTTGCCCAAAGTTGAGGTGCTTCCACTGTATTGGCACTGAGCCACCAGTCTTGGATGGATCCTCATATTTTTCCACACCTTAAAGACAATGTAGAAAATAGTATTCAGCAACTCAACAAACAGGCTCTGGTTCCTAGAGATCCACATAAACTGCAGTCATAGTAAAACTCTGAAGCTTTTTGGTACATTTAGCTTTTATCTTGGAAGGTGGATCTAATGGCCGACTCCAGAAAGACAGCTTCTCTTTGGTACTTTGACATTAGACAGAGACAATGACTTTAGACAACTATACTATGCAGGTATATTCTTCTGGTCTAGCAGCAGGAGCTCTTAACTGAGAAGTTGATGTAAGTTCCTACCATAGCCGGTTTTAGACACCAGCGAACCTCAGTAATGCTGGGGCCCCTGTTCCCTGGGGGCCCCAACCACAGCAAGTTATCTTATCCTGATATTTTGTCACATCTGTAAAACCAACAAAAGCTAGTGCAGCAGTCTTGCATACTTAATAAACTATGAGGATTGTTGTTGTTGTATCTTTAACAGTGGAACTCCGGTCCGCTAATGATTGGCATTAGATTTTTACGTACCGGCTTGCCAGGCCTGATGCACAACCTTCAACGAAGGTACGCCCATTCACGCATGCCTCCACACAGAAGACAATGAACTATGAGGGTAATAATTCTTATTTATATCTCCCTTAAAATTCAAAGATATTTCTGGTTGTAGTAACGGTGTTTTGTCAAGTAACAGGCATCAGAATGCCATTAAATATTTTACTACTGACATAGTACTCCTGGCTTAGTTAAACCCTGCTTTTGGACATTTTCTCCACTAAAACTAACTACATAGCCAGCTTTTGGTCCCTGCAAAACCATGGCTGCAGGGGGCCACCTTAATCATCTTTGTCTGTGTGGGGAAAGCTACTGCTGGTTGGGGAAAAATAAGGAATGAAAAATGCATTAATATCCTAATTATGCTCTTTAACATGAACAGGGCTGTGATATGACCCTGTTAGGATGAAGATGATAATGAACATGAACAATATAAACACTAGAGGGATCAGCAGCCCAGAGTGACTTACCTCAGTGCAAACTTTGGATTTTAAGAAGCGCTGATGCTTCTGATCATCAGGAATAGTTTCTCTTTCAGGTAGTTTTATAACTAATACCAGAACACCAGATATCATAACTCAATTTATTTGCTTAAGAATTCAGTACAATCCCAAAAATAATAGAATAAATGCTCAGAATCAGAAATATGTTTAAATATTACTCTAATTCACTTAAAAAGTTACTAGAATAACATATTTTGCATCAACATCTGTTTTTGGACAATAAGTATAAAACTCAGATGTCTGGATTAATTGACTGTTTGTAATCCTGAATGATTTACCAGCAAATCAGGCTTTTTACGAAGGACAAAGCAAAAGTATGAACAAAATCAGGGAAGGTCTGTGAAAGCAGGGACAGTGACAAGTATGCATTACTCCTCAATGGGATAAATCTTACCGCTTCTGCTGTTTGACGACTGCTAAACAGCAGTGACTAATCTGGTGTGGCAGTACCAACTAGCACTGTTGTGGCTTATGCATGTTTGTGTATGTTTGTGTGTGTGTGTAAAAAACATCACTGATTTTTATCTGTGCATGCACCCAGTAATGCCAGGACACAGACATTATTCTTCTGTGTATCAGTAAAAAATGTACCTAACAAGTAATTATATTTCGAAAGTAAGACATAACATATATCACAGAACATTCAGACACTTAGATATTCTTGGAGTCTGGTTGCCCCCACTCACCAGACTGTCTAAATGGATAATGGGGACTCCCTTTATCAACCTTGACTCTGTGGGGCCCCACCAAAGCTCTTGCTTGTTGGAGAAAAATGTATCAATTTTCTGAATATGCTGTTTAACCTGAATGGTGCTGAGATATGACCCTTTTAGGATAAAGCTAGTAATAGCCTCTGTTTACAACCACACCCATTCTAAAACCAGCCCTGCTCAAATGTGTGTGTACATAAAGCTGCTACAGGTTATGAGGGGCTGGTGATTGTGTGGTTATTACAACTTTAATTTTCATTACAGTCAAACCTTAGAGGAGCTACACAAAGTCATTATAGCTTGTGTTTGAGCTGAGGGCAGTGTTTCTCACAGACCTTAGAGGTGTACAAAGAAGGTTACTATAGCTTGTGTAAGAGAGGTGTACTGTCTAGGAGCAACAAATTTGAATATTACTGGAATCATTTTCACAATCACATACTAGGCACATATACATGTGACTGGGGTGAAGAACATGCTATGCATATGTATATCATCAGTCACTTGAAATATATGACAAAGGCAATTTTAATCTCTGCTTTCATCCCAGTCTAACACCAGAGGGATGCATAGGCAGTGACTGTCTTTTTTTAGAGTGTTAGGGAGGTAGGCAGTATTTCCAGATAAGACTTAAATATTCTCACAACTACTGGCTTGTTAGTTTACTTTTGTCAGCTTTGAAAATTAAGCCTTGGGCACAAATTATGTCTTCCTTGAAAGAAAAAAATAAGACTGAAATTCTTTTTTTCTTCATGATTTTTATTTAGGCCACCATTGAAGTAAAACGTTGAGAAAATGCTCTAAAATGCATCCCAGTCCATCTGTAAGCCTATGGCTTCTTGGGCCCTGACTTGAGTTATTTCCTAAATGTTTATTACTGGACTGTCTTGTTCAGGAAAGGTGTGTTGAAAGGATGCAAGGAAAACTAAAGCTGAACCACAACAGTGAATTTCTTTCCTTAATCATAATTTCTGTTCAAGCTATTAATGGATGAAAAGGTTGTGTAAAATGCACTTCAGAGCATATAGAAAGTTATGGCTTCTTGAAAAAGCTGAGAGTAAGGCAAGATGTGAGAAAAGGAAGAAAAAAGTAATGTGGATGGTATGAGAAGGACTCAGAGGAGAGGACTGGATGGGGTGGGTGTGTGTGTGTGTGTGTGTGTGTGTGTGTGTGTGTGTGTGTGTGTGTGTGTGTGTACGTGGGGGTGTTGAAATGTAGGTCCAGTCATCATTTCAATTTAAGTCCAGACCTGTACATAGACTTGTTGCAGTGTATCACTGTTGCAACTAAGTGCCAGTAACTCTAACTGCCCCTTTGTTAGACAGCTCAACACAATGATAGTGTGATACATAGGCCTGTTGTAATGTAAAAGCTTGTAGCTACAGGTCTGTCTGTGGCTACTACTCCTAAAAGTTTGCAGCATGAAATAAAAGGTTGCTTAGGATGGATGGCATTGTTAGGATGATACTTATACTGGAAGTGCCTAGGGGGCCCCCAACTTGCCCCCAAAATGCTAACACCGGCCCTGGTTCCTACCATGGTGAAAATATAAACTAGATAGAGAGACTGACTTATAAAATAGCTTAGAAGGCTATAAAATAGAATGTGATTAAGCTTAATAAAACAGCTAATAAGATATGTGCCATTGTGGTCAAATCCAGCTATAATATAGAAGTTGATGCCTCCTGTAAGGCAGAAACAAAAGCATATGTGGTAGTTATGATGCTTTCTGCTTGGATAAAAACTAGATACTTCTGGGATGCCATAAGGCTCGCTAAATTTTGTTTGTCTAGAGAAAAATAAAAAGACTGCCCTAAAAGAGATTTTTAAAGCAATCCCATCTGACCCTTCTTTAAGAATTGTCTGATTCCCAGAACCAAAACAGCTTCACATTTAACCATTGAGAATCCTCTTTCAGATTCCTTGTCTCTTTTCCATTTCCTTGTACCTCAGATGTTGCTTCTTTAGCCCCAGTGTTTCTACCTGTCTCAAGCAGTTGGCTGTTAGTGGTACCAAACACATGGACTTTAGAATAAGTTTCTTCAGGTTACTTAGTAGTGTTCATTAACACTCTACATTTGTAAAGCACACTAGAGACACTTTCCTTTCTCTGACTTGGGAACAGATTTATATTTTATTGCAGAAATTGGCAGTAGAACATTTCTATGTAAGATATTTGTCATTTAGAAGAAAAGGGGATCATTCAGGCCAATTCAAGATCCCACGGCCCTAAGCAGGTATTCAGTGCCTACCCTGTTACTACTAATCCCATACAGGTATTAATGATTATAATGGGCATGGAAGATACCTATACTGATATTCCCATCCATCTACGTCACAAGAAATTGCTCAAATTCAATGTGGAGAATTAGCATTTTCAGCTCACAACTTTTCTGTTTAGGCTAGCTACTGCACTAAAAGCATTCCTACATGGCTCATATTTTGCCCTACACCAAACCAAAGGGCATTAATACTTCCGTTACCTGGATGGCTGCCTGCTGACTGTACTCATGTGAAGAACTCCTGTGCAACTAGGACCTGATTCTGCAAGTGTTTCAGCACTTAGGGAAAACTTTATTTCAGTAATTTTATTTTCATTTGAATGTGTTAACCTGTGTGGCACACTGATCCCATTAGATCTATTTCAATCTCAGCTCAGGGTAAACACAATAATTACATGCCATTATACACAGAGTGAATGACAGAATGCGCACACACACACACACACACACACACACACACACACACATATACACATATATACACACATATATATCTATCTGTGTGTGTGTATATATACATATATATATATATATATATATATATATATATATATATATATATATATATATATATGTATATGTGTGTGTGTGTGTGTGTTTATGTATATATATAGATATATATAAAAAACAGGAACCAAAGGAGCCAACAAACCACGGCAAATAAAATCATATAACTTTAATGCAAGAACAAGTGAGCGCTTTCGCAGCAAAGCCGCTTCATCAGACAATACAAACAGGAAATGCATCATCATTTTTAAATATCTGCATAGCCAGTGACAAAAGACATCCAATTAAGAACAACTTCTTAAAGTCAAAGCATCTAAATCAATTATACAATAAACTCAAACCTTCATATATGCCATAGAACTTTCATGACAACAATAAAAATTCATTGTAAAAATTCATTATAAAAATCATAATTAAAATATATATGTTAAAAAAAAAAAATATATATATATATATATATATATAAATAATATCTTATCTGGGTAGGGGTCAGCTTAGGGTGGATGGACAATTTCTCATTCAAACCCCTGCCATAGTTGAGGGAAGGGAATTGGAATGGATTATAAGACTACGTGCCAACTATGGCAGGGGTTTGAATGAGAAATTGTCCATCCAGCAAAGTATGTAGAGCAAGTAGGGTTAAACTCTGAACTGGGAAATATCTGAACTGATGCCTTCACAGTGACAAAGTGAAGCGCACAAAGTACTTTTGCCTCAGGGGAATTTGGAAGATTTTAGACTTATTTATAAAGTTTGAAAAGTAGGAAATGCAAGCAGCAAGTGGGTATCTCAATGTTTTGTGGATATGTGTTTTTCTTACCTGTGGCTCGAGATGCTAGGCTACATGTGAGGACAAGTCACTGAACATTATGTGATATCTAGTTCTATGGTTTGCAGAAGTTCAACCACATGAAAGCAATGTGTAAGCCATGTGGCTGACACTGAGGACAGCTCACAGGTCACCGGTGATAATCTTAACAGTTGTTCAGTCTAACCTTTTAAACATTAGTATGGGACCTATAAAACAGAGACTTGACTGAGCAGTTTTATTTACTTATTTAATTAACATTTCTTGACCAGGAAAGTCCGACTTGGAACAAAGCCGATTTTTCAGTGAAGGCACGGGGAGAAACGCTCCAGACGCATGTCTTGTAATGTGGGAGGAAATCGGAGAACCAGGAGGAAACGCACACGAACGTAGGGAGGACATGTAGACTGCAGACAGAAGGCAATCCAGCTGAGAATCGAACTGGATAACCTCTTGCTGTGAGGCGACAGTGCTACCACTGCGCCGTCCTAAGTTAATCTTCAAGGTCCCAGGCAAATTCATTGATCAGGAGAATTTCAGTAGCATATAAGTTGAAACTGGATAGGAATATGACTTCATATTAGAGAAATAGGGTTACCCAAAGAAAGGCCTGTTTGTAACCCAGAAGAATCAACCTATTCCAAAGTTGTGTTCATTCGTTTGCAGGTTCTAGACGAGAGAGCCCAGAGTAAATTCTCTGTTCTTCTGGAGGCCTACTGTATGCCTTTCCCCCTATTGTCATTCAGAAGGCACTTTTGAATGCCAGATAGTATGAGACATAATTAACTCCAAAAGCTTCAAACTGTTAAAGAAGATAGTGGATGTTCATATCTTCAGATGCTTAGATGGTTTCAGAGCCTTTAGAAAAGCTGTTATTAAACTAGGCAATGCTATCTCAGCATTAAGATGGAACCTTGCATCTAGCTCTTATGTATTAACTGATTTGATGATTACCCCATTCACTGGCAGCATGACTTCATTGTCTAAGTTACAAATAATAAAGGATGCAAGAGGATCTACTACTACAAAGTCTTACATGGTCAAATTGCACAGGTTTTCATTGTGAGCAGGGCAGTGAAACATGAACCCTTTGTGTAACAATACCAGTACACAAGACAGCTCACACACTCACCATAAACACACACACACACACACACACACACACACACACACACACACACACACACACACACACACACACACACACACACACTCTCTCTCTCTCTCTCTCTCTCTCTCTCACTCTCTGAATCTGTCTCTCTGTCTCTCTCTAAATCTCTCCTCTTACTTAACCCATACCCTAACCCTAGAACACTCACTCACACACTAACTCCCAGCCCCACTACAGACTGACTTATGTATGCAGACCAACCCAGATGTCACTCGATATCACGTTCACACAAACACACCTTTGCACAAAATGTACCACCATTTTCCTCCTTTGCTCAAATTAGTGTCAACCGAGTGAGCTATAACTACACACACACCAAACACACACATACACAAAGATGGAGCTATGCAGTTCAATGAACTGTATTCTATCAGAACTCTTTATATTTGGAAAAAAATTGTATTGATATAGTGTACATTTAGATTGGACAATGTGGGCATAAGAAAGTTTGCTTTTATACCTACTGCTATGTAGCCTCATAGTCAGTATGTTAGTGCATAATCTGTAGGCTTTCCAGTCAAGTCCCATCATAGCAATTTTTTTTAATTGCCTTTTTCTTGTGGACTGTACAGAGTGGTTTGTGTGGTCTGGCATAATCCACAAGATATTTTAGACTCCCACCAGATATGCTTACAAATACATACTCGCCATGAGTCCTCAGAAATCACAGAATCTTTTTTAAAAAAAAAAGAAATCACAGAATCTGATTCATAAATCCCCCACAGCCATAACTTTAAACATGTTATGTGATCCTATCTCGCCTACATTCTGAATGATGGTTCGGAGCCGATCCCTCGGCTGCCGTCTCTTATTGGCTGAGCTTACTATATCCCAGGATGCACCACCACTAGTCCCCAGATCTGGTCTCGAGCTGGCTGGGCTAAGTAGTTTATTAAACTAACTTTTCTGTCAGTTTTTGCTGTTTTGCTCACAAAAGCTGTTTTAACAGCTATCGCTACTTTGTGTGATTTGGATTTGGAATTGTTGTGTGTGATTGGGTTCAGTTTGTTTTCCCCTCCATCCAGGGCCTTCCGGACTGTTAATATTTATAATTACAGGGTCTCTAATAATTGTACAAATTGGGTTAGAGTTACCTGTTCTTTTACAGAAAGAGTTGGCATTATTTATTACTGTAAGCTTTTATATCAGTAGTAAAATTTAGTGTACTTTCCTGTCAGAGTGACTAGATTTGTGTATCAACATGTCTCAACCCCATAGGCCTTCGGGCTTTAAGAAATGTTCTAAATGTGCTTTTAAGATGTCTGTTACTGATGACCATCTACTTTGTGTGTATTGTTTAGGGCAAAGCACTTGCAGGAGTCATGCAGCGTATGTCACGCTTTTTCCTCAAGGGTCCTCCAGGAGAGGAAAAATAAATTGATTCTCAAAGGCTTGATTAAACCCTCTTTTGAAGAAGCCTTGGCTTCCTCTCCGACTCCTGCCAAAGAAAGGGCTTGGCTCCGACCAGTCCGTCGGATCCGACTGCCAAGAGACCTAGGCAGGCCTCTCCTTCGGCTCCAAAGACTTGGGCCGAGGTCTGCCTCGATGCCTCCAGTATCGACTCCTCGGGAGCCGATGGCTGGGGCATCGGCTCCACTGCTCGGGCCGACAAGGGTCCCAGCTCCTCAGACTCTCTCCGCTCGAAGTCTCTACCGGCACCGATGGAATCTGGTGTGTGTGTTTCCTCGGCGCCCGATTCTCATGGTCCCCTAGTCCCTTGGGGCCGAACCCGTTCTGTTTCCTCTCGGTCTTGAGAATGTCGGATTCTGATATAGACAGGGTGCTCCAAAGACTTTTCCAGTCCCCAGTCTTCCAAAAATTTGTTTCGTTCCGACCCAGTTGGCCTCGGAGCCGATGACCATGACCCACCCCATTGCCATTCCTCCTCCGACTGCTTCGCTCCGGAGCAGGTGCTCTTGGAGCCGGTGGAGATCTCAGGGTCGGCTCCGACCCTTACTCCAACCCGGCCTCGGATCCGGACTTCTTCGGCTGGACCCGAGGGTGATGTTTGGGACCTATGCTTTCGGTTCCGAGCCTCCTCTCGGTGCCCGGCTGCGGGACTTCCGTCTGCCATCATGGCCCGAGACGGATTCTCCCAGGATTCTGGGGTCCGGCTTTCAGGGCCATGAGGAGTGCCTTGGCCAAATCCTCTTGACCATCTCTCCGGTTCTACCAGCACCTTCCTGGAGACTGGGTCTTTGGCAGTTCCCCTGTCCGTAGCCAGCGGAGCCCGAGGCCTGAGGTTACCCCAGTGGGGTTCCCCTCCTCCTGAGGGTTCTTCGAGTCGTCTTCAGAGGAACCCCAAGGAAGAGATCGCAAGAGGAAGCACGTGGACTCCCCGAGTCTATTACATCGGACACGGATATGGATGATGCGGAGGGGTCCCCTAAGTCTCGGACGATGTCTCCTTTGCAGACATCTTAGAGATCCTCAAACAACGAGGCAGCTGGATGTCCAAACCCTCCGCTGACGAATCAGTGCTCCTCAAGGCCTTTGGGGCTCAGCCCTCCGCCTCCTGGGTGTCTCCGCCCGACGAGCTTCTGGATTTAGTTTGTCGAGGGAACACCGGATACCGTGGAACCAGTCCCTTCTCGTCCAAACAAATTCTTATCTGCTCCCCGAGAAGGAGTTCCTTACTAAAGGCGTGGCTGTAGATGCCATGGTGGTGGCATCTGCTACACAACAGGACGTGGCAGAGGCTTCAACGTCCATCCATCCTCCTAATAAGGAGTCTAGGAGTATGGATAGGTCCTGACTTCAGCGGCCTTTACCTTAAGGTCTCTGAATTATTTGGCACATTTTACCAGGCTTCAGAGGGATCTGGTCAAGGAGTTGTCAGACTCCTCTCGGGTAACCTACCTGAGCAGCTAGCCCAGTCCGTTAGCTCTCAGTTGGCTATCCTTCGTCAATTGCTAACTCGTCCATGAGGCTCATTTCCTATGCGGCGGCACAGGCGTGGCTCTCCAAGCCTGGCTGGAGGCCTTCAAGTCTTCCCTCCTTTGATGGGTCCTCATTGTTTGGACCCAAGGTGAAAGACACCCTTACCCGCTGTGAGCAAGAGGGAAACGTTATCTGTATTCCACTCCCTTCGGCCCCCCAAGGCCAAAGGAGGGAAAATGTGGTTCAAAATCTCGCAAGTTTTCTCCCAACAGCAGGAAGATTCCCGTCCAGAGGCAGAGGGCGGGAAATTTTTCAGGGAGCTGGAGACCAGAAGTCCTTTCGTGGCTCTTCAGCCTCCCACGACATGAGGGATTGCCCGGCTGTGCTGCTCGAGCCAGTCGGGTGTCGTTGCCAAGCACCTAAAAGCCTGGGAGTCAATCACTCAGGACAGATGGGTGCCGGAGGTTACACCATCCCATTCAAATACTCACCCACTCCGTCCAAGAGAATCCCGGACCCACCACCCAGTCAAAGGGAAATAGCAGCCGCAGAAGCTTCAAAGCTGCTAGAAAAAGGAGTCATAGACCAAATCGGATCAGGAAATTACTCCAGGTTCTTTTAGTGCCAAAAGACAGGGGTCCTGAGACCATTATTGGATCTCAGCAGACTGAACCTATCCGTATCCAAATTCTCCATTCTCCCGTTGTTGGAGAAGGATGTTTGGATGTGCTCCATAGACCTCCTATTATCACATACCGATACATCAGGCGTCCAGAAGGTATCTGCGCTTCAGCCTGGGAGCCAGTCATTACCAATTTTGTGCTCTGCCCTTTGGTCTCACCACAGCCCCCAGGGTGTTCACCAAGTGTTTGGCAGTAGTGACGGCTCACCTGAGGAGTCTTGGATTCCAAGTGTTTCCCTATCTCGACGACTGGCTCCTGACTGCCACCACCAGGCATCTACTTATGGACAACCTCAAAGCCGCCATCTCCCTGGGTGTTTTCCTAAGGATTACATTCAATTGGTCAAAGTCTGTCTTGCTGCCCTCTCAGCGCATAAAGTTTATAGGAGCAGAGATAGACTCAAGATTGATGCGTGTCTTTCTTCCTGCGAAAGGAAACTTTACAGGGCCAAGTTCTAGCTCTGATCTCAAGATCCAAAGCCCCAGCCAGGATGGTCCTACAGGTTCTAGGCTCAATGTCTGCCACGGTACTTTTAGTTCCTCTAGCAAGGTTACACATGAGGATTCTTCAGTGGCTCTTATCAACTCAATGGTCCTTTCAAGATCTTCCCCTCAATCATCACATCATGATTACGGAAATATGCAAAAGGGACCTTCGCTGGTGGCTTCAGACATCCAACTTGGATCAGGAAAACCCTTTGTTCTCCCTCCAGTGGTTACCCTGACGACAGATGCCTCCCAGATAGGGTGGGGGCATTGTCTGGGCAGGCTAGTTCAGGGCTCCTGGCTTCCAGGCGAGCTCTTCTCCACATCAACGTGTTGGAGATGAGGGCTGTACTTCTATCCCTACAGGCCTTACACAAGTTCCTTCCTCAGGGCATCATCGCCATCCACACAGACAACATGTCGGTGGTTTGGTATCTGAACAAACAAGGAGGGACCAGATCGTATCCCCTTTGCAGAGGCCATGAGAGTGTGGGAATGGGCTGTAGCTACCAACCGCTTCTTGGTAGCGACCCACATCCCGGGAAAGTCAAATGTATTGGCGGACAAATTAAGCAGGACAATTCTCTCTCCTCACGAATGGTCTCTAAACCGCACAGTAGCAGCCCAGGTTTTCAAGAGATGGGGGCTCCACAAAACACCAAGTGCCAAAGGTTCTTCTCCTTGATTCCACATCAGGAAGTACCAGCCATGGATGCTCTAGCACAACCTTGGCCAACAGGGTTGCTTTATGCTTTTCCTCCAATTCCACTCCTTCCCAAAGTTATTCAAAAGCTTCTCAGCTAGGGTCTTCAATGATTCTGATTGCCCCATACTGGCCTCGTCAGATATGGTTTCCTTACCTGAAAAAGCATGCAGTGGACGATCCGTGGACCTTAGACCTGATCCCGGTTGCTAATCCATCAGTCGGGACATTGGCATCAGTCCCTTCAATCTCTGAAATTGACAGCTTGGCTCCTCCACTTCCAACCTTAGTTAGAAGTCACACACTAGACCCGGAAGTTGTTCACATTTTATCTTGCCCACAAACCTACCACTAACAAATTGTACCTCAGTAAGTGGAAGAGGTTTGCTATCTGGCTCAACTCAAGGGCTTAGACCCTATCACTGCTCCTGTCCCAGAGGTTTTGAAATTCTTAACATCCCTATTTAATCAGGGATCTTCTGTCTCAACTATTAAAGTTCAACTAGCTGCTATCTCTAAATTCCATGAATCCACGGATCCCTGTTTGATGAGCAGCAGACTATGCAAAACATTCATTAAAGGTGCGAGCCTGTTAAGACCACCAGTTTTTCATCCTGCACCTCCGTGGGATCTTGATTTGGTGCTAAAATATCTGTCATGGAAAACGGCATTCTTAGTGGCTATTACGCAAGAAGAGTCTCAGAGCTTCAAGCCCTGTCTATTAAACCACCGTATTTGATTTTCCACAAAGATAGAGTATCACTTAGGCCTAATCCATCCTTTGTCCCAAAGGTCTGCTCTAGTTTCTGTCTTCAACAATCTCTAGAACTACCAGTTTTCTTTCCAAAATTCTCTAATGAAGCAGAATACACTCTCCATAAATTGGATGTTCACAGGCAATTCTTCTATTTAGACAGGACTCAGCAACAGTCAGACCAGTTGTTTGTGTCCTTCTCAGATAATAAATTGGGCCAAACCATCACAAAAGCTACAATCTCAAAATGGATCAGAGATTGCATAACTCAGGCCTATTCTTCTTCGAATAAGCAACTTGCATCATCTATCAAAGCTCATTCTACCAGAGCTATGGCTACTTCTATAGCTTTTCATTCCAAGCCTTCATTTGGTTCCACGGTACTCAGGAGTGTTTTCCAGTGAGCCACCCAGGATTCAGGTGCTACTGTCCCATCATTCAGAATGTAGGCTAGATAGGATCACATAACATCTTTTAGTTATGTACTCACCATAACTTCAGATGTTTGGGATCCATCTCGCCTCATATCTCTGATCCCTCCTTCCCCTGCCTTGCAGATCAGAAGAGATTGTTTTATCTTGTTTCATCTGGCGATGTTATATAAGGACTAGTGGTGGTGCATCCTGGGATATAGTAAGCTCAGCCCATAGAGACTTAGCTCTTTGGCATAAGCGCGCAGTCGGTGGAGAGGGATCGGGCGGCAACCATCATTCAGAATGTAGGCGAGATGGATCCCAAACATCTGAAGTTATGGTGAGTACATAACTAAAAGTTTCAAGTCATGTACACATACTCTCATAATGCATATGCCCAAGACTATGAGGCTTACAAACAGATACATTGTTGTAAAATGAGGAAGTCTTGATGACGAAAGCGCTTACTGAATAAGCTGCTGTGAATCTGGAAATAAAGCTGCTTGATTTTATTATTTTGTTGTTGAATTCGTTGTGTGCTGGTTTTCTCCTTTTGCTCATATTGTTGTAAAATGTATTTTCTTTATTGTAAACTCAGTGTATTTTGTTTCTGTAGTGCTCATGAATATTTGTTTTGTCAAAATTACTTCCAAGTTTAGTTTTTGTTTTGAGAATATAGCTTTTTGTTCATTATTACAATTCTGTTGTGCTCTAGAATGATATACTATTTTCTTTTCTTTTCTTTTTTTTTTGTCTTATGGCATGGATTTTATTTTGCTGCATATAGTACAGATTTTATGTACTACTGCAGGCCAATCAAATTGCCTTATTTCTTCTTCTTCCTTCTTTGCAAAATGAATGCATAGGCATATATGAAAATGAACGTCATTGGTATGGGAGTTAAGGAGTTGTATTAAAGGGGGTCATATGTAACTTGGAGTCTGGAGCTTTGAGAATGTATCAGTAATTGAGAACTGAGGTCAGTAGATAAGGGTCTGAGTCAGATTAGGAATGAAGTACTCATGGCTAAAGACAAGGTCTGAGTAAAATCGGAAATGTAGTACTCAGGGCTGTAGACAAGGTCAGAGTAACAGTCAAAAACAAAAGAAATACAAAGAAAATAATATCTTGCCTGTAAACTGGGCAAAAGGAAGACATAAATAAGATGGAAGGGGTGAGGTGGGTAGATGGAGGATGAAAAGCAGAAAGACGTAAAGAAAAGGTGACAGTGGAGGAAAGGACAGTAAAGGTACAAGCAAAAAAAAAAAACTGGTATGAGGGCTCAAGACGAGGAACAAATACTTTTTACCTATAGAGGAGAAAGGAGGAAGAAGCAAAAATATTTTGTTAGACTGATACCAGTCAGATGGTTATGTCTGGCTTGTTGTACAATGCAGCTGCTTTTAGCATTTAATTATATGCTTGATATATGCTTGTTTAAGTGTTTTGTCTGTGTATGTGTGTGTGTGTGTGTGTGTGTGTGTGTGTGTGTGTGTGTGTGTGTGTGTGTGGTGTGAGCATGCATGTGTGTTTGTGTGAGCGCATGCATGTGTGTGTGTGTGTGTGTGTGTGTGTGTGTGTGTGTGTGTGTGTGTGTGTGTGTGTGTGTGTGTGTGTGTGTGTGTATCTGTTATGTGTGTATATTATGCAGTTCTTTTTAAATTTGTTAATTTTGTTATATATTTCTTAGGATCCAAATTCTTTGTTTGTATGTGACCTTATGAGTGTCTGGACAACATATTAGTCAAAGCAGACTCCATTGTGAGACACACAGATGTGCCTCTCACCAGGCTGGATAAGGAGAAAGTCACGGTTAGTTGTCTGTCAGGTGCCACAATCCGCCGTATCACATATGCACTGAAGTCTCTCAACAACAGGTACTGTTATGGCTCTGTCATAGTCCATGTTGGTGTGAATGACCCGAGACATACCTCTCTGGACTATATGAAGAGAGGCATGACTGAGCTCACTGATTATGTATCCCAGGCAGGTATGTCCCTAGCCTTAAGCAGAGTTCTGCCATCACCCAGAATGATGCCACAATACAAACAGAAAATGATTGACTTTAACAATTGGCTTAGTTTCTGGTGTCATTCCAGGGGGATCCAGTGCCTGACAGCCTGGGAAGATATGATCGACAGACCACGATGCTTTGACAGAGATGGCCTGCATTTGTCTCATCTGGGCTTCTGGCAAAGGCTCTTGCCTCCCCCATATTTCCTTTTTTAGGAAGAGTCCTGAGGTCGATAAAACCAACATGCAAATTTCAACAAAACGGAAATTAAAGGTCATGCTGCTAAACGCTAAGAGTCTAAACATGAAACTGCCCCCACTGCAAGCTTTTTTAACCCTGGAAAATGCTGACATCTGTGCAGTCACAAAAACCTGGTTCAAAGCTGCGGAGAGCACCCCAGCCTTAGCTGGTTACTCATCCTATCATACATTCAGATCCCAAATTGTGAGCAGTAAAGCCAAAGCAGGTGGAGTTTCAATATGCATTAAAGACATACACACCTTCAGGCTGGTCAAACAGGATGACGCACAGGAGACACTCCAGGTGCAGTTAACCATTGACAAGACCCCTGTTCAAATCATAGCTTACTACCGACCCCCAAATTTGACACAAGATACCCAATCCGCCTAGTTGGACCTGTTGGAATTTATCAAGATTCAACCCTTTACCCTGATCCTGGGTGACATTAACTTCCCAAATATAGACTGGAAGAACAACTCATGCCAGAACAGAAATGCCCAGAGATTCCTCGATTTCGTCAATGCAAATGCCTTGGAACAGCTAGACGATACCCCCACAAGAGGTGATAATATCTTGGACTTGGTATTAACCAACATGAGTAACCACTGCAGCATCCCTATAGTATCATCCTCCCTGGTAAGATCTGACCATAAAGCGGTCACTTTCGAAGTCACCATTTCCCCCAGTTGCCTCTAGCTAGGATCAGACATAAAAACTTCTCCAAACTGATTACAGCTTTCCGAGGGATGGTATAAACAGCTTCACAGCCCCTACCCTGATGTAGGAACTGGCACTAACATCCAAACCTATACCAAAGCACTATACGAGCATTTATATAGATGCATGGAATCAGGAATACCCAACAGGGCTAAATCATTCTTCACAAGGAAGAGTAAACCTGTCTGGTAGACATCTGGAATAAATAAACTCTATAACAAAAGGAAAAAAAATTGCTGTCCAAGACCAAGAAGGAGCAGGTGGCCAATTGGAAGCAAAGTCTCCTTAGCCTGAACAAGCAAATAAGAGTGCTAGTGAAATCCTCCAAAGCAAACTTCAAGTCTAAATTGGCCACATCTACTAGAGACAATCATAAGACCTTCTTCACATATGTCCGCAACCTCAAAGGAAGCACCCAGATCTGCTCAGAACTGGTGGTCAAGGACACCACATATACAAGTACCGCAGATATGGCAAACTTGCTGGCTGACAGATTCCGCAAAAATTTCACCTCTCTATCCCCCCATCAGTAAATCAGGACATCCCCAGTACTTGCCCCCTTCTCCTTATATCTAGGGAATAGGTCATTACTGCTCTCTCAAAGGCAAAAAATACAGCCTCCCTGGAACCCGATAACATACCAGGCTGCATCCTATGTGAACTCAGGCAGGAACTTGCGGCACCATTAGGCACCCTATTCAACCAAAGCCTCAGTGTCGGCTTCATCCCAGCTGAGTGGAGGACAGCCATTATCATGCCTGTACACAAAGGTGGAGTGTCCACCGATCCGGGAAATTATAGACCCATAAGCCTGACTAGCCTGATCTGCAAGGCCATATAATGGATTATCATGGACCTCATTAACAAGGACATTTGCAACCTCCAAACACTTGATCCCACACAGTTTGGCTTCGTCAAGGGGAGGTCATGTCTGCTAAATTTGGTCAGTCACTAAAGCCATGGATGAGGGGAAGATGGTGTACACTGCCTACCTTGACCTGGCCAAAGCCTTTGATACTATACCCCACTCAGGCATAATAGATAAACTTTCTCAACTATGCATCAATCCGTATGTTCCCAGATGGGTAGCAAACTGGCTCACTGATAGAACGCACCTAGTCAAAATAGGGGAAGCCACCTCAAGCAGTAGACCTACAACAAGTGGCGTACCCCAGGGTCAGTCTTGGGGCCTCTGTTTCTTGGGATATACTTTTCTGAGGTGTAGGCCAAAACCAGTGGGCTATGGATGACCAAGTTTGCAGATGATTGCAAGCTAGGTGCTGTCATCAATTCCCCTAGTGATGGAGACATTCTTCAACATGGGTCTTACTCAGATAAATGACTGGTGCCAGAAACATGGCCTCAAGCTGAATACCAAGAAATGCATCATCATCATCCTCTTTGGGGAGAGTGACGTCCCCACAAATGATCACATTGATAACAATAACATCCTAAACACGCAATCAGTCGTGAGGGATTTGGACACCCAGGTTGATAGCAACCTGACATTTGACCACCATATTGCTTCCGTTGTATGGAAGCCTTCTACATGGCCTACCTCATAAGTAAGGGCATCTCATCCAGGGATAAGGAGGTCATAACATCCCTGTATTCTTCCCTTATAAGGCCCATTATTGAGTACAACACCCCTTTCGGCATGTACCTCGCAAAGCACATGCAGCAGCTGGAGAGGCTACAGAGGTTCTTCACCAGGAGAATCCAGGGCCACAAACATCTATCATACACAGATAGGCTAAAAGCCCTATCCCTCTACTCAGTTTCATACAGACTCCTCAGAGGTGACCTCTGTCTGGCATACAAGGTGATCACAGACACCACCTTAATGAGACTGCTGCATATCTACAAGTCGAGCTCCACCCGAGTAACTCGCACATGCGGCCTCAACCTGGTTTGTGACATCAACAGGACTGGTTGGCGGGACAGATTTATGTCCCAGAGACTCCCACATCTATGGAATAGACTCCCTCTCCACATCAAGCAGAGTACCTCTTTACCCCATTTTAAGCACAATCTGGATAACTGGACGAGAAACAGAAAATATATCCCTGGGATTCCTCCCATGCCCCTGCTGGACAGGGGCATCAGGTGCTGATTTGTCTAAACATGAGCTAAACTCTTGGCTAGGCTTTTAAGGGCCTCAGGGCCAGTAGCCTAATAACCCCCTATGATCCTATGACAAATGTGAGAAATGATGAATGTCAAAGGAAAAATTAATTAGTTTTGCATTCTTTTCCAGTACTTCTGTTTTAAAATAAGTATATTTCAAAAACTTGTTTTATATTAATTCATCTGTTTGATTCGTAATTATTTATTTTGAAGCTTACATAAAAAAATGTCAAATTTGATCCTAGATCCTGCAGGGTTTCAAAAGACAAGCTAACTTATCCTAAAAAGTATTGGATCTTAGCATTCCATTTTTTTTTTTTTATATCTACTGTAAAAGTGCTCTGGATCTATTTGTATTTGCCTTGAAAGAAAGAAAAGAAAGAAGGAAGGAAGAAAAAAAGAAAGAAAGGAAGATCCAGCTCTCTCTGGTATAAATAACTTTCAGTGCTTGGCATTTTTCCTATTTGTGTACCTTATATATATATATATATATATATATATATATATATATATATATATATATATATATATATATATATATATGTGTATATATATACTGTGGCCACTTATGTGCTAGTCCAGTTGAGTAACAACCTGATGAAGACTTGACAATTTTCCCTCCTTATCTTCTTTTTTGGGTGCCGACCTGCCTATTCTGAACCTTTCAGGTAGTGGCTTTTGCTCACCAAGGACATTTTCGCTGGGTTATACAGGAGTGCTCAATATAATGTATTCATTCATTCCTACCCAAGTTCTATTTAGTGGTCAAGGATATTTGTGATAAATTTCAGATATTTCAATGTTTTTGTTCAACTGCCTAACTTACCTGATCCTATTTCAAAAGAGTATGCATTTTATGTTTGTCATTTGTCTGGTTTCAGACTTATCATTCTTCTGTTTGGGACTGTAATACAGTGAGTTTGAATAGCCATTTGAAATGGAATATTCTTTGGCTGTTTTTTTTTTTCAAAATGTTTTCCCTTCTTAAAACTTATTCTAACTTTATGATATAGCTTAATGCATTCATTACCCTTACAAAGTTGGTTTTCTTTCTTCTTAAAAGGAGTTTTTGAGTTCTTGTTTTGTAGAACTGCAGAATGATTCATTCTTTATGTGACATTATTATTGCTAATTTAAAACATTACTCTCTAATTTCTGATAATCTTGTTTGGCCTCATTATATTCATGACAGGCAGATTGGAGTCCTGCATCATAATTAGAATGATATTATCATTAAGTGTTTTGCACTAGAATGAGTTTATTTCATTATTTTAATTAATCTTGGAAACTTCTAAATGCATTCAAGATATTGAACAAATTCCAGATATAATTCTCTAACTGGAGGAATACATGGGCACCCTTGTTAAAAGTTTTGTCAAATATTTCACGACTAATTCATGTTTTCTTTGAATTAACATATACACATTCCATATATTCATTTTCTTTTCTAATTTTGATGCATGTTTATGTGCTGTTTCTGTTTTGGATTGTATTTTTGAAAAATGAGTATTTTAAATTAAAAAAAAACAATGTATCTGTACAAAAGTGTCTGGTCTAGGGTTGTAGGGAATAATCCCAGTTCCTTCTAATTTTTAAAACTGCACAGAGCTAATTGTGAAATGATATCCAAAACCAGTTTGTCCACAAAGTAGAGAAAGGTTCAAATAACATAAAATATGCAAGGCTGTTCTGTATTAACCTGCTGAAATCCAGGGCAGTTTGGTGAAGTATGAATACAGCTGTGAATCCAGACCCATTTTATATAAAATTTGAATTTTCCAGTTGCTATAAATGTTCGTCCGTATTAACAAGAAAGAAGAAAGAAAGAAGGAAAAAGAAGCTTTGACTTTCAAAAGTGCAATGCAACAGAGTAAAGCAGAATCTAGGATAATGATGGTAACTATCTCTTGGCTTACCATCGGCCAAGTAACATGTACAGTTCAGAGTTACACAGCAATACGTTGAACAAGGCAGGTATTAGTTGATATAGTTTAGAGGGACAGAGAACTGTGAAGGGTGTTTAGTAGGAAATAAACTTTACAGAAATTGCAAGAATGATGTTTAAAAGAGTATAGCACATTTGAGTTTATTGCTTTACTAAGCTATGAGTTTAAGTAGGAAATTGTTGCAGTAAATACCAAATAATATTGCAATTGTTTTTTAAGTAATTTTAATTTTGTGTGGAAAGGTGTAATGAGTTAAGCTAGCTAATCACTGCATTTGAGATCCCATTCAAGCATACATGGGGTACAGCAATATTGTAAAAAGAAAAAAAATGCAATTTATTAATTTTTTCTTAGTGCTTCCCTGCTGTGAGCTATAGGATCAGATACAGAGATGGCACAGATCTGTACTATGTAGGATTTGCCAAATTATACGGTGTGTGTTTTTATTTTTGCAAGACTCCAAAGATATGCAGCAGTAGTATATCTCTGAACCTTGCATCTGCACAATCAGACCCTTCTAGGTAATGATCAGTGATCTCCTATGTGTTCTTTTTTAAAAGTGTACAGGAGTATGCATGTATACAAAAATATACAGAACTGTGCAGCACTGGCCCGTGGTAGTTATCTATGTACCAGTCTTTTAGTTTATGCCTTAGGAAATAATATTACATGGTTACTTTAACTTACTCTAGCTGCATGGCCATAGCTGTGTCTGAATTACTTCAGCCAGGAAGGTATCATATATAAATCCCTATGTTGCTGTGGCATGCTCATGGAAATGCCTATTTGCATGATATATAAGCATCCCTTCAGAATGTAATTTTTAGCCATCTTTTCATAATCTCTCCCACCTTTGTACTATTCAAGACAGTTTGTGCAGTCTTGCAGAATGTGCAAAATATTTCTGAATCTGGTTCATTATGTCTTCAGTCATTCACTTTTTATCATATGGCCATTTCATATTTTTATCTTTTTACAAAAAAGCTGTTCACTCAATTTTGCAGTATCTAGGCAGATTACGGATAAATTAATGTCTCACCCATATGTCAAAAATTAATTTCATTTCACAATCCGTCTCATGAGCACATCCTGTCTATTTTACTTTAGCACAGCTAATGTCAGAGCAGTGTGACTTTAAGCAGCTGATAGTGCAGAAAGTATATTATGTGTTTGACTTCTGATGTTAAGTGCTGTGTGTATATGCATGCATTCATATATACATGAATCTATGTTTTTATATACAAACTTATTAGAACTTTTAAAGAGAAGACTTGAGAATCTTATTCACAAGCATATTTAAATATATATTTAAATACATTGGCTATGTCACTTCTTGTTTTAGAAGCATGATGCAGTCAGTATACAAGTACACTAAATACTTTATGCACACAGCATTATACCAGCTTCTGCAGTTAGCATAATCAGTTAAATTAGTGCACGAACAACTATTACGGAGTCTTTTCACCTGCAGCAGCTATGAGTCTATAACTAGTGAATAAAACTACAATTGTAAATACCCTATTTATTTTAAAATAGCTCCACAAGTGTAAGGATACAGGAGTACTTCTTCCTTTAATGTATAGCAGCTTCCTGTTATGGTAATACTGAGGTGTATGTAACAGAATATTTAATGATCTGCATACTTTGTTTCGAAGTTTGTTCTTATGCAACTCTACTTCAGAGGCTTTTCCTGAGACATATTTTTCATTTAGTTTTAAAGGTTTGGTAGTGTTCTCCACTCTAAAGGTAATTGATAACATTTCACTGTCACCTACTTCTTTCCTGTTTCTGTTAATTTCAGTCATATATTACTGAGATGGTCTGGAGAACCACATTCATTTGACAGTACCCACAGATGTCAACAAAATTTATTGACTGTTTTATAGATTGTCATGCATAAGATTTCTATGATCCTTTGATGCAGAGTGGGCTATGCATTTTGGGCCGGGAATCTGCAGTAATGTATAGATCTGACTGTATTAGTGACAAATCTTCCAAGTTTGTGATAGCTGTAATCATTTTGTCTGTATCATGTTGCTGTAGTAAGGTGAGTACAGTCACCTTGCCTTAGTACTAACAACAGCAATACAACCTTTATTTTTTCCAATGTGCTAGGTATGGGGGATATCCTTTGTGTTATGCTAGGCTGCTGCTTTGTTTTGTTGGCCACTCCATATTATGCCTTCTTGGGTCATGAGTATGGTCAAGCTTAACTAGCTGTAATTTATAGCACAGTGTAACCTTAACTGATTTCCTTCTTCTTTCTGGTATGCTGAGCCCATCCTTTTAGCATTTACTCCCTCCAAACAGAACTGGTTTAATTGTTTGACTTTTATCTAAAAAACAAGGTGAACTTTTTTTTTTCAAATTGCATCAGTCCCTGCTGTGAGAAGATTTGTATGGCAGTTATGTTTCTGGATGAGACACCACATATTGTTGACAGTTTATCTATGGTAGATCAACTATTGATTTGTTGATGCTTAAGTTATTGTTGTTATGTGAACACTTGCTTATACTGATGTTATATGCCTTTTTTACTGAATGTGGTTTAATGGGTTCACTGAGGCTATATGATGCAGAAGGAAAAAAAAAGAAGAGGTGAATTTCTCTCCCTTTTCAACAAGATTGTCTGACCTATATAGTATATTTGGGAATCAAGGGGTATGGGAGGCTGGTGCTGTTTCTGTACTGTACTGTGTGTGCAATGTTTTGTGCTGTAAGTTTCTAATTTCATGCTCTTGTGTGTATTATGTGTTCAGTTTGCCACACTTTGCGATGCGGTATGTCTTGTCATTGATTAATCATTTTGGATCTGTTGTTGACATGTTTTGTGAAATACAAACTGTTATTGCACCTTGTAGAAACTGTTGTATGCAGATGGAGACTGCTGCCTTAAGCAAAGCTAAATCAGTTAACCATGCACGTTGTGATCTATGAATCTTTTCAAGTTTTTGTTCTGTATGACTGAGTGGCTGAGAAGGTCAGAGGCCTTGGAAACATCCAGCAACAGAGTGCAGGGTCTCTTACATTCATTTTTCACAAAATGTGACTCAAGATTTTCATATGGACTGTCTCTGCTTTGCAAGTAAGGAGAAAGCCATGCTCTGTGTTAGTTTGAATGCTAAGGAAAGTGACCGTAACCTTGGCTAGTGGGCTCAGTAATGAAATGAGGTTGCTATTCTCTTTTATACGTTTCTTGCCACCTTTTTAAATTGGTATGATTATGAACTCTGTGCTGAGCATGTAGCAGTCTCTAAATGACAAAATTATAATTTAGACAGTGAGTTTTTCAATTGCCATGGAAGCTATGTCATTTATTTTGTGTGACAACATATCAACTTTCTTTTCTCCTTTCTTTAACAATCCTCAGTTGTTGGCATGCTTTTTGTCTTGTGTTAGTTAGTGCATAGAGCTTTATGTGTCTGGGAAGTGGATGGTGTGTGTTTAGGAGAAGACCTGTAGGAAGTGGATGGTGTGTGGTTAGGAAACATCCAGCCATCCTCAACCCCTTTTTCCCATTTCGCACATGGGGTCATGGTGTTACTTCAACAGTGACAATCATCTGGAACCAAGGTTTACACCACCGGGTGGCTAGCCCTGCTGCAGTAGTTCATCCATGCCACTCACTTGTACACACACTTGCACTTTTGGCTAACTTAGAGTATCTATTCCATTACTGCATGTCTGAATGTGGGAGGAAACCAGAGCACCCAGAGGAAATGCATACGACCACAGTGAGGACATGCAGACTTCACACAGAAGGCACCCCAGCCGAGAATCGAACCAGAGAACCTCTTGCTATGAGGCAGCAATGCTAACCACTGCACCACAGTGGCCACCCCAAGATGACCTGGCATTATTTCATAGAGGTTTGGGCTGGTGAAGCAAGTGATCAAAAATACCTTGAAATGAATTTCAAAACTATTGTTCCAACTAGGAGTGGAGTTCCTTATTAGACCATATACTTGTTATGTGATGTAGTGCTGAAATTCATAACTTATCACTTTGCTAATCCATTCTGAAGATGTTAAAATAGTTAAGGGGTTGAACAACTTTATTACTATCAAGCCTATATTATAAATATACCTGATTATATGCCTTGTAGGCTTTTCATCATGCGTGACGAGGCAGGGGTTGCAACATTACTATTTCTATATCTTTTAGAATTTTGAATAGTTATCTTGTATCCCTATCATTGTGTAGATGGAAGGGTGCATTCCAATCCAGGCATCTTGGATATTTGAGAATTGGCTGGATTGTGTTTGTGCATCAGAATTCCTTGAGATGATAATATTGACAACGTTCTGAGCTTTAAAGTGATTGTTGGACTTCTGTTGTACATTATATGGTTGTGATTTGGAGACTGTTAATGATACATATAAATAGGAGTCTATTTTAACATAACTGATATATGTCTACATATCTTATTTTGTTTCATATTTAAACAAGGTATGTTGGTTCTGCACGTTGAGCGTTTATGACAGCTTAGCTTCTGCATATATTTATATGATAGTACTTATTTTGACATTGTGGACTTTTTTGTTCAGATACTTTATCAGTTTATGTGGACAGTCCACATCATATATTTTATTAGAGTTAACCTCTATGATGATGTAGAGATTCGCCTATAAATAGGCTCTATTATAGTGTCTACTTATCATAATTATTTATAAGTTTTTATGCATCCAAGACTTCAGTTATGCTATGTGTTCAGTTTCGTTCATTAGAGTCATGTTTCATATACTGATGTTTATTTATATGGCGAGTATTCAGTCTGTCAGACATTGTATATTATATTTATCTACATGTTTCCCCTTGGAAGCAGGAATCAAGCAATTGATGAGGTTTAAAAAAGGTTTTAGTTGTTTGCCTGGTATTGGCATTAGCGAAGATGCTTGTTAATACGGGCCTATTATATACACTTTCTGTATATATATATATATTTTTAAACATGATGGATGTGGGGAGAGCCTGTTTTATCACCCAGAATGCTGCAACTCGCTAACAAGAGCCATCCGATTAAGCACCAGGTATATGTAGGTGCTATTTTGGAACTCTTTGCTGTAGTTTAAATTTTAATGTTCATGCAAGTAGAAATTTGAGTAACGTCACTATTATGGGCGTGTCGTCTAGACGGAAAGAATCACATGTTGCACGCCAGTACGTGTACTGACGTGTTTTTGTGAAATAACGTTTTCAATGGTATGATTTTATTTATATCTATGTTTACCTCTCAGCAAGGAGTTTATTTTACCAAACGCTTGGGCATGTATATATTACTATCAAGGTTATGAAATAGTAAGTTTGAATAATGTTACCCATTGCGATCGCACGCCCTACATTCTAATAACAAGTTATGGCAGTTTTGTTTATCTTGGTCATGAACACGAGCGTTTTTGCTGTACACAAGCTTATTTGATATAACATAACTAGCGATTTCGCTCTAAAAGGTTTTCATTATATACAAAAAGAGTTTTTTCAGCTATGTATTTGCTTACAGTTTATGTCAACAATCATGTATGCAAAATATAATTAGAAGTATTTAGAAAGTTTGATGGTGATTTTATTATTGATGTTTTCTGTTTGGTTTGCGTATATATTTTAATGTTCGTAATAAGAAGCAATTTCTGGTTTCATTAATGCTTGGGTTTTAATGCTTAATTATAATGCTTTACCAGCACGATGATTATGGGCAGGAATTGCACAGCCAGATTGACATCTGTTAGAATCTTTGAGCGTGCTCTGTTTACATTTAGGAGGCTGTTCTTGCTACAGTTGTTGTTTCTTTAATTCTGAACAATAGATGATTGAGATTGAATGATTGTTTAATTAATTAATGCACTTTTCCCGCCTGTTTGTATTTAAAAGTGGGAGAGTTTTAGAGAGTTTTTATGTCTGAGGAAGCGTAGGTGATCCTACGCGAAAGCGCTTACTTTTTCCTATGGATTAAACATGTTTTTTATATTTTGGATACATTGTGCGAGTTTCTTTTCTTCAACTGATCGTTGGTTAGCTGCATACTGAATTTTGGAAGACGCTGCAAGTGTGTTACCTGAGTTCTTTTGACTTGCTGAATATATTACGTGGTTAGACTACCGTATATTGCTACCATTAATGCAAATTACTTAAAATGTCATTTTGCTATTGTATTGACTTGAAACATGCTCTTCAGATACTTTTTTTTTCAAATGTATTTTTTTATTTTTGCTCATATGAGCATTAGATCTTGTTTTCTGTAGTTTGCAACATTGCCTGGAGGGATCATGGAAAGAGACTTTCAGCGGTCAGTTAAGTAAAACTGATATACAAAGGAATAGCGGGATGCATAAATGGATATCAGTTGAAGCACCATCAAAGCTAAAACCTGTGGTGCTCCCATTTGAAGAAACATGAAGGGTAGCGTGGCTGACACTGAGACTTGTTACACACTCTTGTTTTGAAAAGGGTTTCCTTTCTGTACAGAAAAATATTGCATTACAGTTCAAAGAGAATAGAAAGTAGCTTCAGCTACTTGCGATAAGAGTACTTTATGTAGTTGATCAAAATGTAGCAAAATAAGGATTTTTTGAATGTATTGTCGCATATGCATTTTGGAGATTTACTGCTTAACCTAATACCATAAAAACATTTGTTTTTGAAATATTAGCAATATGTAAATGCAAAAAAGTTTCCATTAATAGCTATTTTCTTTTCTAATATCATCTAAATCTTTGGACTTGAAAACAGGACTAAAATCAAAAATTGGATGAATCGTAATAAGTAGGTAGTTGATACCGTATTTCTACATCCATCCATCTATCTATCTAGTTATGTTCATATTCTAACAGGGTGTTGATTCTTACCAACAAGAGTATGTGAAGCGCTCTTCTAGTATGTGAAAGGTTGTTCTAATGAGTGCAATGATAATCTGTGCATCACATGTTAAAAAACACTTTCAGGTGTAACTCTTAAGAATTATGGGCAGTTACGTCAAGGTATTACTAAAGAATGTATATAGAGTTGGGTTTGGGTAACTCTAATCAATGAAATCAAGGAAAATCGGGAAGTGCGAAGGAAGAATCAGAGGCCCAGAAGTTCAGTTCTGGAGGAGAGATGATTTTTCTAAGGGTCATATAACAAACCAATGGAATACTTGATGCCTTATTGTTGCCTTGAACTGGACTTGAACCAAATACTTTGCGGTAAATTAGTTTTTATTTGACACTTAAGTTGCTAAAGGTAGTGTTAAGTGTTTCACAGATACTCCTGTTTTTTGTGAAGGTATCATTTTTGCTTTATGTTTTATAACTCAGACTTACGTGGTAACTGCGTACTTTTCTGCTGTATATGACTGCATTTCTAGGAAAAGGAGTTTAGGTAGTTTGTTCAGGCTTGTATGGATGGAATGCTTCATAAATGGCATTGAGCTCTGCTTCTGATGTACATTTGTGTGTGTATTATTTTATTACAGTTAATTAATATGATGCACTTTAGTAGGTTAGTGAGGCTTATGTTAGGTTTTGGTTACTTTTATGAAGTAGTTATCCTTTTTATTTAGTTTACTTTTTGTTAGTTTAGATAGTTAGAATTATGTCTGTTTTGTCTGATTGGGTGGTTGCAAATAGTGTTTTATTTTATATTATACAATGACTGGCCCTAAACATTCAGAAACGTGCACGTTGATAGGCTCACCCAACCAGCGTGCCCGTTGTAAATCCGAGAATATACTTATGGAAAAAGGTCCAGTCGCCCGGACTTTTTCTGTTAGTATATCCCCTGATTTTATTTTCTTGTCCAGAGGTAGCAACGGAGAAAGGAAGATCTCCGTTGCTTTAATCTCGCTATGTTAAATGAGTTTAACATAGAAAGATAGCTTAAAAAAAGGAACGGAGAGCTTCCTTTCTCTGTTGCTTTTTTTAAAGATATCTCGCTATGTTAAACTCATTTAACATAGTGAGATAGCTTTAAAAAAAGCAACGGATATCTTCCTTTCTCCGTTCCTACCTCTGCACAGCACTGATGTACTGCATAAGCATGGGAACACGACCCTTACGCATGTGCAGTACATCAGAAATGCCCCAGGATACCTGTGGAAGGGTAGCCATGGAGTCATTATACAATGACATTATTTAAGAAAACTAAATATTTTTTTTCTTAAATAATGTCATTGTATAATAGCAATAACCCACGCTTGGGTGTGGGCAGCGCTGAATTTACCCACGATTGCCTTTGTTTGGTCACGAGGATGAACCACACCAACCGTGGGTAAATCCATCCATGGGTTATTGCATAATTCTTTTATTTTTACCTTTATGTTCTAATACATTTTAGGGGGTTGATTTAGGTGGGCAGTGTTGTTCTGGGTGGCTGTGTATGCAGATTTTATATGTATAATGTGTATATTTAGACTTTTTACATTGTAACAGATAGAAATACAGATCATGTTTTACTTTTATTTTTTTAGCATGTGTAAGTTAAACCAAGCATAGATTTA